>NW_021940750.1:16464889-16542976 GCF_001715985.3 Manacus vitellinus
GTACTTTTGTTGGTGGAGAGTGCTTGCGATTAATCTGCTCTGCTGGTGACACGAATTGCCCGTAGCGGATTTGTTCTAGTAAAGTGAATCTTTCTAGAAGTGACTGGTAGGAGACAAGAGTACAAGTTCATGTGATGTTACTTTGTGATTCTTACAAAAGTATTCAAAGCTCCATTGCGACACTGCGACGAGATGTATGCCCAGAAGGAGAACAGCCAGAGGTTTTGGGGTGGGCTCTTTCCCTCCCGCCCCCTTCAGCGTTACAAGTGAACTTGAGGGTGAGGGGTGAGGAAGGTTCCTGGCTAGTTGTAAAAATGGAAATTAACGTTTAGACAGCCTTTAAAAGTAGCTGGATCATGTGTTAGACGCTTTATATTTCACAGCACAAGTAAGTCTGAAAAATATTTAAAGAAAAATACTTTGGCCTTAATTTCATACTTACATTTTTTAGGATGATCAGCATTTCTAGTACAGCGTCTAAATCACACAGATTTTGTCTAAATAGCTGTGTCATTTCTCCTAAGAAAGCAGTCTGCCCAGTATAAAAACCCCATACCTTTCATATTTACCACGGAAGTGTTAGTGTGGTTGTGTTAGATGCATTAGTATTAACTGTTGCACTTTGAGAAGGCTACATTGATATGTAGCATAATTCGGAGATAGATATAGTGGGAAAACAGTGCATCCTCAGAATTCAATGACAATTACAGATTGTCATCGTCAACTATAAATTTCTTTTGTTAAAATCTTCATGCCAGTGGCTGCAAAGGTGTTTCTAGTGTGTTAATAACACTTAAAGCAGCATGTTTTTCTCCTGCAGAGTTCTTTGTTGGAAAAACAATTCATATGAATAAGTCCAGTCCCTCTGCCCCCTCCTTCCGACACACAATTCTGCTGTCTTCTTTCTGAGGATGGTACTATATTAGTGCTAAGTGTATTTGCCAGGATAGCTTCAGTAATCTCTCCAGCAGAAGCATATTTGTGTGCCATTTTGGGAATTTCTCTGAGATAGGAATCTTGAAGATAGAATTAATTTCTAGGGGAAACTTCATAGCCTGTGCATGAGTGCTTTCTTTATCACCTGTCTCCATTTGGCATTCGGAGAAGGTAAATCAAAGTGCGCGATTTGTTATTCTGCTCCACTTGAGAGCTGAACTAAATAACACTTGGTCTGAAATTCTGATTGAAGTTGTAGGAGGATATACTGTATTTAATTTAATGCCCTTTAATAGCATCTTCTTGTTCAGCTCTGATGCTGTCATTTTAAAGGTTGGATTGGAGTAGTTTTTCCCTGTAGGGAGTGGGAGGTGTAATCATTTCCGGGGAAAAAAGTAGTCTAAATTCCTAGAACACTAATAGCCATAAACTTGGGCTAGTGTCCAAGAAGTTGTTTTTTGCCCTTAGGGTTCACTTTGTGATCTTTACAGTGCTCTGGACAGTTTAGTGATAAGTATTGCATGTAGAAATTGATGACATTTTTTGTAGCAGAAATAATGGCAATCTATTTGTTCCTTAAAAAACTTTTGGAGAAGATGGATCAATGCTTTAAAAACAGGTACCCATGTACATTTTTCAAAAGTTATGTAATGTGCTCCTGAAGTCTTGCGTGTAACTATTTTAGTTGTCTTTGTACACATCCTTTCAGCTGTGTAAGCCAAGCTATTCGAAATACAGGAGCATGTCAGTTACTGAAGGGGTTTTTTAGTCTCTTCTTAGCTACTACTTCAGTAAACTAGTTCTCAAAATTAAGAATCCTGTATGCGAACTTTGTGTACATTCTTTTTCAGTCTTCACTACCTCAGTATTTAAGTAGATTGTGTTACATTTTTTCGAGCAAGAGGTTAGTGATTACAAAACACATGTAAAAAGTAGTAGTCTCTAATGTAACCAGGCACACAAATTGTTTTAAAACTCTTTTCACCTGTTTAGGTTTTTAAAAGAATATATGAAAACTTACACACACTTGTTTGATTTTCTTTTAAACTCTAAGCTTAAAAGAAATTGTGTGGATATACACTCAAGAAAATTAAATAGACAGAAGTGTCATGCATATGATATACCAGCATTGATTTGTAAAGCATATCTTAATATTAGAGTGCTATGTGTTTAAAGTGAAAGAGAAAAAAAATCTTTATTTTGGCATTTTTTTCTAGAGCATGAGCTTAAACATAGCAGTGATAAATGATGATATGCATTGTCTAACACTTGCTTTTATATAAATAGCTCCAGAAGATTGCTTAAATGATAATCGAAAATATGAAATAGGGTGGCCTTCATATCACAAGGCCAAGGGTCTACAAATGGAAAAACTGAAATAATGAAATATTTCCAAGGCAACAGACTGTCAACAAGAACAGTAATGCATGGGCATATCATAGAGCTACCAGAGAGGATATTAGATCTTATAGCTCTAGAGCCAGGAGTTATAATGACCTTTATTAAATAGAGCCCTCCCACATTACAACAATCGGTCTGATTTCTGATTTATGGATTAGCAGTCATACTACTCTTCATAATTTGAAACATTCTCCCACCATATTTGATTTGCTGCATTTTTCTCCACTGGAATCATATATTATTTAGAGCTTACATGAGAGTATTGATCAACAAAAGTTATATTACGTATTTTCAGAAACTAATGGGATTCTGAATAACAAGGTTTTGTCTGCCGCACTGTTTCTACATTCTTTACAGCACAACTGTTTTTTTCTTACAAGTTATACCCAACTAGCTTGTTTCTACCAATTTAATGGCATTATATTCTAAAACTGTATTATAAATAAGTTATAAATATTTAGAGAATTTTGTTAACAGATTAATACAACATCCAGAGCCATAGGTATTTTTAAGAGAATATCAGCATATATTGTCAGCATCCATCTCTTTTTATTAGCATCTCACTTGAATTTCAGAGTCTAATATACTGGCAATTTCAAATCACATTTTTTTGAAACTTGGCACAGAAGTTGCCAGCCTAGGTGGGAATTTTACCGCAAGAGTGATGTAAAACAGTTGTTGAGAATTGACATTCTAGGCATTAGTGTCATCAGCATCCTTCCTAAAATGTAAAGTGTTAAAAAAATGTTTCTTTCATAAAGTGATCTTTATAACAATAACCTCCTTATTGGAAAATGTATTCTGGGATAATAACTGGTACTGATCATGAAAACTAACTGTTACCATTTTATTAACATTTTGGGAATGATTCTTCTCCCACTGAGGTCAGTAGAATGAAGCCATTTTACCAACATGGCAGAATTTCATTCAACAGCAACTAAGTAACTGTTTTTTTAGAATTTACTGTTATAATCTCATCTCATGTGAATAAACCTTACATTCAGTCAGTGCATCAGATTAATTTTATATTATTGTCACTAGTAGCTCATGCAGGTGTAAAAGCACCTCATCTTCTGAGATGAGATTTCAGCATAGTCACGTTGTTTCAAAATGAATCAACCAAAGTTGTTGTGCAGGATGTCACCCTGGAAATTTGTCTATATATTTTAAACATAAGATACTTTTAAAGTACATAGCCAAGACTGAATTTTCACCCTAGTCGTTTGTTTCTTTGGTTGGTTTGTTTGCTTATGCTTAATGTTTGGGTTTGTTTGTTTTTTTTTTTTTTAAAGAAGCTGCCAAAGATTTACGGCCATGAGAGGAAATGTTTTGAAAATTAATTTCAAAAGAACTGCAGTTTTTTCAGAAGAGGAAATTTCTTTCTATGTAATATTTATAAGGCTACTGTATGTTATCTTTAACATACAAAGTCCCATTAGTGCAAATGAGGTGTGTGACTTTGTTTAATAGGACTTTGCATAATAAGGATAATTTGTAATAATATTGTATTTTGCTGCATAAGAAAATGTGCCATAGTAAGAATATAATGATTGCTGCCACATCTTATATGACTAGAGCATTGTTCTGTGAGTAGCTGGAGCAGTGATTTTGCAGTACACAAAGTCCTAAGCAAATGAATAGGACCGTTGTGCCATTCATTTGAACAGGACTTTGAGTAGTACAAATATTCATTAATTTTGTATGCTACAGAAGCATATTACATAGGACAAAGAAGGTATGGTAAGGGTAGGATAGTATTTCTGTTTGTAGCTTGCCAGAACTGGACTCTGTCTTTGGGGCAATATTGAGTTCAAGTTGTACCTTAATCTTTAGAAAAGTCCCAAATGAAATTATGTAGACAATTAAAGTGTACTACAGACAATCACAAGCAAGGGTAAAAGTATTTTAAACATATAATTTAATAGATGTGAATTTGTTCTCAAAGAGATCACAATGATAAATGTACATAGCGGGAGGAGTGAACTTTGCATCTGTGCGTTATTATAAAACGTGAAAGTCTTGAGATTCTCAAATAAAAATGGAGTGGTTTTCAAGGAGATCCTGATCTCAGCCTGCTGCAGCTAGATACTGAGAGTTATGCCAGCCCTCACCCGGGACTCTGCATGCAGGCGAGAGCCAGGCATGTTAGAGAACAAGTGATATGTAAGCAAGAATTTGAAACAGATTATTGAAAGCAGAGTTTTAAGATTTGTTATAGGATATTTTCCCAGCCTTTCTTATATGTTGCATTTTGGACTTTCACTCTTCAGTTTTATCTTGTCATTTGTCTGTTCTGGAGAACTTCTTGCTAATGTCCTCCAGTGTCTGAAGACTTTAATATTAATAATGAGTATTTCTGTAGATATGTTTCTTTATATAGCTTAGCATGCTTTGAAAAGTCTGAAAACACTGTTCTACACATTTACTGATGAGATAGTTACACACAAAAGATTCTTGAGAACTAGCAGAAGTGGCAAAAGATGTCAATGTTAGCACTAGGAATAAAATTCCAGCCCCTATTTTGACTGTGTATTCAAAGATTACACTGCCTTCATTAGAGGGATTTACATTTCTTTTACAGGCAAAACCTCCACTGAAATAAAGTGCTTTCAGAGAATGGCTTGATTGCAATTTAAAATTAGCTGTTAGCTTGATATATAATAGAAGTTCAACACTTATGTTAAATAATTTAAGTGGAAAAGTACTGTTCCATTACCTGCAGGCATGTTAGGTTTACATATGTATATAGTGAACATAGGGGATATAGTCTGAATAATATGTATATACGTTATCTACAATAATGTCCCAGGGGCTTGGATTTTCTGAAGAACCTATTGGATTTAGACATTCAACACATACTGCATTTCAGTGAAATATGGGCACCTAAATCCTATAAGCCCCCTTTAAAATACTTGCCTGGGAATTTTGTCTCCAACAGGAATTTAGAACAGGCTTCATTACATTCATTACATTCATTACACATTGCATTGTTTTAAACTGAATTTTATTGTGTAATGAATAGTCTTTTAACAGTCATTTTAGATGAAATCCTAAAGCATTATAGTTTTGCTCAAATTTAGGCACAGAACAGATATATTTATATATTATGTTTGGGGGGCAGGGTGGAGATTTTTTTCCTCTTGCTTACATATCATGTTGGAAAATCATATGCAAATTCACATTTACAATCAGTTTACTCAGAGCCTAGGCTTATATGAGTTAGGTGCCAAAGCTGTAATTGATTTAGCAAAAACATAAGACACCAAGTTTTAGGAGAATGTTTGTTAGAAAGCTGTTTTTTCTTAGAGATGGTGTGAGGCAGAATTTGTTACTTTGTGGGAAAAAAATGTAAGTGGGCAGTCTTCACAGATCAAGGCTGAGGTCAATAGAAAGAACTGAGTGACTGAATCTGTACAGTGCTGGCAGCAGGATTAAAAAAGGAAAAAAAATATTAAAAAAAGAGAGGAGGTGCTTATCCTCCAACCCTTACAGCTGAAAAAAAGGTAGCTTATTTTATTTGTCTGACTATAGTAACATGTAGGATTGGCACGTTTGCTTCACGGTTGCATAAATTACTAACAGTATATACAGGAGGTTTTCAAAAAGAACTGCAATTTAAAAAACAAAACTGCTTTCTCTTGGTAAGTACCAAAAGGAAGATGAACATAAAAAGAGAAACAAATGCTTTGGCCTAATTCATTTATTCTTTCTGAGCTGCTGTTCAGTTTTACAGCAAAACTTGCATTTCTTGTGAAAAATGAAAAGTACAGTAATTTTTGTCATTGGCTGAATGAGCTAGATAAATGGTACTCAAGTAGCAGTGTTTGCAGGATCCAAGTAGTTTACTAAAGTATCTTAATTAATTGGATGTTCACTTTAATAGTGAGGTTTCCTGTTTGTAGGCAGTGCTCTATAACAAGAACATATATTTGATACATAAATGATATATATGATTTCAGAAGGCCCATTTTTATTCAAGATCTATTTTTACTGAACAACTGTTTTGTGTTAAACAAAAAGAAATAAGTGGAAGTGACAGAAAATCGGCTTCATATGAGAAACATGATAGAAAAGATACATCAGATTCCAGATCTTTCAAACATATATGCTGTTACTTTTATCAATCACTCTACTTACACTCAAATTTCCAAACTAAGAGATGCTCTCTTTCCTTTTATTCCTTTCTTGACAGGAAGAAAAACGCTTCTCTACAGAATTGTGATTTCAAAACTGTTATTCCATGCTTTTTGAGGGTAATATTTCAAATGTTGTTGTTGTATCCCTTCCAAAAACCAGAACAGGAGACCACAGGATGTAGTGAACATTGCAAATCCCCTTTTCTTTCCCCAAAAATAATTTCACATACTGAATGTGCATCTTTAGGAAGAGCCAGAACTTAGATTATGGATTTAGAATTCGTTTAAGAGGGATGTTTTTTAAAATTGTTTGTTATGGTACTAGTGCAAAAGGAGGTATTTAAGTCCTATTCATGACTTACTTGTTTCTTGTGGCAATTATCATATACTACAATATTTGTTCAATTCAAACAGGAACAAAACCCAAACTGATTAAGGGGAAAAGTGTGTTTCAAATGACAGAGAATGACAAAGTATTCCACCTGAAAAGCAAAATTATAATTCTTCAATATTTATTCTACTTATTACTAATTATGAGGAAAACTTTAAAGGATTTTTCACTGAGTTGTATGCACACATACTGCAAAGTGCAGCTATACATTTTATGTTAGACACAGTATATGTATTTGCTTGAAAGGAAGTAATGCTATTTGCTCATCTTCAGCAAGCTATAAATGTCTTACTTTAGATAAAGTTAAATGTAAATACGTGTACTGGAATGGAGATTTTTTTTTCCCTCTAATGCTGTGACGGAAAAGTAGGCTCATCTCTTTTTTTTTTTTTTGCACGTTTTTATTGTTCTGTGTAAATGTAATTTGTTAATCCTGTGAAATTTGTCATAGATAAATTTGCTTGGATTATCTTGTCACCACCGTATCTGCATTCTTTTGTTCATTGCTTATTCATAATTTAACAGTCTGGCAGTGAGCCTTTTTGGGATGCTCACAAAAGATATATGACCTCTACCAGCTGCTACTATAACCTGCAGAATGCACAGCAAGACATTAGAAACGTGAGGATTCCTCTACTGATTAAAGTGCTCTTCATTTAAACAGTCTGTTCATAAGAATCTCAGGAATCTTTGTGGATAGCAGTTTTGATTTTTCTTTTCTCATAAAATTAGTTCTAACATTTTCTTTTCTCGAATGGGAAAACTAAGATTGAATCTTAAGATGGTGGTGCTTTGCATTCAGATGGACTAATGGAAATTAAATCCCTCATTATGTATCTGTATGTATACACAAGTGTGCATGTACATATACACATTTGCATATACCTGTACCTGTCTCTGCCTATGCATGTGTGTGTATATATATATATATCTGTATTTTCTGCAGTTTTATGGTGGGAGAAGTTAGTGCCCATGTGTGTTATTTTGAAACTATCTCATCTATTAAGATATTTTTCAGCACGTATTTTTACGCAGTACTAATTTACAAAAGAGTTATCTGATTTAACCCTACTTTAGCCCTTAGTGTCTTACAGATTGTATTGTGTAAATACTCGATATTATACAGTACATGAAAGACATTAAATAGAATGTTACTTGAAGTGTAACAACATTTTAGATTTTCATTATTCTCCTGACTCAGTTTAGCATATAAATTTTTCCCCTTTTTACTTTTTTTCCTTCTTATCTGCAGATCAGCTTGTGAGTAATGGCTAGTTTTTAGCTCCCCTTTGTGCTGGCACATGATTATAGTTCAAAATAATTCATTGCTAATCCATGCAGTATTGGTTCATCTCCATCACTCTCTTTTGTGATTAGAGCCTCAGGCCTGTAAGAACATCCTTCTGCACAGTTTTCTATCCTGATTTTCTTTGACTGCAATAAATAAATAAATAAATAGTTCTATCATTACTGTTCACCTACCAATCCTATTTCATTTTTCAAAAATGTATCAATTACAAGAAATTAATATATTGTGGGGTTATTTTTCAAGGGTTTATGAGAAACATTTTTTTTCCACTGCAGTAAGTCTCCAGCAGTGGTGTTTATAGGTCTTAGTTCATCTCAGCTGGTGATGGAAATCTGACTTGAGTTTCTCATTTTTCCTTAGCAGTCTGAATTTCCTGTGTACTTCTTTTACATTAGGTACCTCAAGAAGTCCAGAATCTTAAAAATAAACACCGTTTCTTTTTCGAAACAGACTACAATAGAAAGTAATTACTGTCTTGTCATTCTTAACACAATATTTCAAACAGAGCTGGTGTAAAATAAAGCTGCCAGAGGAACTTTTAAAATATATATGGGCTGATCCTACCATGGTCACTCTAGTCGAAGTTACTGTTTATTGGGTCAGAAATGAACTGATGTGACATTAGAGCTGGGCTTATATGATATAATGATATCGTACTTTGGTCAGATTTAAATTTAATTTTTCAGATTATGAAGAAAATCCATCCTTTTATTTCACATCAAATGATGCTAGTTTTATGAGAAGGTCATCTAAAAGATTTTTCAAGACTTTGTTTCAGCATTGAGTAGTCCTATGTTCCTTTTAATAATTACTTTCATCTCATTGTAGCCGTGTGTTTGAAAGTGTAGGTCAATAAGGATGATCGCATTCAGAATTTCATGATCTGTGTAGTGGAACAAATTGAAAGCAAAGCCTGTATCAATCACTGTGAAGGGAGGGTTAATTGTTACTGCTTCTCAAGCCTCTGGACAGATAAACCAGTAATGAAATACTTATTGCTCTGATATGTGAATGGTTAAGGATGAAACAATGGAAATAGAAGCAGCCTTCAAAGATAACAAAAAAAAAAAAGGCAAAGAAAAGAATAATCTGGACTAAAGTAAGATGCTGTTTATGCTGTGTATTAACATTTTAAAAGTAATTTTGTTTTCATCTAACACAGTCTTCTAGGAATGGTGTGACAGTAGAATGTATGAGATTTCTAAAGCAAATATAAAATATGAATTTTAAACCTTTTATTTTATAAACAATTTAAAAGGTTTTACATTAAGCCTGGAACTTAGGTAAAAGTAACATTTATAGTATTAAATGTTTTCTTTTATTTTCTCTGTTTTTAATTTGTGGTACCTTTCAGTGGTTTTTTTTTTTTCTTTCTTTGAAAACACAGCTGTATTCACTAAGTCGAATATGTTTTGTTTTCATGTGAAGTTGTTTTAAAGCATTTTATCTACAGCCAAGCAGAACTCTAAAAGAGTGTTTAAAGATAGAAGCAGAAAAATAAAAATGAGTGCAAAACAAATTATGATATTACAGTAAACATTTAACCATTTCTAGAATGTGAATGTAACATTTTAAACATCTGTTAGTTACTTATATGTTGAAATATATGCAAAAATATTTAGCCAAATTGAAGTCTTAGGCCCATGACAATCATCTCAACACAGTGGGTAGTTCTGAAAATTAATGAGAATGATAATACTGTAAAGACTGTTCCAGAGTTTGCCCAAATTCATTATCTGACTCTTGTTAAGAACATCTCAAAGAATTTTAACCAGGAAAATATATTAATGGTTCAAAAGCATTTTTCAAAATGGTGGTTTATAAAAGTATAATGGAATTATATATGCAAGAGCTATAGTTAGAAACACAAATAACACAGGAGCAGCACTTTATGAAGGAACATTTTCCAATAGCTATGTACTTGGCTTTGATTTTGTCCATAGGTGTCAAGGTTTCCTTATTAATTTATATTTTGGGATGGAGGAAATGAAAGTGAAGGCAACTTACGAAAAAAAAGTATTTTTTTACTTCTTGTTAGTTACTTAATGAGACCTATAGCTGCTTAAAACCTAAGTAAAGTAATTAATAATTTTAGAACTAGTATAAACATCTTTTAGACAATCAAAAAGCACTTTTAGGAGGAAGGGTGATGAGACACATCTTTAGATTTCACTTCAGAATGTTAAGAATTTCCTGTTGCCTGTTTCCTGATGGGATTGACACAGCTGTGTATCATATGGAATGAAAGTGGAACTGAGTGCCTGACTTTGTTTTATGCGAGCCTTTTATTTAAGAAAATGTATGTGTTGATTTTGGCTCTTTCTTTTAACACATCACTGATATGAATGCTATAAACAAATTTGTCCAAATGGGAGCTAATTATAATTAATTTATCTATTTTCTAAGGGACAAAAAATGTTAGTAACTAAAGTATATCAGTGGGGTTTTTTTTCTTTTTTTCCCCCTCTCTGTTTGCTACATCCAATGAAAAAGAAAGAGCGTTTGCATGATTTCCATTATTCCATTATTTCCATTTATGTTTTCAGAAGCCATTGATATTTAGAAGGAAGCATGAGTATGTGTATGTGCATGTGTAGTTGTTGGAAAACAAATCAGTTTATAGAGTTTCTTAGTCATTTTAGCTGTTGTGAAATCACTTAGTCCATCTACAAAACAATTTTCATTGGAGATGTGAATGCAAATTAGAGAGGAATGGGAGGATCCAAACATTTTTTTAAGCAGTAATTTTGATCTAGATTGTCCCACTTCATGGACTGTTTCAGGGTGGGAAACTGTATTAATTAAAGTCTTCAGTATTTTCCTTGTATGGTGAGAGAAAGCTTAGCAGAAGATGGCTAACCTGGTTAACTGATCTGGGATTAGGTAACAAAAGGTGATGCAGATCCATAGCAGTGGAGCCACCCTTCCACTTGTTGCCCAGTTCCTGGTAGGGTCAGGGTCTACGGCTCGTGAAGTTGTGTAATACCTGGTTCCAGTTGGAATTCATACTAGTTCAAGTCAATATTATCTTCTGCTCAGAAGGCTGAATAAGGTAAATTTGGTTGCTATATGAAAAGTCCTGGGTATTGCAATCACATGATTTAAACAGCTTCTCAGTGTCATTCTATAGCCCTATGCCACTGAGGCTGAGGCAGGCACAAGTGCAGAGTGCATTGCAGGGATGGGCAGTAGTGCTATGGGTGTGTTAAAGGGCAGAGCAGGGGCATGTACAAGTAAGTGCAGTGATTCCGTTGGATTGCTTCTGACACTGTCTCTCCAAGCAAGATATAGACTTCTAAATCATTAGAATCATTGTGAATTGCACTTTAAATCTTAAGTTTTGATCCTCCCAACCTACCAGTCAGCTGTGAAAACAGTTGACCATGTCCCTCTTCTTTTTGCCCTCTGACTTCTTGGCAAATGTCGTCTTTCTACTGCCTTTGGATACTGTGATCGCTTCTTTAGTCCATCCTTTGGAGAATCTTTCTCATTCATTACCCAGCTTTGTGTGGGAGCTCTGCAACATGTTGTCTCTCAACCGCCCCCCTTTTTTCCCTTATTCTTTTCATCTTTGCATAATCTTATGTGGAAACACAGTTTAAGTGTCACCTTTTTGCAGATGATTCATAAGCTCACAGTATTTCCATCTCAATGAAAATTCAGTCTTGCTTCTCTGTCATCTCTTCCTTTATTGCTTAGCTTAGACTCCTTTAGTCAAAACAGATCTCCTAGAGTTCTTTCCAAGCCCTCTATCTACTTTTCAAGTTAACACTACCATATTTCCAGTTAGGACAGGTCTGTAATTCGGCAGTCTCACTGATACACACCTCTCCCTCATAGCATAGCAATTAAAAAGCCAAATAGATTATTTGGTATTAGTAAGAAATTGGTATTAGTAGGAAAGAAATAGAAAAACAAACAGAAAACATGAACATTGATACAATGATGGCAATCCATAGATCCACAGTGTGTGCAATCTATGTATTTTGTGTACTTTTACTGTCATAATTACAAAAAGTAACTAGTTTGAGGTAAGGACATGAAGGCTGATGAGATATATAGAAGGAGTTTTGTCAGAGAAAAAGTTAAATAAAGTAAAATACTTCATCTTGGAAAAGAGACGACTGAGCAAGCAAGGCTTCAAGAAGGCAATCGGGAAACAACTATTAACTCTAATAATATGAGAAAAAAGAAACAACTTGTGTAATTGTCTCAGGAAGAAGTTTTAAAACATTTTACAGAAGTGGTTTTGTTTGGTTGGTTTTGGTTTTGTTTCTTTTTTGTTTTGTTGGTTTTACAGCTTTTTTGTATTCTTCCTCCTTCCCCCCAGGTAACATGCAATTAAATAGTGGAATTCCTTGTCAAAGGGTGTTTTAGAGGTAAAAAATATGAACAGGCTCAAGAATGCATCAGGCATTGCTCTATTATGTCTCTGAGAAGCTATTATGTGTGATGGTAATAATGCAACTCCACTTCAGGAAGTTTTTACACAGCTGACTCTGGTTGCTGACATGGGATATCATGGAAAGGGATGCTCTTTCTCTGCTATACTTTTTTTTACTGACCTAGTGTAACAGTTTTGTTCTATTCTGAAGTTCTTTGCTTTTAGACTATATCTAAATCTCGCAGTCTTTTTTGCCTAACATCTTTTTTCCTTCCTACTCTTCAGTTGAATACTCATCCTCACTACCTTTGAGAATTATTCTTGCTCTAGTTCTACCTGCCCAGAATCCTCTTACAGAGATTATTTTCAGAATGACAGACTGTCACACTGACTGTATGTTTTTATATCCCTCCTGGCCTCCCTTCTCTGGTGTATGAAATATTAGTAACTTGCTCTACGTTTCAAGTCCTTCTTCACTGATCTGTATCACACTGTTTCTCTTTGTCAAGGTTTTCCTTCAAGTTATAACACCAGCCCTGTTGCCTATTTACCTATTTGCAAGCACATATTTGTTTGATACCTTATGGTTGGACTTGGACTCCTTTGTTACATCACCTTTTGGATTTCTCTCTCTTCCCAAGATGTTCTTACCTGAAATGCCTACAAAAGCATGACACCATCAAGCTACTTCTAACAAGATATTGCTTCTTGTGATGCTAGCTGCTGTTGTGTTACTGCTTCTAATAATTTTTTATCTCTTGTCTGATACTTGCTCTCTAAGATTTTGGGGGCTGCGGACAGGAGTTTTGTTCTTTGGCTCTGGGTTATATAGTGGATGTGTTAGTACTACAGTTACTGCTGCTAATCTGAGTATTTTGTCTGCGTATTTGGTTGATCTGGGATGCTGAGTTCCTGTGAGACTAAGTGATGTCTTTTAAGTGTGTTGAGGTGTGAAAAGCTTTTATGAAATTCAGAGGAGATAGGACAAATTAATGACAGAGAAATCCGCTCTGTTACTAAATGCATATCTATCTGAGGAAATTCCTGAACTGAAAATGTTTGGAGACTGTGGGTGCATATCATATATACTGTCATTCTTGTTATGTTGTTCCTTGCAGCTATTTTTGGGGATGGTTAGAGATGGGATAAAGGAAACACTGGTCTGACCCAGTACTCCTGTTCTTGTGCTGTTGTGTAGGATGTTTCTGGAAGCTGTAGCAAGTCTCTTTAGTGATTTTCTCTCTTAGAAAACTGTTGGCCTTGGTTAAGTAGCTTTGGCTACTGTTACTTTCAGTGCATTTCACGAATGGATATGAGATGTACCACAACTTAATTACTCTGCTCCGTAAGGTATTTTTGTCTTGTGTTGATATGATTAAGGAAGATCTTATTCGTACTGTATGGACAAGGAACTATACCATATGATGCCTTGAAAAAAGAAAGAGAAAAGAGTGTGCCTGCTTTGAAGAGTTCATAATTTTAATTGCTGTTTATTCTTCATTTCTTGGAAAGGTTTTTCTGTAACATAGTTAATTTTACACTCATATTTGAAAATTTTTTTTTACTATCAAGCAAAGTGCATATTAAACAGATTGAATTCAGCAAAATTAAATGCTTCAGTATTATTTTTGCTTGTTGAAACCCCAATGGCATAACATTAATTGTGGTGATGACTTGAACATTGCAGTGAACATGTGTGAACTTCAATGTGTATTATACTTTTAAACCAGGATGCAGATTATGTTTTATATGACAAAAGTAAACACAACTAGTAGTGATGTGGACATTAAATAGCACATTTAATATGCATTGATAACTTCTGTAAAAGATTTTTAATACCAGTCCCCATATAATTTCTGTATGTAATTTTTTGAGAAAAATCTGATTTGTAGTAACTGTTTTCATAAATATTTGAGTTTTTCTACTTGCGGACATAGGTTATCATTTATGTAAATTTAATTAATTGTGTACTCAATATTTGAAGTCACATTTTGCAGTTGTATCAATGTAGACTTGGCACTATTAGAAAGACTACAGATGTATTGAGGTAGCTGCAGATATACAATTTCATTTTCCTAAGTTCCTCTAGCTTGAAATAATTCCTCTTGTGTTGATTTACTTAAGAAAAGGGAGGTGAAAGAGAAATTATGGAATGCTGTTCATCAGAAGGTTGGTATCTATACCTAATTGTAGAGTGGCGATCTGATAATTGGGTCTTGAATCAGGAGGAGAGGTTTGGAGAGTTCCAGGAGGGAGAACTGAAACTCGGGTGACCACATTTCCTGTCACCTTGAGAGGGAAAATGGATATTGTATTCTAGAAAGTCATTGTACTAATACCTTTGCATAAGCTAAATACAGCTGAGAAGCTTAGAGGAATGTTTTGGAAAGAGAGTGAATGGAAGCTTGATTTCTTCCACAGCAAATTTGGGAGAGTAGGAAACTATGATTTATTTTCAGGTTAGAACGTGTATCACAGTCTTGAACAAGACCTGGTTTCATTATATGTGTCATGAGAGGCTTAGACTATGACTTCCTTCAAATCAAAGAATAGCTGAGGTTGTCAGGGTCCTTTGGAGATCACCTGGTTCAACCCCCACTGCTGGAGCAGAGTCAGCTGGATCAGGTTGTCCAAGTTTTTAATATCTCCAAGGATGAAGATTCCACAATGTCCTTGACCAACCTGTAGTGTTTGACCACCTCATGACAAAAGAGATTTTTGTAATATTTAATTAGAATCACTTGTATTCTAGCTTGTGTCTTCATCTCTTGCTCTACAACTGTACACTTCTGCAAAGGGTATGGCTCCATCCTCTGTGTAACATTCCACTATATAGCTGTAGAGAACTCTCTTTCACCTCCTATGCTTATGGAAAAAGCACAATTCTCTCAGCCTCTCGTAGTGCATTACATAGTGCAGTCCTTTGTGTGTCTAGGTGGCTTTCTGCAGTGGCTTGTTCCAATATGTCCCTGTATTTCTTGTTCTGGAGAGCTCAAAACTGGACTCGGTACTCCTGATGCAATCTCGCAAGTGTTGGAAAGAGAATGTACTGCATACATTCTAGTTAATACCGATCAGTATGCTGTTGGCCTTCTTTGATGCAAGGCTGCACACTGATAAGGTCCACAACAGGCCTGAGATCTGAGGTTTCTTGTAGAGTAGACCAGCTCTAAAATTGTAGAGCTTTCCAATAGGAAAGCTCTGATTTTATGCATGTTAGTGTAGGATAGTGAATTTTAATGAGAACTTTGTGACAAAAATGTTAAGGATGGATCAGCAACAGCAGTGATTTTGAGTGGCTGAACAAACCACTCAAAAAAGATACACCATAGCAGATGGTCAATCTTAACTGTGATCAAGTTTTTTATATGTGATACGAAATATTGTGTTATTGAGTATATTGAGTTTAAGCAACAGAAAGTCACCTGCAGTGAAACAGTGGGAGTCAATACCTAGGATAGAAAGACTGAGTCAGTCTTTTAAAATTTTGAGGATCATAATAGATACTAAAATTGTTGTGGTACCACAGTCCATAGGTAATGAACATCACTTATTTTCTAGAGGACAAAATCACAGAAAGTTACTAATCATGAATCTTTCTGTAAATCCAAAATGGAATTCTGTTTGTTCCTCTACTACCTAACATTGTGGATAGTTTTAATCAGAAATGGAAGCACACTACAGACATTCTTTATCATCAACAGTTCAGGCTGAATTAAGTGGCTACATATTTTTTTCCTGTGACTTGGGCATCAACAGACCTCCTGCCACTTGCGATTTTTTTATTGTTACTACATGTATACCCCTAAGTATTCTGGAAGAAACCAAGGAAGTCAGTTCTATATTGCAGGTGATACATAATTTGAGTGAGATTTTCTCACAGGTCCACTGGATCTTGAAAAAGAAGTCCACTGGAAATGGACAGTTAACAGTAGGAAGAAAAGTTCGTCTTCCATAAGAAATGAGGGCATGACAAAACTGCAAATAACTTATAAAAACAAAAGTTGCAGCTAGTGACATTTGGTTAGCTATGTCTGATGTGTCTCTAAGAGATATGGGATATTTCAAGAATGGAAAAAACCAGAATTAAATAAGAAAAGTTCCCTTCATGGCACAGGAATGTTTTGTATGAAGTTGACTGTATAGAAATGCACAAAATAAAGCGGAGTGGATAAATAATTTTTCACAACTGCTCTGGACATTAAAAAAGAGCTCCTGTGAACATTCAGTACTTCAAAGCCTGATTTTTCAACCAGTTTTACATGTCATGTTGATGCTTATTATTGACCTGGAAACAAAATTATTACAGGAAAAGAAATCCTTGTTCTGTGGGAGCAGCAAGCCAGTGGAGAAATGCTTACTGCTCAAAGGGGCAGCACACAGTCTCAAACATTATTTGTAAGGGGAGCATTTTGTTCTTCAAGTGGATCATAAAGGATTACACAGGCTACAGAACATGAAAGACCACTACTCATATAATTAGGTGCTGTTTTACTCTGCAGTCACATTATTTCACTGTTTAGCTTAAAATATGTTAAAAGGTATGCATATCTGGTACTTGTTTCCATCCTTACAGTAGAAACACTGTGTGTGTGTGTGTGTGGGAGGGCAGAGGACTGAAAAGAAAGGAAGAAATTCTCAGGAAAAGCTGACCTTGGTAAATAAGAAAATGTCTTCATGAAGAAGAGACAATGTCTACTAAGGCTTCTTCATTTCTGGAGCAGAGGATCCCAAACGGAATCTCTTAAGTGAAGAGCTACCTTGTATTCATTTATAGAAAAATGGAAGTCAGGATTTGTAAAGTGCTACCTGTTTCTCTGTCAAATCAGTCAGATAGAAGATGGTGGGGGTGGCTAACCAGGCATTACTTGAGGGAGTATAGTGGGACAGAGCGCAAACAGGAGATCAGGCCTTGAACACGCATTGGTGTCCAGCAGCTGGTGCTTTAAGGATCATACTTTTCACTTTGGATGGTAAAATATACTATAATCAAAATCTGTAATAAGCACCTTTAAAAAGAAAAGAAAATTAGTATGCTTTCTTGCTTTTTATGATTTCATGCTTTTCATGCTTTCCATGACACTTAAATTGGAGGGAGAAGCCTGAACTCTCTTAAGGTGGATGTTGCAGTCCCAGCTCCCTGTTTGTAAACAGATGTGCATTGTGCAGGGGGCATGCAACATACAACCAGTTTTCATTGATAGAATTATTTTACAACAGAGTGAACTAAAATGATCATGCAGTTTCACCTCTGTAGATAACTGCTCTGAACAGGTATTTTTAATTGATCTTAGTGGAGTACTAGTGATGGCTTGTTAAACTGAGACCCAATAGAGTAGCTGCTTTAAAAAAACTTGGTATGGATTTAGACAACTGTGAAACTGCTTTACAGTATTTAAAATATGTGGAAGCCGAAAACTTTCTGCAAGAAACAACAGATTAATCATTAAAATAGCATGACACAAACTGCTTAATAAAGTGCTAATAAGATATTTAATTGTGTCCTTGTAATAATATCTGAGAGATACTTCTCTAAACAAGATTGTTTTAAGATCAAATTTTGACAGACACGTTTTTAACCATGTTTAAAATTTTGTCAAACTTGAAATTTATTGTCCCTGGAGAGCACTTAAAAACTTTTTCTAGCAAACTCCTTGTTAGTATAAAGTAATGGATTCTAAGATGTGAAGTTTGAATATTTAAATCTCATTTTTCCATGGGCCAGCAGCTTTAAAATTCCCCCAAATTGTAAATGCTTACAATTGATTTTTTACCTCTGTGGTGTGATTCAGTAAAAAAAGTAATTGTCGCTCTACATTTTTCCACATCAGGTTTTTTAAGACAGTGTGATCACCTGTTTTACTGACACAGTAAGGTGTTAATTGATTTTACTTATTTGAGTTCTTATTGAGCTGTGGATCATTATTTGTCCATAGAGAGAGCAAAACAATTAATCAAATTAATATAGAGTTAACTTTTCATAAAGTAATACCATTTGTGGAGAACTGAGCTAAAAATGTAATGATAAAGAGATATAACTACCACTCGATCAAAGAAAATTTATTAAAAATAATTCACTGGCTGAATTTTTACAAACTAAAGGTGATGAAATTTATGCAGACAAGTCCTACATTTTCAAAAATATGGCTATAATATATATAAACAAATCTTGTCAATTGTTTACTGTGTTTACTGTGAAGTTTTTAATTTCTCAAGTAACTTGCCACTTAGACACATGTTTTCACGTATTCAGATTTTCTGGTTAAGACTAGATAAGTTAAGGTGCATAAATAAATATATATGTTATACATGCAAAATATACATGCAAAATAAATAAAGACAGTACGTGTGTAAGAGATCTAACTATTAACAACGACAAAGAAAAGTAGTAGTAGTACTAAGTCCATCACAAATAATTCCCTTCCCAGGAAGCACAAAGCTTCTCTTAGAGGGTGTGACTGTGAATGGGGAAGTGGTGTGTGGCAGAATGTGCTGTAATGAAGTTGTCAGTGTTTACACTTTTCTTATTGGAAGGGTGTTCATTACTGCTCTGGTGATGAATTTACTACTGTACGATGTAAAATAATTTGGCAGATGTGCTTTATTTAGGTAAATGGATATAAATCAGCCATATATGTTTTTTGAGAACTTAGCTGTGTGGCAGAAATATACTAAAGCTTTTTAGAGCTTTCAGTGGAAAATACTAATTTACGGATTAGAAGAAGAAACTTCAGGCTTTCTGTTGACAGAGAGCATTTTGCCTGTGCAGAAATAAAGAAATTGCTGCAGTTAAGTCAGGTAATTTATCTGAACTGATTAAAATAGTGGAAATAATTAAATAGATTAAACAAAAGAAGAGGTTAATATTAAATGACTTATGCTAGAAATTGAAATTAACTCCTGAAATACTTGAATTTCTTATCTGTAACAGTACCTAAAAAAAAAATCTAATGACAGTTCTAATGTAAATGAGGTCAAATACTCATATTGTTAGAGGAGGAGTTTATATATATTCACAAAAATAATTGGAGTGGTAAGACCAACTTGTCAGACATACTGAGAATTCTTAGAAACCAAGGGGTTTGAATGAAAATCTGGGTGACTCTTAACTGATATTGCACATAGATCAAAATCCAAGCCTATCCAGAGTGATTTGACTTGATCCACTGATACTAAAATGTTGAAGAGAGCAGCAGTATCTAGTGTTCTTCCATTTAAGTGGATTCAATAGTAATGTCAAAATGATTGAAATTTGCATTTTCCAGGCTTTAGGATCGTACTGGGAGTATCAATGTGGATTAGTCATGAGCTCTCTTTTCTCTGATAGAAAGTACTCAGAAAAAAAAGGTGTAAACTGTGAGTAATTTTCTGCCATTAGTTATATCCAAACAATTCCACTGGTGTTAATGAAGTTGCAGAGTGTAATTGAAAACAGAAATCAGTCCTCTTCTATTGAACTTTAATATATACTCTGAAAATGTTTTTGAGGAGAAATAAATGAGTTCTACTAATAATTCAAGTAAAAGATGGGATTTGCTTTGCTTTAGGTTACAGTCTTGATGGGGTGAAGACTTTTTTGCCTCAAAGTTTTGTGATTATTTGATTAATACACTGGTGTTGATTTTCACTTTATCAGTGAGATGCCCCCAAGAAGAAGTGAAATTGAAAAAAATTGATTAATTGCTGCTTATAATTAAACACATAGAAATTAAAAAAGAGTTGTATTGATATTTTATTTTATTTTAATGCAGGACTCCTTGGAGACAAGATTAATTGAAAGGAGAAAGAGAAGCAAGCCCTTAAGGCTGGATAATATATTACTTTCAATTTCACTTGCTAGTATAAACAGAGCAGATGCTGAAGTTGCTCAAGAAATTGAAACTTGGGTTTGCTGATTTGTTTAAGTGAAAATCTTCAGTAAGTCCTAGTCAATAATATTAAAATTGCTAACTGTAGAGAAATTTTACTTTAGAGTAAAAAAAATAAACAATGGTCTCTATTGGACAATTATTTGAAGTTGCAGGGTAATATATTCAAAACAATCAAACTGGTTGAAACCTTAAATTTCATTTCCAGATATGTTTTATCTACAGAAACTTTAATCTCATTGAAAAGCACGAAGATGTGTTGGTGCTTAAGGGCCTGTTTTGAAAAATGGGGTGTTGGTTTCCCAATCACTGTTTTATTAATTTTTGCCGACTAGCAATAAAATGTCATTTGGGTTGTTTTTTTCCCTAGAAGAAAATGTTGGTAACACAGAAACTCATCCAGTTTTCAGTAGAAGCTGGATTGGGTTTTTTATTTCCGCCAGAAAGGGATACTTTTAAAAGAAATGGGTAAATTCTTTGAAGACGTGAAAACCCGATCCCTAGCAGTCAATAGTGAAGGATGTCAGGATTTCACATGTGAACATTTAAAGCCTAATAACAGTATATAGCATATGCAGATACTTCAGGTTGAATTCTAAAACCAATTCTGTATTATCATGTGTTTTTAGACAATGTGACATTCAAAATGCATTGATGCTCTTCTAAGTGCATGCTGATGCTGCAAGAATGGTCATAGACATCCTCTTCATGTTATAGAATGTTTGGCCCAGCCTTTTAAATCCTTACATTTCTACTTTAGAATTAATACTTAAGTACAGGGATCCTACTCAGTTAAAGATTTTCAGGATCGCTTATATGTTTAATAGTAGTAACATCAAGTTATCCAAAGAACAGAGCGTCCCTTTCAGATTTATTTAAATAAGCAAAACTAGACAAAATATGAAGTGAATGCAGTGCTACAAAATGTAGGAAAAACCAACTCGAGGATATAACTTTGTGTTAAATATTTTTCTTAATTTAGGGTATTTGTATACCTTTGTTTGTCTTGTAATGGTGATCTGTTCTATCCCCACCATTCAGAAGCAAACAGGGAGAAGGCTTTATTTAAGATTTTTTATGTCACTATCTAGTCTTTTCTTTCTATTACTTTAAGTACATGGCACAAGTTTATTTCTGCTTGTGGCTAGAGGAGTTACTAAATGCCTCCTCAGAAAGCTGGACATCCTCTGAGCCAATTGAGACATTCTGTTCTGCCAGCTCCTAGGGTCGGGGAATTGCTCTGCTGGCAAGAGCACCTGGCATTTGTCACAGAGGACATTCCCCTATTGTCCTCCCCCCAAAAAGGGAGAAAGAACCCCTGACAAGCAGTGTAGTAGTGAGTAGGTATAGCTTTGTGAAGCTATACCAAAGATTACAGAAGAGATGGCTTTTCTTTGGTCATGATAGGGGTAAAATAATTGCATATTTCTACATTCCTAATTGAATTTTACGTTGTAATGTGCTTTGGAACATCATTGCTGACCAATTCAGCCCTGTTTCAAAACTCAAGAAAGTCAATCAATGGAAAGACCCTCAGTGATCTCAACTGATTTGGAATCACTCTTAGTCTTAACTTCCTTTAAAACTCTTTTTAGTGGTAGTTTTAGTGTGTCTAATATTATTAACTAGGCTTAAAGAATAATAAAATCAAGACATTTTACTTTGATTTTGTCTGATACAAGTCAGACTACAAGAGTAGTCGCTGTGCTTACTGTGCCTTGCTTGTCTGTGAGATGAGTCAAGAGTAATTTCTGAAGGTTAGGACAGCAAGATACTTTTCACATCATAAGCATAAGAAAAACTGTAAAAAAGTGTACTATCAGATAGGCTAGCAAGTATTTTTTGTAGGAATTTCCAAAACATAATCTTTCCAGATTGTATGTTGACATTGTCTTTAGTAGTCATATGACTCTGGATAGATTTTGAAAAATTTTTGAAAAGTTATTAACTTATATTCACTAAAGAGTTTTATTTAAAAAAGAAAAAGTTTTTATTTTTCATAAAGAGAGAAAGCTGAAAGAGAGAAAGTCTGTTCTAATCCTTAAGTATCCGGCTGATCTCTAGTTATTGATGCTTGGCCCATCCCATAATATCACCATTAATTTTTGTGAATTTCTCAAAGGGTATCCAGTTTATTTCACAGGTTTAAATACCTCTTTCAGTGCTGTATCCTGGGCTCACAGTCCCCTGTCAGTAAGGTTTTCCCTATTTCTGTGGAATGCAAAGGCACATTGCCATGGGCACTATGCACACAGCTAGAGAAGATTTTCATTATGAATCTCTTAGCAGTGAGGTTACATGAGGTTACGTGAGGCATTATTGCTCTGCTATTACCCTCTCTGTCCCTTCATAATTTCTTTTGATATGTGCAAAAGATACAGAAATTCCCCAAACACCATTGTATTCGTTAGGGTCACTTTTATATTTTAATCTCTTTGGTGGGAAAGCTTGTGCTTATTTTCATCTTGACATCAGTATATAGAGCCTGATTATTAGCTAGTGTTAAGTACTGTGGCTCCATTGGCTCCAGTGCTATGCTGTCAATTTACACAAGCTGAGTATCCAGCTGAGTATGTGCAGTGCAACTAGGAAATCCCATCAGAATTCATTCCAGATTTCCTCTTCTGCTTTTCCTGTTATTTTCTCTCCATTTGTATACATGTTTTTATGCCTCAGATGCAAAAACATTCACTTAGTTTTGGTACTAGAGCAAAATTTTATATAATGTCTTGCTATTTGTCACCAAAATAAGTCAGTGCCAGGAAGATGCTCTGGTTCTCTTACAAGCTGGCCACTTATATTTAGAACATCTGATTTTTTTTTTCATCATTTGGAACCTATCGCAGATGAAATCAATAAGGGTCTTCTTTGGTTTCAATGAAAACTAGATAACACTGCCATTTCTGTAATTCCAAATTGTAAGTAGATAGTGGAAGTCTGTTATATACATTCACATATGTGAACCTTAAAAAACATGGTATTGCTATTCCTGACAACTGATAAATGCTTGATATGTAGTAAGATATATAGAGAATTGTATCAATGCATAGTATGCCTTAAACTTTTATCCATTGCTTTCCTTACTTTTCTTTTTTATTTTTTTGTAAACATCTATTGTGCTCTTTGAAAAGTCTGTTTTCTACCTGTGTGGTCTTTAGGTAGGAGCACAGTTTTCACAAAATTCTCTTGACTTTAGCACTCTTAGTGAAACAGCTACAAATCCTGAGTAAGCATATTTCATTGTTAACATCAGTTATTAAAAATGTTATAATTGATAGTGGTATAGAATTTGGTAGTTCCAAAAGACTAACTCCCCCACCCCCCCCCATGCACAGACACTTTTAATTCAAGAATTCAAGTGTTTTCATAAGGTGAATTTTGCTCATATTAACTGGAACATGTTCGTCACTATTTTTGATCTCTTTAGGACAGAAAGACTCTAGTCCTATTTATATTGGAGAATCATTTAAGCCTATTTATAAGGAGAATCATGAATATAGTTTCCCCTTTTCTTAGGATAAACACCAGCATGCCCTAGAAGGAGCAGGAAGGGCCAGCCAGAACACATGTATGCCATGCCTTCAGAGTCTGAGTATGCTGACTTCAGTGTTTCTTTAAACACACTTGCAAGGTAGTTGGCCAAGGGTAGTTTCAGGTAGGCAGACAGAGGTAACTGAGAAACTGATTGATTGTTTCCTTTTATATGAAGAAGTTAAAAAAATTCTAATAGAGAATCACTAAGAAAATAGCAAGACTGCAGTTATTAAAAAATAACAAAGGTTAAATTTAGATGTTAAGTGAAAATTCTGTTAGTCATAGAACTAACAAGGTTATCCTCATCATTGCAGGATTTTGGGAAGGAAAAGGGATGTTATTTTAGTTTGTTTTGCTTCCTTTGTCTTCACACATTGTAAGCCCCTGACGGGGACTGACCATTATATGCCTTTTTATTGGCAGCACACTAAAGCCTAGAGCTTGATTATCTTTGGGTACTCCTGGATTGTAAACTATTTGTAAAATAAGGATAAAAAAGGAAAACAAACTTATGAATGACTGGCTGTAAATTGAGGTCTAAATTCAGATAGAATGAGTTATTCATTTTAAAGTTACAGGGAGTTGACTGGTTTGGCAGAAATTTTGCTAGGAAGTGGTTTTGGATTTTGGTTAACTTCTATGGGAGTCACAAGGCATTGGAACTGGGCGTTCCTTGAAATGCAAATTTTTGCCAGGGGTTTTTGAGCATGCCCATGGAAACTGAGAAGGCTTAGGTACTCCTTGGCATTTCCCACCACTTTTTGTGGAACTCTGCAATTAAGGGCCCATCAATCTGGAGTGGCTGATTCGAGAAACAGAGGGTTCTTTTTTAAGTGGAAATATGCTTTCTCTGACTCAGATCTACCCTCTGGATCTCATTCTGAGTTGTCTGGAGTGTCAGGTTTAGTTAATTGTATATTCCTGGTGAGTAGAAAAACTGAAACAAACTCTTTATTTTGGTTTGTTACTTCGTATTTTCTGAAGCTTGGATGGTTTTGTCTTGAACTCCAAGAAGGCCATTGTAAACGTCGAATCGGTAGCTTGAAAAATGTGAGTTATTGTTGACTGACGAGATCGGGTTCAGCATAAACAATTGGTCTGAAGGGAAGATATGATTCACAGAAACCAAATTTACATGTTAAAAAAATCTGACAAACAGTGTATGGATTTGATTGAGCTTTACCTCAGTTAAAAAAAATAATGAAGAGCTGCATGTTAAATTTTAAACGATGTCATGAATAATAATACTGAATCCAGTGTTATTAAATTGTATTTTTTTGTTTCTTGTCTGCTATAACAATTTCAGCAAAGCAAAATTCGTGTGAAAGTATGAATAAAATTCAGGGAGTAGCATCAAGGACTTCTGAGCTCAAGAAACTGAGTTTGGCAGTGCTAATTTGTATTAAAGTTGTTGTTGCATGACAGCAGGAAAAAGATTTAATGCTTGCCACCTGAATCAAGCCATGGAACATTGGTTTCTATAACTGCCATGAATTTGAATCAAGGCCAATATCTCTAAATTTGAAATAAACTGATACTCTGTCTTGAAAGAAGATACAGACCACTTACGTTATGGAAGGTATTTAGAAAATGTATTTCAATTTAATTTTCAGCAGTATATATCTTTCAAATTTTTAGGCGCTTTAGCACTGTCCTTTTTGGCTTTTTCTATATTCCAAGAAGTATGTAGCCTTTCAGCCATTTATTTATCAACATCCACTCTTGAACTAATACTGATTTTCACAAAACCACAGATGCTGGTTTTACTCCCATTATCACTATGCAGCTGCTTACCTTAATCTGAAAGTCATTTTTCTTTTGTATATAACTGCATTAATGGGGAAAATCAGATTTCAAGCCAAGTAGTCACACTATGAAGCTTTAAAATCATCAGATACAAAGCTTGTACCATGAGCCTAAGTGTAACAACATTGCCTTTACAATAGCATCTAGTGTGATTATACCTTTCTAAAGGATTCCTGTATGCTTTACAACAAGCAGTTCAAATTTAGGATTTCTTTCTTTCTCTTCAGAAAGTAGGGAAGAGCTATATGGAATGTTTTGTGTGTGTGGACTGTCTTTGAATCTCCTTATAAATACCGCACATTTACCCATAGACATTATTTATCATTTTAGCAAGAATAATTTGAATATTTAGCTACTATCTGGGAGTAGTGAAACAAACTCCTTCATTTTTAAATGTAAATTAAATTTTGAACATCCTACCAGGACTGAGTGCACAAGATCATGTGAAGTTTCAGAACTAAGTAGCAACACTTGAACCCAGCTGCTTGCTTTCTACACATGCCCTCTTATGAGTAGTTTCTGTTTTTCACTGAGTACAGAAGGTCCTAGTAATTGATCCATTATGTGTGAATGACTTAATCCACCATTGTAATTTAGCTATCTAGATTGAAATGTAGCAGCTGTTTCATAGCACATAGGAGCAATACGCAGAAATCTTGTGATGGAAGGGGAAAAAGGTATGGTATGCATATGGAAGTGCCCAGGAAACTTGTAGAGGTAGAAGGCAGCTATTCTGCTAAAATTATTTGATGTCTTTGTTGTCATATAACATACTTTCTGGGGTTGTCTTTCATGTCCCTGGTGGAGCCCTGAGGACATACTCCATTTCAACCCTGTTTTTAACCTTTCTCTGTGCTCAAAGACACAGCCTTCTTGGTGAGGAGGATGAGATTCTCTTCAAAGCTGAACAGTGCTGCTCCTTAATCTGCTGAAGTGGTGTTTGCATGATAACAAGAGGTACTAGTCTCACCCCAGGTTGTGCCAGTTTGGGAAGCTATAGAGAGGCTGGAAATGTAATCCAGATGGCGCGGTAATACAGAGCATTACCTTTAGGCGAGCAGGTCTAGCTACAGTCAATACTTGAAATTTAAAGTGATTTTAAAAATGCATTCAATTTGAAATGCCCCAAGGTTCCTATGATTTGTGAAGCTGCATCTCTTTCAAAATATTATGAACACATTGAATTTCTGCTCCTGGTGGATATATAATAAATATGAAGAATGATAAACTTTAGGGGTGAGTAGTGGTAGAAGAAAATAAAGAAGAACTTGCACTGCTAAGTGTTAGTGCTGTCATTTAAGTGGCTACATAGCACTGAGGCTGGGGACAACTGTTATTATTGAGCTTATGCCAGATACCTCATGAAACAAAAATACATAGTAATTTAACATTCTCCTTTTTTGTTTTAAAGGGTGTGGGCAGTAAATGTCCTTTTCAGCATTGTCTTTCTAGTGGGGATGAAAGCTGTTCTGCAGTATTTTTCATGGTTACATGTCTGTGTTTGTCTAGTAGTCTTTCTTTTCTTTACACACTTGCTGTCTTTTGCATATAGTTCTAGTTCATTCCAGTGAGTTGCAACACTTAAAATTGTATATAGTATATCTTCTCAAAACATATATGTACACAATATTATTGCTTAACTTTCATGGTACTGTGTACTCCCTTCTATTATCAAATGTCTGTATTACACACTGCATTTAAATTTTAAATCTTAAATAATTTTAAGAAAGCTGAATGACTAAAAGACAAAAGAGTCTGTTTTTCTGTTTATGCTACTTTGTTTGGTTTTTTTTTTCCTCCACAGCAACTCAAAGCATGCAGAAACACTACCCTGTTTAGCCTTCATCTGTTCAGCAATCCTGCCTACAGTTGAGAATCTTACATTATTTTAGCATTTAAAACCCTTGATTGGACTGCTCCTCTGAAGTTTTTTAACATGATTTCCTTCAGAAGCAGTTCTGCTTTTTTTTTCCTTTTATACTTTAATGCTCTTCAAGAAGCACATGGCACATTACTTGTGATGGACAACAGTCTAACAGTGTGCATTCAGTGCATGCTGTTGTTGATTTTTAAAGCAAAGTCTTATCTTAAAAAATCTGTTATCACAAAGCAGCTGATTGTCTTTCCTGGGATAATTTAATTTATTTTGTAGAATCAAAGAGGAGAAGGAGTAAGTGAAAAGGAGCTTTTCTTGGCTGCCAGTGCCACAAGTTCAACCTGGAATTTGAGTCTACCTATATTCTTTCTGGTTCATGGATCACCAACAATAAGGATGCTACAGTTGGCACTTAGCTACCAATTCTGCTGATGCATGAGCCAGAAGAGAAGCCAGTGTACTCTCCTGTAGCTGTGCTGACTTTGTAAAAGAAAAATTAAAAGTAGAAAAACATTTTTTCCTATTAGAGGATTTATGATTATTCCCAGCAACTGTAATAAGATCATACCATGTTTAAAGAAATTTTTTAATATTTTTCCTTTTAAGTGGTGCTGTCACATTTGTTCCCATCGTTAGTACATTGGAAAAGTGTATTAAAGTAATAGATATTGTTATCCTGTGGTGCATTGGAAAGAGTGTGGCCTGCAGATCGACAGAGGTGATCCTCCCCCTGTATTCAGCCATGGGGAGTCCACATCTGGAGTAGTATGTCCAGTTCTGGGCTCCTCAGTACAAGAAAGATAAGGAGCTACTGGAGAGGGTCCAGCAGATGGCCACAAAGATGGTTAGGGGTGTGGAGCATCTCTCTTGAGGGGAGACTGCGGGAGCTGGGCCTGTTCACTCTAGAGAAGAGAAGACTGAGAGGGGATCTCATTAATGCATATAAATATCTCAAAGGCAGGTGTCAAGATGATGGTAGCAGACTCTTTTCAGTGGTGTCCGGTGACAGGACAAGGAGCAGTGGCCATAAACTGGTTGGACTGGTTGATCTCCAGAGGTCCTTTCCAACTCTAACAATTCTATGATGTAGCTTGATATGCTAGTAAAGATCTGTTGGGAGCAGGTTTCCTTTCTTTCCACAGAAAAAAGACTTGGATCTCAGTTCCAAATTACACATGAAAAGACAAGGTTGTCCCAAGTCCTACCTCTGGCAGAATGTGTTCTTGAGATATTTCTACAGAAAAGATAATAGAAACCAGGCTTTTCCTGCATTAACATTGCAGTTTTTTGACAACTGTGGCATTTATCTACTTGAAATATGGTATGTTTTTGGCAGAATATGTTGCAGCCAGTGTATTTATTGGTAGGTATGCAGGAAAAAAAAGGGGTGTGTGTTTATTTAGAATGGTAAGGTAACATTTTTATCTTCTGTGTATTATTTATTATACATATATATGTAAATGACCAACAGCTCAGTCCAATAATAACATCTCATAACACACACAACCTAATGTGTCTCTATTTCTATATTTGCAGAACACATAAGTTTACATTACTTGTGTGTTATTACTTGAGATGGCAACAACAGTTGGAACTTCAGAGTTCAAACAGGCTGTGTACATATATATGTGCGTGTGTAGTATGTACTTCTATATTGATAGCATGTGACACTTTCCCTGGTGCAATGATGTCTTTGTTGAGGCTGATATTAGATATCTAATTAGATATTAGGAGTTATCTAATTCGATATTAGGACTTATCTAATTAGATATTAGGAAAGGGTTCTTCATCCAGAAAGTGGTTGGATGTTGGAACAGACTCCCCAGGGAAGTGGTCACAGCACCAAGTCTGCCAGAGTTAAGAAGCATTTAGACAACACTCTCGGGGACATCATGTGATCCTTGGGGTGGTCTAGTGCAAGACCAGAAGTTGGACTTTGATGGTCCTTATGGGTCCCTTCCAACTGAGGATATTCTATGATTCTTTGATTCTATGATTCTGAGTATATAAAGATCTTTAAAAAAAAAGAGCATTTTTAAAAATACTTGCAAAATGCTTTCTTTTCCTTCTCTAATTATAGCTTGGTGGAATGCTCCAGTAGACTAGCACATGATGATACAAAATTTTTAATAATTATAATTTCATCAGTTATCTTAGAATTACCAAGCTTTGCTTCTTGTAAGATTTCCTGTTCCTGAATCATGTTGATGATGCTTTTAAGCAATTTTACCTTATTATGCCTTCCCTTTATGTCTAGACCTCTAAGATGGTTGAGGTAGTAAAGAGAGAGTCACATTCAGCATAAAGTACAGTTTCATACAGTGAGAATTCAGAGTATTTGCAGAAACAAAAGTTATTGCTAGTACTTGTATTTATTCTGTTGAGACCTTTTCATGCTTCCTTTTTTCTGTAGTTGATTTATCCATTTCATGTGTTTAATTGGAGTGATGATACATAATAAACACATTAAAAAATACAACCTACCAGGCTGTGGTGTGGAAATGCATGTCTTTGAGCCAGATATTATTTCATTTTTGTAAGGTGCAGAAGTGAGTGAGAGGTGTATTTATGTTTCACACCTTGGCCAAATAGTGGAATTCTCTGTGATGTAACCTATTTAGTTGCAGAAACTTTTCTGTGTAGCTGCCCTGCGGTGCTGAAAGCAAGTTATGAATGCTGTACTGTTTAAGAGCAGAAAGGTTTGCCTGGAAGAGAGCGGTACGCCTGGGCCCCCTGCTATTGAGAAGATGCCAGTCAGAAATGAAAACGTCTTTCATGAAACTATAGCGAACTTCCCTGTGATACAGTACAATAATGCAAGGAATTTTTAGTCAAAACCTGTAAAAATATGTATAATACCTTGAATGTGGCAAAGAAGTACTAGCTTCTAAGGGACTATTTTAAGAGGTCACTGCCAAAAATATGTGTGGTTTTAATACCATTTTGGAAGTGACAGGATTGAGAGTTTAAGCCTTCCCCTCCTNTTTGAGATCTCCAGTTTCTTTTGCCTTTTGGTTACAACTACAAAAGATGTCTTCTGAGAAAAATGCTTTCTGCATGACATCAGAATAAAGGAATGTTCCACACTATTCAGCATGCTTAAAAGTATTGGTTGACTGAAATAACATTACATTTAAAATTCATGCTAAACGGAAAGCCAGTTAAGGGAGAAAACAGAGCAAATCATGTTTCTGAAAACTTTTATCTTTAAGAAATATTGATTTATTGGATTTTATAGAAATGTTTTCTTTAAAAGAATAAAATTATACTCTGAGTACCAGAACGGTAAAATAAAGAAAGCTGTTGTATTGTTGTGTGCTGGAATGCATGTAGCCACAGTTAAAGACTGAGACATTTGGAATCAGAATTTAAAAACTACATACGTATAGAAAAGTCAGGACATTACTATAGATAGGAGAAAGCTGTGGCAAATATATTTGCTTTGTGCAAAAAGCCTCAGGTTTTTTTCATTGTCAGTTGTTACTCTTTATTTTGTCTGACCTCAATTTAGTTTTCATATAGTATTGATAACAAAAATAATTATTCTCATAATTTATGCATTTATAAAAGTGTTTATTTTTCTTGAGCAATAACAAATACGTTATTGCCTGGACAGAAGCCTTTACAATATTCTTTGGCATAGTATAATTTTCATTGGGATAGTCGAAGAAAGAATTTGAAAAGTGTTAAAAATAGCAAAAGAAAAAGGCGAAGCTTAAGGAAATATCTTCTAAACAAAAAAGTATAATAAACAGTAGTGACATTAGTAACTGTTTTGAATTAAGAATTATATCAGTTATAAATATAGGGACCTCATTGTCCAGAATTATGAAATTTTAAATTTTATTACTGCTTGTAGTGTTAATGAATAATTTCTCTTTGCAGATCAATAGATCTCTTATTGCAGAGAAAAGGAGGCTTAAGATTCATTTCAGTTCACAGGTGAGAAGGAAAACTTAAGTTCACATGATCAGATATAAATGCTTTCATATCAAAACGTTGGTGCATTGCTGTGAAAACATACATGGATTTGTAGGGCAGAATAGTGGTCCAAACCCTGGCCTTGAGAGTGTGTGGTGGAAGGAATTTCACAAATGCAGATGTCAGCCATATCCTTCACTGGAGGCATGGAAGACTGGAAGCTGGGAGAGCTGTGAGTGAGACTTTTTTTCAGTGCAGCTGTGCTATGTGAGTATGGGCCATATACTGCAGGTGTCATCTAGATTTTGGTGTTGGTTATGAGTCCCATAAATGTAGATTTCTATTTAATAAATTAAAACAACATAAGAGTCTGTGATCTAAGCAGAAAAATGAGAACACATCCCTGAAGTGGCAGCATTAACTCAAAGGAGAGCAAGCATGAGTGTTGTAGCAGTAGGCTGTGGGGAGGCACTTCCACCCCTTCCTGGGATTATGCTGCCTACTCTGGACCTTTCTTACATAGCACCCTCGAAGTAGGAGCCCAGGTGAGCCGGGGGAGAGCTGAACCAAGGTGTCCAACAACCTAACAGCCAAGCTGCAGCACTGAAGGGGAACCAGGAAATTACAGATTTTTCTCAGATATGCAAGTTTCCATATAGGTTTGCCCAGTTCTGTAGAGTAAACATTTGTGTGAAAGAATGTGTTTTTACAAAGTTTGTGGAAGAAAAAGGAGGAGGAGAGAGAATTGCATGATAAGATTTGCTGCAATATTACTAACTCTCATCTAATTATGAGTTAATGAGACTCAATGTTTTACTTGAAATCCCCTGCCATCCTGTGCTTGTGTTTTTTTCTTTTAGTCAAAATCTTTAATGAGACTCTGAAAACCTTATAGGCTCAAAACCAAGGAGACTTATACCTTGAAATTTATTGTTATTATCAGTATTTTATTATTTTTATTACACATCATGAGGCTTTTATTGCTGCAGTTGTCAGCCCTTCTGCACTGGGCACCTATTCAATGAATCCATGCAATGTCTCACACCAAGTGAGGCACCACCCGTTTTTGCCTCTGACAGCATGAGAAGCAAAACAGAGAAAGGGCCATAAAGTCCCCTGTCTGGACTCTCTGCAGCAAGTCACATCTGTACAACAGAATATTTCAGATGAAGTTTTGCTGCATGTTTTCTTTTCACCATAATCTGAATGAATAATGAAGTTGCATTTGATACACAGAGTTATTTGGGGAGATACCTAGAATATACCTGAGGTAAAACAAAAAGATGAAAAGAATTAGATTATTAGCTTTAAGTTTGCATATTGAAAATAAATACTAAGGTTGTGAGGATTGAACCATCAGGCAGACAGCAGGTGGGCCAAGCAGCAGGAGGGAAATGATACTGCACCTGCTCTGCACAATCAAAAAAAAAAAAACCCAAACTGGTAATTTCTGCATGAGACCTGCTTTTATTCTGTTATTTTATTTCTGTATTTTCTTAGTTCATCTTAAAATATTTAGGAGGGAGATCTGGAGATTTAAAACCCCTTTATGCTGTGTAGGTTTCTATGTGTACATGTGTTCTTATATGTATCACTGTGCTACCTGAACATTAGTGTGGTGCTAAAATGGTAATAAACACCTTTTTTATTGTCCTCATGGAGATAGTCCACTACTGTTATTCCCATTTTACAAGTGAACAAAAACAAAGCACAGAAAAAGGTGAGCATCAATTCATGACTTAACTGTAAACATAATTTATGGGTTATAGCTCAATTGTGTAGAGGATGGAACTAGTGCATAAAAATGGCTTTAGTTTCCTTTTGCTCTCTTGCATCTCTGCTTGTTCAGTAACCCTGTAGTTCACTGAAGAATTTGCTGTCTGGTCTAATTTTAGTCAGATTTGAAACAGCTGCAGGGGTCAGAAAGTACATCATATATCAGTGTGGCAAAGGAAGTTGCTAAGCCTGGCCTTATTTTTCTTGTGCACCAAGCAGTAGAGAAGACAACAGCATACAAGCTCTAGGTTGGATATGTGGTGCAATAGGATCAGTTTACAACTAGTCAAAGCAAGATTACCCAACTAAGTCATTATTAGGGCCATTGGATAGGGAACACATGTTGTAAAGCAGATGGATTCTACCAGTAGGTTTGGCTTCAAACTACTGGCTTCCAGAGCTGACTGTGAGCTATTAGGGGATGTTTCTAGAGAGATGGTTGATCTAAAAAATGCATGCAGGATTTGGATGTTTGGTGTTCCTCGCTTCCATTCTTCAGTCTGCCAGGACTTGTTCCAAATGACTGTAGGTAGGTCACTTTCCTTTATTTCTCTCTGCTTCCTCCTTGGTGGAATTTTCCCTTATTGCTTAACACTGAGGCTGCAAATATTAATTGTGTAGTGCTTTGCTTTGACCATCTGAATTGTCATAAAATACAGTGATGGTCTGTCTTTCTACACTGTGATTTCTTCCTTAGAATTCCTTTGCTACAGAGTATGGCACATGCAGAAATTTTTAATTTGACATTAGAGCTAAGGTGTGGGGAGTAAAGTGTGTTGAATAAATTAGGAAGGGTGAGAATTCACTGTCTAGTATGTCTCCTGGTGATTGAGAAAACTGTATTTCTGCCTTCAGAAGTTGGACACTATTAAAAAATCCAGTAACATCTATTTGAGAGTTAAGCAGTTTGTGACACTTGATAAAAATTATGTTTCTTAATAGGAGGAATTTTGCAGTTTAAAGGCCCAGTTCTGCAAACAAATACTCCAAGATGCAGTCTGTTATTACAGTGTGAGAAGTCTAATTACTAGTAAACAAAGGCTTCATCAAAGTCCTATGACTAGTTATAAGAATAGTAGGACTGTAGGGTTATAGGACTAGAGTAAGACTAGAGTTGAGTTATATACAGTAGGAATTATTTCACTGCTATAGTGACTAATGAAGACGTTTTTCATTGGCCACCAGTGATTGAGGATTTCACTATGATAAAATTTACCTTGATTCAAAATCCTGTTTATCAAGGTTTGTACTTGATCATAGATCTTTATAAGTAGTGTAGATGATATTTTTCTGGTTTATACTTGTCTCATTCTGAAGGAGTTGAAGAATCGCTGAAGAACTGACCATGACTAAAGATAGTGAACACACTGTTGTCTGAGAACTATAACATTCTCAAACAGGAGAATCAACTAATTCTTTTAAAGGCAGTACAGAAACTGGTAGTTTAGCAGCAAACTACAGCTGGCTTCAAAAGAGAATTATAGGTAGCTTGATTGAGTAGATTAACTAGGTACTGTATTATTCTCTAAATGAGAACTCCCATAGTTTTTCTTCCAAGTGTACAAAGTACATTTCATATGGTTGTTCAATCGTTGCATGCATATTGGTGGAAGAGCCCATTCTATCTGAAAAAGGTGGCTCATATCCACCTTAAGGGAGTTCTTTATGAAATAGACTGCATAAATAACTGTTTTTTGAGGAAGATCCCCTTTATCTCCCAGGTGTACTGTATGTTTAACTAAGCTATCATTGTCATTCGGATTAGTTGATATGCCAATCCCAGTATTTGAAAGACAAGCTGAACATTGTGTCCATAGAAAGAAAAGATAAAACAAATTCTATGCAAATAACATTTTATACTGGTTTTTGAAGAAAGTTTCATATTAGATTGCAAAGCTATTACATTCATTCTTTTAGGCAGAATAACAGCAATCCTCTAATGTTAAATTAGGACAAGAACGTAATTACAACAAGATTTTTAGAAGTTTATTCCTTTTGTCAGTTATTTATAACTATAAAACAGCTTTGCATCTTGAAATATAGCAAGTGGGAGTGGAAAAAAAAGTGAGCTTTTTATTATTTTTCCCAAATGAAAAATAAATATGTCATTGAGTAGCTATAAAACCTTTGTTGCAGAGCATACAGTAGTGTAGTTACAAAAGACAGACAGGTTACTGCAGATGGGCTGTTGTTTGGCTCTTTTGAACTTGAGCAAGGGGAGATTTCCCTTTGGTATAGATTCTCTTGCACAAGCTGACAATCGTTATGTTCAAGTCTGAAGAAAGTGTAGCTGCCCTAACTTAAGCTATTCATTGCTTGTGAAGTTCTAATCACTGAGTCAGCTGAAGATGATGTCCTATTTCTTCACGGGTCAGCTGCAGTGCTGGTAATAAGAATCAAAGCTTCTGTAACCTGTTCTGCTTTCTAAGATGCCTTATTTGTGAGTTAGAAAAAGATGAGAACATGGGTCCAAAACTGGCAGTGAATTATTTTGGGGGTCGGATTTTGGTGGTTTTTTTGTGTGTTTTGGTGTTGGGATTTTGTTGTGGTTTTTTTTTCTCATTTGTTTGGGGTTTTTAATTGTTGCTGTTTGAGGTTTTATTAATGTTTTCTGGGATAATCCAGATTCTGTGATTTTGTCTATTGGCTCAGGTATTCTAACTGCCTCTGAAAATAAGATTAGGTCATATCCTACTGCACCTAAATACCAATTTGCATGTCCTGGTCCTTAAGTAATCTCTCCCTCAGAACTTGTCATGAAAATATATATACATATTTTGTAGATATTTGTTTTTTAAACACTTGACCTTATAGGATTTGTGTTTTGAATGGCCTTTGATATATATGTCTTTATTTTCTCTTAGCTATATTAAGTCTTTATAACTTAAATAATCTTTTATCCTCTTTTTGAAAATATGTGTATTTCTGTTGGCATTATTTTATCTGTAAAAAACCCTCAGTTTACATACTGCAAAATAAGGTTGATCTTTTTAACATATTATATTTAAAAAAAAAAAAAAGGCTATCGTGACTTTGGATTCCTTTAAAACAGACAGTGATTCCCACCTCTGAGACTGTAAATCTTCAGCTTTCTGACAGGTCACAAGCACAGCCACATGGTGTTTGTAAACCTATAACTTTTAAGAGTATCACACAAACTGCAGACCACTGATCCCTGCAGAACTACGAAGCTAAGATGTTCTGTTCAGTGGTTCTATCATTGGTATTTCAGTGCATCATCCTTGTAAATTCATCTCATCATTTGAAATCCTTGTACAGTTTAGGTGCAAGGACTGATAATAAGACTTTTTGTATTTTATAACAAAGGCATCTGAGGAAAGATGGAGAAAGTAATTGCTTCTTTTTGGGTTGTCATCAAAATACATGACACTATAGCTGAAAGAGAAGTCCGGTGTGCTATCTCTGCTACACTCCGAGGACTAAGTGCTTTCTATCTCACACAATAGTAATGACAAGTAATTGAGGAGCTCTGCAGGATACAGAGAAAGTTTTAATTTGTGTGTTCTGAAGGCTGATGAAAAGACACATCATATCTTCCTTTGGTTTGATGCTGTGACCATGCTTGGTTTTCTTTGCCAGCACCGTAGGCTTTCTGCTTGCTGTATGTCCGTTAAGTTACCCCTCTGGAAAGGAGGATGCTCTTGCTTCTTATTTCTTCAGCCAGCCTTTCCTGCTGCTTTTCTGCTCCCTTTGCCAATGTTGACAAAAGCCATTGCAAATACTGGGTTGAACTGGTTTGTTTTGTGCTATATACTATAGGTTAGTAATTCTTATAGTAATTCTTATATCCATAAGCATCATTTGGGTGGGGGGAAGTTACTTTTACTTTGTAATAACATGTCATACTGATGTTTATGATATAACATTATAAAAGTAGTCTAATAGTTACTTGTGGGTCATATTAGCCTTCAACCAAAAAAAATAATATACATGCTTTAACTCTAATCCAGTGAATAATTTCATTGATTCCAATGCACTGCTCACCTACTAAAAAGTAAAAGTATTTAAGTGCTTTTCCAGACTGAAGTCTTTATCAGTAGCCTGCATATTATATGTGGGTATTGTTCAGATACACAGGATATTCATGTGGTGAATTATTCCTTTATATTTGATAGGATTGAATAGTATTTTTGTATCTATCTGCTCTATTCATTTTTCACATGTTAATGGCATTCATCTTGTCTATCTGTGGCATTTTTAATGTGCCCATCACCAGAGTATCTGCCTGTCTCTTCCGCAAAATAAATGTCTCTCAAGAAAAGATAGAAGCAGTAATGCATGTGTAATTATTAAAAAAAAAAAGTATTACTGAGATGTAGTAGCCTCTCTTCCCCCACTCCAATACTTATTTTTCCTAGTGACAAAATCTGTAAGCACTGAGCAACAAGTTTATCAATTTGAACAGGCCAACTGCACAACTAAATGTATGTGAAACTTAACAAATCCCTCAGGGAAGCTGACTGTATGAATTTCCAAGTCTCCATTGAGTTACTGAGGTGCGACATGGTAGATTGAACTTAATGCCTTAGGCAAGCACAGTCAAATAAAGAGTTTAAGATTTTGCTGTGTTCATGAAGGGATCTGCTGGTAGTTGTCTAAATTAAGCTTTCAGAAAAGAATACAACACTATCATGAACTCTTTCCCGTGAATATTTTGGTAGGTTATTCTGACTTAAAAGAAATCCAAGTAGGATTTCCTCTGTTTAAGCTTCATAGCAGTTGCAAAAAGATTGAAGTGTTCCCCCTACTAGGAACAGCAAAATACTAGAACAGAAATTTTTCATTTACAGTGTTCTGTCTGTTTTAAAGGCATAGCATCTTAGCCAAATATGGGGTTCCCCACCTGCGTGGGAATTGACTCCTATGACCCCGTAGGTGCTGCTGGTGCAAAAACTATGGGGACTGCACACCTGCCCTGTGTTTCTCACCACCTCTTCCTGTGTGTATCTTTGTGAAGGGAAAATCGATCCTAGTGACTGATCTGGCTTTAGTGACCTTTATGACCCTGTAGCAGCTAGCCTGAAGAAGGTGGCAGCAGCTTATGGAAAAGTCTGTAGACATGCTACAGAGTTTTAATAAGATCTGCAGTGACAGCAGTGCCTTCAGCTCACAGTGGTGAGAAAACTACTTGCTATGTATGTGCTAAGAGTTGGAGAGCCACCAGAAGGGAATGGAAAGGAATGGATATTCAAGTGTGTGCACAAATCCAAAGCTGGAGCTGCTGGTAGAGCTCGGTCCTGAGTAGGATTTGAGCTGCCTCAGTCATTGACAGTGGTGGCAAAGGGAAGAGGAGCTTCGGAGTTAAGAATCACTTCCTGTCTCTATGGAAAGAGGTTGGATTTCACTGTGTGCTGTTCACCTTCAGTTCTGATTGGGATCTCCAGCAGTATTTCTTCTCTAGTGTGTATGCACAGAGCTGTAAGTGATGCTGGGACTTCCAGCATCGCTCTTCTTTCACAAAGGACCCAACTCCTTGGGTCACTGTAGAATAAATAGTATTCTAAATAATAAGGTGGCCTGGTCACACAAAAACACCATGCACTTCTCATAATCTGAGGCAAGCATTCATTGGCTGGGGAGTGCTTTACTATTTTCTGAATTTTGTGTGTTTGTTGTTTTTTGGGTTTTTTTAACTTGTTCTCAGATATTTTTATTATTGTTTATTTAAATTGGCTAGGTGGCAGTTTCCGTTATTACCTCATGTAAGCTGGGCCAGGAAAATTAAACAATTGTATACTACTTGGATTATTAAAGGTGATATGGGGCTGAGGTGGCACTGTATATTTGCCAACTCTGTATTTGGACCATAATATTTCTTTAGATCGTTGAATTTCAAGTATTGATGGTGATCTCAGCTGTAGGATGAGACGATGCTCATTTGTTAACCCAGGACTTCCAGCAATTAGCTACAGTCAAATAAATATCGGGGGATATAGGAATGATGCTGACCTCTTCAGATGAGTGATATGTTTACATTGACTCACTAATTTTTTAGTTAGATGATGGAAATTGATGAGTACATTTCTCATGCTGTCCTAGTTAGATTATTGGTCAAGTGTTGAACTTCAGGGCCAGGGGCCTGTCTAGCCCTTGATGTTACCTCAGAGTTTCAGGTTCCAGGGAGATGAGATACTGCTCCAAAACCTGTAGGAATGGAGAGTTAGGCATACAAACATGCATATTTTGTGTGTCTCCTATTGCTGAGAGCAAGCAGTAGTCTGCCAGCACTGACCAATCCCTAGAGTTAATTACTATAATTCATTAGCAAAGCCTCACTTCCTGGATAATTTGACTTGATTAGTAGGAACTTTGTTCTATCACCTGTTTTGGCTGAGCATTCAGTTACAGGTTTCAGACTCCAAAGACTTAATGAATTTACATGTAGAGCTTACCCGGCAGGGAGAAACAACTGAAATCTAATGCAACGTGTTACTTCTCATGTAGCCTTTGGAACTTGGTGCAAGGGTTAATCGGAAGGAGACTTTCTAACTCAAAATAGCAAAACTTTTTTCTCCTGTGCTTTCTTTACTTCTGGATCCTATGACCTTGTTATATCAACTGATTACAGCTGACTACTTTCGAAGAATTTAGAGTAATTTGTTTCTCAAATGCTAATAACATTGCAGTAGGTTGTAGATCTTCCTGAAGAAGAGCAGGAGCTATGCAAGTTTTCTGTGTGACTGAGAACAACATTAGCCATTATTTTACAGGAAAAGAGTTATTGGTCTATTACCTATATGTGACTGAGAATGACCAGCGTTTTCTTTGCTTATGCACTTTAGTAGGCAACAGTATGTAGTAGGAGCCTATAAGTCATAAGGTTGTGGGAAGATCCCTGTTCAATTAGAGGATGTACCAATCCTATACCTGTAGATTTTGAGCAGGTTTTAGTGACTGTTCTTCCTATTTGCGGATTTGAAGTTCATAGAATCATAGAATAGCTTGGGTTAGAAGGGGCTTTAAATATCAAAGTTTGCCCTTCCCATTTTATGTTTGGACTGAAGTATTGTTTGGTTCACCTGTATATGGACAAATAAAACCCACAATATATAGCCAAATTTTGTTATTGTTCGAGCTAATATGAATGACAGGCAGGATAGCTCTTCCCAGCATTGTTGCCTGAGGACATAACACTTCAATTTTTTTTTTTTTTTGTAATTTCCTTTGTTCTGCTTCTTATTCAGTTATAAAACTAATAAAAATTTTAGACTAAGATGTATGTTTTTGAAGAAAGGCTAGAAGTGCTCTCTTTCCTTCCAAAATGATACTCTTGTGGAAGAGACAAACAGCATTGATGGACTTGATTTTAAGTATTGAGCTGGAAGTAGAACAACTTGATGTGAGAAATGAGGGTTTTTTTTTTTTATTTACATTAAAAGGGATCTATAACCCTTGAAGTACAGGAGTGTAATATTGACCTTGCATAATATTACTAAAGTAATTTTGTTAGGCTGCCTCAAGATATGTGGTGCATTAGGTAAGAAATCAGCAAGCACCAAAGTTATTTTTTTCAGAAAGGTATATTAGTGCATACATAAACTTATTGGTGGTTCCACTGACAAATTATGCACACACTTTTTATATGAATTGACTTGAGTAATAAGTAATTTATACCTTATCTAATATGACAGAGTATTGAATACCTTTGAAGGTATTGAATACCTTTGGAAAGATGCTAGGAATTCAGTACTCTGAATAGATTTGGTGGAGAACAGTCAAATGCCTTTGATTTTTCTGGTTGTCACTTCTTATTTTTGTTAAAACTGCGTTTCACCAATTTTTTTGGTATGTGCAGTAAGAAGACAGGAAAGGAAGAGTCACTGCAAAGGAAAGTTTTATTGCCCTATGCAGGTATTACCACATCTTTTATATCTCAAAACAAAAGAGTTCAAGTTTCATCAGTATTGGTAGACTTAGAAGTTTGTCATTAGGGCTGGACTGCGTTTCTTCAGGGTCCAGTGTATGTGGTGTTTTGCCTTGGGCTCTCAATATTTACTGCTGCAAGGACTACTGGCTGTCAGATAAGTCTGTATTGTGAGTTACTGTATTTCAATAAAGCTGTGGCCTTGGCCTTTAATCCGGTTACCAGAAATCTATGTTTTCTGTCTGTGTAGTCCAGAGTGGCATTTGCAATGTAACAAACGTTTTAAAGATTTGCTTCCTTCTGGCAGATAAAAATGTTTCACCATCTTAGTGTTTCTTCCCTTAAAGAAGTATTCATCTTCAAATACTTAATGTCTTACACGAACAAGTAACCTGACTATCCTTACACACCTTAACAGTATCCTGGCTTTAAAGAAAGGATTTTCCATTTTGTGAAAAAGACTTGATGTTGTTCTTTCTTTCCATAATGGGTTTTGCATAGAGAAATTAGCCAAAGTTATTGGAAAAGCTATTATTGCAGCAAATTGGGATATATTAATGCTTTTGAGCTTTGAAGTTTATTTCTGGTAACAAAAGCATTGCAATTTATTAATATTTAGTTAAAACTGAAATACTATGAAAGATAAGCAAAATATACATTTAATTTATTTTATACTAAAATATTAATAAAGTTATCTAAATACAGTGCAATAGTATGTGAGGTTCTGATGTGGGGTTCTTCTGGAGCCTTCTGGCACAGGGAAGGGATGTGCCAGATGCAGAGCTTGCTGTAAGTGGAAACTAAATTAAAACACAGAGATGGAGGGGCCTGGAAGCTGGTAGGGTATGGTTCTGCCTTTCATCCACTGATAAACAGGTCTGGCTAGCTTTCCACTGATAAAAGTGATGCAAAGTTACATCCTGGACTACCCATGCAACAATTGTGGGAGACTTTTAGTTTCAGTTATTTGCAATACACCCTGCCAGGCTTTGCTATATTCTCGCTACCTGTCTTATCCGTACTATGCAGTTAAAATTGACTGGCCATATAAATTGTTTAACATTTAGAGCATTAGTAAATGGAAACTTTTCCGAAACTTTTATTTTAGGCATTTCAAAAGTTTCATTTAATCTAGTGTGCAACTGACACACAACTCTGTATTATTATGAACAAGCTATTTTATTTGCAGCTAAGGGGCAATAAATAACAAATACTAATTCATAACAGATTTTCTCATGATGAATTATTTGTAAATATTTCCCAAACATGTTAGCTATTCAAAAGGTTCAATCACAATTTAAGTAAATTTAGTTCTTACTGATTTAGAAGGTGCTAGTTGTGAGACTACTTGGGATGTGAAATTTAAGCTCTTTCCATTGGGTTTCTGATCTGTTTTATTCTCTGACTGAATAGATACCCGATTTTTAAAGTTGTATCCCAAATACTAGTGCTTACAAATTCTGCAGAAGGCAAAGCAGTTTCTTGTTCTTTACACAGTTCTATCAGGAAATAAGTTTGCCAGAGCACTGGTTAAGAACAAAAAAAACATTTGAATATCATAGAACTGAAGATGATAAACCATGAAAGTGAATTTTTTTCAGTTTCTGCAGCTTGGGAACAGAAATATATGGAAATGAAATGGCTGCAAGTGAAGCAGCACACTATGGATAATCTATTCTGACCACTTTCCCAAATACCTTACCTTCCCAAGGACTTCTGTGTTGTTTCTCTTCTGTTCTACTTTCTTCCAAGTAAACATTTATAAACTGTTTAATCCATTCTCAACAAGTACATATAACTTTCATGGACACTAATGGTAATTACTTATGCTTAGTGCCAAGGAAATAAGACTTTTCTTAGGGTAAAATTAATTTAATTTGCATAAATTAACGTAATTTACAGGTCCAAAAATCCACTACTGTGCAATCCAGGACCAAAGTGTTGGGGCTGTCTGCAATGTGCAGCCTTTCCTAGAACCCTGAGTTGGAAGGGACCCATAAAGTCCTGGCCCTGCACAGGACACCTCAAGAGTCACACCATGTGCCTGAGAGTGTAGTCCAAATGCTTCTTGAACTCTGTCAGGCTTGGTGCTGTGACCACTTCCCTGGGGACCCTGATCCAGTGCTCAGCCACCCTCTGGGTGAAGAACCTTTTCATAATATGAAGTCTAAACCTCCCCTGGCATAACTTCAGACCAATTACTCAGGCTCTTTCACTGTTCACCACAGAGAAGAGAACAGTGCCTGCCCCTCCTCTTCCTTTCATGAGGAAGTTGCAGACTGCAATGAGGTCTTTCCTCAGTCTCCTCTTCTCCAGGCTGAACAGACCAAGTGACCTCACCTGCTCTTTGTCTGGCTTCACCTCTAGGCCCTTCACCATCTCCACTGCTCTCCTTTGGAGGCTTTCTAATAGCCTTGTATCTTTTTTATATTGTCACTATTTCTTATATGACTTTCAAGTAATTTCTCTTAAAGGTCTCTTCCAACTGTGACAAATCTCTGATTCTCTCCTTCCAGTTGCTTGGCCCTATTTGCCAGTCTCTAGCATTTCCGTGGCTACCATTTGGCTAGTTTTCAGGTTTTTGACTAATTTTCCCATTGCCTTTCTGGCTGTCAGATAGTTTGACAGTTTGTGCAGCTTTCAGATGCAATGCATCCTATTGTTAATGATGGTAGGGTTCAAGTGCACTTCATTAAACTTGGAAAATTAGTAGGTAGCTTTCTGTAGGAAGCAAGTGCATAGCACAGTGATGTGAAGGCAGTAGACAGTTCTTTAGTGAAACATTCAAAAGGACTAAACACTAGCTTTCCTAGTGCAAAGAAATAAAGTTCAACACAAGTCTAGTTTAACTTAATGTGAACTCTTTAGTGACTTAAAACTTGAGGGATGTTGTCAAAAGCTGAAACTGGGTCAGTTTGTTATGGATGATCATAAAGGAATGGTATGGACAAATGGAGATAAACTCTGAAAGACTTGGGCACAAAGTGGAATTCAACTATAGGAGACAAAGCACTGAGAAAGGAAGAATGAGAAAAAAGGGCTTGCTCATTGCTTAGTGAGCAGGTAAGAGACCAATAGATGCCTTGGCATTCTTAGAATAATTTGTTAACTTCTTGCTGCTTAATTTTCACTGGAAGTATTAACGGACATGAGATTTCTTGCTGTTAAAATCTATGCCAAAGTTTGAGAAACTCAGCCATCCATATAAAAAACAAAGGAATGAAAAGTACCTAGGTAAGTAGAGTTGCAGTGTGGGGATTTTTTTGTTTTGTTCTGATTTAACAACTAATGATATTCAAGAGTAATTGAGAACTGGTCAGGCAGCTAACATACCTGACAGCATCACCTATGAAAACTGTTGGAGAATTGGTAAGATTCCTAGCATACTAGCAGGTCTAGAGTTGTGCTCAATTCAACACAAGTTAGATGCCTAAGAATCTAGGCCTCATTTAATTGGTTTCCTGAAAAAGGTGTTTATGAGTACTGTTTTTTCAGCCATTCTTCTCTTTAAACCTTATTGACCCAATTAATAGACCAATCAGCAAACTTCATCTATTGGAAAATACACATTGCTCATAAACATCTGGAAGAAGTCCACACAACTCCTTCAATAAACATAGTGTCAACAAGTCTACCCTACAGTAATAGGATAAGCACACATTATAGGAAGCAGAGAAACAAAATGTGACATATATTTTAATAAAATTCTAGCTTTTAGTAAATATCTTAGTTTTGACAGTCTTTCTTCAGCTATTCTATGATAAAGATGATGATGATGAAATTACCGTAAAGGGGGTTGGGTTGATGATTGAGAGAAAAGTCATAATCAGATGGACAGCCTAGAATTCTTACATAGATACCAAACTGATGCCCTCAACTAAGCAGTGTGAGCACAGTTTCAGTGTGGATGTGGTGGGATGCCTTCAGGACCTGGTAACATTTTTCTTCACTGATGCCTTGGATGAAGAAATTGGAAATATTTATTTAATTTGTAGTTGTTACCTAGAGCTACTTTCAGAAGGAAGGTCTGTGTGCATTTTAAAGCATAGGATTAGAATTCCAAATTATATTGATAAATTGAGGAAATAAAATATATACAGTTCACTAAAGGGAAGTGCTAAACTTCATGATGCTAAGATTTTAAATACCTGGTGAGATGATGATCTAGAAGAAAAAGCATCTTGGGGTTCTGGTAGTTGGTAACAAGCTGAACTCAAGGCTTAGTGTGGCATGTTAATACAAAAACAAAGATTGGATCATAGGACAAGGAAATGGAAGAAAACCACATCTTTTTTTCTCAGTGTCATACCAGTGTGTTTCTAACACTGTGAAAGGTCAAACAAACTCACTTCTGGGTACTAGTAATATACAGAAGGCAACAGCTTCTTGAACTGATTTAGGTGTGCCTCCCAGTCCTTGTAATAAGTACCATCTCAAACTGGCTCATTTTATTGATCCATTCCTTCATAAAAAGAAAATATACTGGTGTGCATATCTATGCTTTGTTCAACAGCTAATAAAGTTAGCATTAAGTTATGTACTGATGTGTAGAGCCCTCATAAACACTAATTCTGTTCATGATACTTCACAAGTATGCAACCTTCATATTAGCATTATAATGCTGATCACATTCTATTTATATATGTACTGTGGCATCAATGTAGCATGTAAGTGTAAACTGCATGTGTATTACAAGTGTTTTCCCATGGGTTTGGAATTTCAGGTGTTTTTTGATTTTTTTGGTTTTTGTTTTTGCACAAGGGAAAAGCCTGTAAGGCTTCTCTTCAACTAATGGCACAACATGACTTGGGAGATGATGCTAGAGAATCCTTCTAACTGTTTCCCTTGTTTTCTGTGATAGGGTTTGAAGTCCTAAAGGCCACTCTTGCATCTGAGCATCTGCTGCTCCTTTCTGTTTGGCTGTAACATGCTTGTCTTATGATATGCTTCTATTTGGATATATTTGTCTTATGAAATGTTGTGCTCAGTCAGGTTATTTAGAGTAGATACAAACAGAACAGTTCTGATTTGTGAGAAAGTGAATATTTATGAAGATCTTTGGAACAGAATTAAAAATATTTGCTGTTAGATATGAATTGGTTCTCTGGTTTACTACTGTGTGAGGCTTTGGAAAAGATTAAATAAAACTCAGGACTAATCAATAATGGAATTCAAAAGTGGAAAAGACCAGTTAGATCATCTGGTGTTTCTGCCCATATACAGTGAATTTTCTAGTTTACTTTCTCCTGTTATAATAATCAAAAGCTAGTGGGTTTCTGCCATCTACCCTGTCAGGCTGTTCTATTGCTTAATACACTCAGCTTTTAGGCAGATTATCTGATGATGCCTATGTTCATTCTTTTATCTTATTCTTGTGTTTCTCATTGTTCCTTGTTTCCACTTAAGTGGATACTAGTTTTCCATGTGTAATTAGATCATCTTAGGTGGTCCTTTGCAATTATAGCATAATGTTCCTGTGTATCAGTGGAGAATCCATGTGTATTTGCCTAAACTTTTGGTATTCTTTGTGTGCTTGCGTATGCCAAAGCTAGATGGAAGTCATAAACTGCAAATGTAGCAAGTTTCTAAAAATGTGGGCAGGTATCTTTACAAGTTCAGTTTTGAGTCACTGAGAGGACTGATCAGGGCATAGCTGTTGGTGTATTAGGCAAAGTCTCTTCCTCTTTATGTAAGAAAGATGTGGTTTTTAAAAAGTGAAATGTTCAATAATCAATATCCTCTTAAAAATCAACTTTCTATATTTGCCAAGCCCCCTGAGTATCATAGGCAGTAAGAGAAAGCTTTTTAATGACAACTGGGTAATAGTGATCAAAAGAAAGCCACAGCAGTGCTGTCTAGAAAGATGGGTCATTGCATTCAATTTGTATTTGTTCAGTGGTTAGGAAACTGGTGCCTTTGGAAGTTATTTGAATGTGTTGAGTGGAAGGGTTAAAAGTATTTGAGCTGTAAACTTAAGGGAGTTTTGAAGACTAAAACCAAGTTTTGTAATTCTGTTGAATGCTTATGAAGTAAAAAACCTTAGACCCCATGCTCTAGATTCTAGTCTTGTACTTGGATGCCACCTTCATTTCCTTCTTCTGCAAAGCCTGAGAAACATAGGCAGGGATTCAGAGAATGATATATGTCTTCATGGAAGATTAGGGCCTGAGCTATTTTATCAATCATTCTGAAGTATTTCTACCAATGCTGTCATCGTAAGTTGCCCTATCTCCAAAATTATTGTGATCCCTTTACTATAGTAGTGCCTTTTATAAAGTATCGTGGTGGCTAGATCACCAAACGATCTACAGAAATCTAGAAACAAAACTTTTCTTTAACTTTTGGTAGAAAACACAGTATTTTGATGATTTTCCCTACATATTGGTAATAATTGGTAATAATAGTCATAGGGTGTGGGAGATGTCTGACACATTTACTTCTGTATGTCTAGTGCTGACAATCTGCAAGATGTAGCATGTTCTCTGGCCTCTGTATAGCAACAATTTAATTTCTTATAATTTGTATTTAAAAAAAACCAAAACCAAAACCAGCCCAAACACTCCAAACTTCATGTGATTATTTGAAATATGATAAAGTTTAGTCCATTAAACAGCACATTATTATTTTTCTCTAAAGAGAATTAAACCTGTTGAACTGGAAGAAAGCAAATTTACTCTTACTTATTTATTGGATGGAGGTATTTTAAATTAGTAATAACCAATGGCCTTTTAAAGGAATGAATTTACATATGACAAATGATGTGTGTTTGTTTCTTCTATGCCATGTTAACTTTATGGGTTAAATTGATTTCTTAGAATATCAGCAAGCCATATATTCATAAATCTACAGTTGGGATAAAATGGGGGGTTTCCCCCTTATTTTCGAAAGTGCCAAATGCTCCTTAGGTTTGTACAATGGTATCTCATGAAATTAAGATCATAATACTAGAATCAGTTATTACTTTATTTTGGTTTTAATTACAAATTATTTACCCTTTCTTGAAAAATAATTGTCTTTTTTGTAAATGACAAGTAACATGATGCTGATTTTCTCATGTCCTACACTCTATGTGTGTGTGTGCATGTGAAGGTTTTTTTCTTTTTTAGCATTGGTACTTGGAGCATAACATTATGTGTTAAATAGTGTCCAATGTGAAGTGGCATATTGCAGATTTTTTTTTTACTGTCATTTAAAATGATTACATGGAATACAGGACTGTAGATAAATAGGTCTTATTTTACTTGTTTTATTTTGCAATAAATCAAGTATGTAAGGGAAATGCGAGTGTGTGGATTCTCCTGACTATATCTGTGAAACCCCACTGATGGCATTGGGGCACTATCAGTGGGATTGCGGAGGTGTAATTTGAGTATACTCTAGAAGTTGAGTAGATGAAGCCACTAATGTCCCAGTGGTCCTTTGAATTTGGCCCCATGAAATTAATTTCCACCTCAGCTTGTACACAGAATAAATTAATTCATACAGACCCAGTACTGCTCTCCTATAATCTGTGTAATTGCTTGTTTATGCCAGCACCTGGTAGATCTCTTTATCTCTGAACTTTTGTGCTCTGCAATATTAGCTTGTCTAAGGCTGTAAAATTAAAAGTTACTTAAGGATTTTATTGAGCTGAAGGGATTGTGTTTTTCAGCCATAGAGGGTTTGTTTACTTAGCAGTGATTCAACCCCACCCAGTTGTAAGGCCAGCCCAAGCTGTTATCACACAATAGGACTTGGTGTTTGACCATAACTGCACGTCTCACTCAACAGGCAATCAGCATTTTAATTAGTGATTAAAGGAAAGTCATTGTACTCTAGCTGCTTTATCACAATAGCCTAATAATTTTGTGTTGAATAAATAGATAATGCAAAAGGGAAACCTCCCCTCATAATGTTGTTGTCATTAAGGGCTCTTTTACTCATTTGTGTATGTATTAAAACACACATGACATGAATAGAGGTAATTATAATTACTGCAGGGTTTTTGGCAGATTAGCTGACATTTTTTCATTGTAAACCTTTTCCTTTATAATGCCACTCCAAAATGAATGCAGTATTTAAAAGTTCAGATAAAGGTAAGTAGTGGTGGCTCTGACTCACCAAGCTGTGTGGATGTGAATGATTGATTTGCTGTGTGCATCACTGGAATTAGGTAACTTGCATCATGACTGTGATGTACTGTGTAATTGATGCAAGCCCTTTCATAGCATTCTTAGATTGAAATCAATATTTATTTTGAGTGCAACAAATGTAATAAGCTGCATTTCTTGTGTAAGCATTGGTCTAGCTTCATTTTTAGTCCAGTTTTGTAAAATATCATTCAGAAGCAACTCATACACGTTTTGGTGTGGTGAAAGAATTAGTTAAAAGAATACAAACAAGATATGAAAAACAATCTAGTCTGAAGCTAAGAGTGCAAAGTTAATGTATCCTTTTTATTATGAATAGCCTGACACTTACTAATGATTTTATTTATTTACTACTACAAATATTCTTCATCTGCATATCACATAAATGGGAACTATGCATGGATATGCTTCACTATACGTTTACCTATACTAACAGTGAATCCTAAAACATGTAATAGTTTGGAGACAAATAAGAAAATCTCGCCTTCTATATACCAGATAGATTTTTCTCAGAGTTAATAGGTTATTGCAAAATTATAGTGCTGTAAATACAAAACTTTATTTACAGCAAGGATACACCTTTGATGCTTGGGATAACTTCATATGAGCGTTTTCAGTTTGATTTTTATTTTTCTTTTTTTTGGTTAAAACCACTCTAACTTGTAACAAACCGATACTTTGCAAAGGATTTATACATCCAGTTTTGATTACTTAGTTTTGAATGTGGTGCCTATTGTCATGTGTCATGATTGCTAAGTTGTTAAGTTCAGGTATTGAAGTTCAGAGAGCTGTGAGTGCAGGGACTTTGCGAGGTCCCATTGCTTCATGATGTGCTTTTGAAGTGTTAACAGTTCTTGTTCTAGGAGTCAACACCCACTATATCCATTTGATACTGTTGGTAATCCTCTCTGCTGGCAAATTTGGCGTGTTGAAACAACAAGCTCACCCACACCTGACTCGGTAAAAGGATCTCTGACATAGATACAGTGGTAATTTACCACTCGATTCTTTTATAAGTCATGTTAAACCATTTTGCATATTATATGCTTGAAGGTATCAGAAGAGTTATGTGAACCACGACAGGACATGTTTCATGAAGAAGTGTGCATATTTTGTTTGACCTCTCTCACCACCCCCACAGTTCCCCCACACACCTAACAGGTTAAGTCCACAGAGACATTTAGACTTTTTTCGGTGTTGAAGTAGGAGTTAACTACTATTGATTTATTTTTTTCCCCATAGGCTATTGTTAGTGGGATTGTGAGGCATGAGTACTACCACATATGTTGCTTTATAGGCTTTCTGAAATACCCATGCAAATACCTTAAATACTTAGAGCAGAGGGACAATTGAATATTTGACATAAAGACTGGACGGACAACATGAGGAATAAGAACAAAAATGGCATCAGATCAGGCACACAAATTCCAGTTAGACTGGAGATAGAAAAGGGGATTGTTAACTCCACTTATGTAGATTTAGAAATGTTGACTCATATTTACAGACTTCATTTTATTTCAGTAACTGGAAGTCTTTCAAAACTTCCCTTCAGTACAGAGAGAGTCTAGACTGCCTTCCTATTTTGTTTCATGGTAATATGCAACTTTAATTTGAGTGTAACAAGCAAAACCAAACAAATAAAACCCCAAAACAAACAAAAAAAACCCCAACTGAGTTGTGCTTTATTTTTCAGGGAGCAAAAACAATTCAACAAATCTGAGATCTTTAGTAACCTGCTTGTCTTTGAAACTTTTAATAACATTTCATACACTCATGTTAAATGTTGGAAGGGACCTTAAAGATCATCGAGTCCTAACCCACTCTCTCATGGATAGAGACCTCCCACTAGACTGGGTTGCTCAAGGCCTTATCCAACCTGGCTTTGAGCACCTCCCTGGGCAACCTGTTTTAGTATCTCACTACCCTCGCAGTAAAGAGTTTCTTCCTAACATCTAACCTAAATTTTCTCTCTTTCAATTTGTACACATTACTCTTTGTCCTATCGCTACAGTTCCTGATGAAGAGTCCCTCTCTGGCTTCCTGGTAGGTCTGCTTCAGATACTAGAAGGTTTCTAAGAGGTCTCCATGCAACCTTATCTTCTCCAGGCTGGACATCCCCAACTTTCTCTGCCTGTCTTTGTGGGGGGAGGTGTGCCAGTCCTCTTATCAATTTTGTGGCCGTCCTCTGGAGTTGCTGCAACAGTTTCATGATCTTGTGTTGATGGCACCAGAACTATGTGCAGTACTCTGAGTGGAGTCTCAAAAGAGCAGAGTAGAGGGAGACAATCACCTCCTTTGACCTGCTGGCCACTCTCATTTTGATGCAGCCCAGGACACGGTTGGCTTTCTAGGCTGCAGGCACACACTGCTGGCTTGCATTGAGATTTTCATCAACCATTACCCCAGAGTCTTTCTCTGCTGGGCTGCTCTCCATCACTGCTCCACTCAATCTGTACATGTATATGGGATTGTCGTGGTGGAGGGCCTTGCACTTTGTTTTGCTGAACTTCATGAGGTTTCCATCAGCCCACCTCTCAAACATGTCAAGGTCCCTCTGGATGAAAACTCTTCCAAATTTAAATGTATTTGTGATTATATATAGCTTAATAGAAAAGACATATATGGAATAGATGAGGTACCAGTGCTAAAAGTTGTGAAGTCAGTCATAATCTCCCTTTTTCATAGGTTTGCATTCTCAACAACTGAATTATCTTGGTAAATATCAAGCCCACATTTAGGGCGCTCCTGTAATTACAGTATTATTTAAATGTTACATCCGTGTAACTGCATCTAGCAATATTCATGATGTAAGTCACATAGCAGCATATTAAGTGATTGGTAGTTCATATAGCAGTGCCTTACAGCTGTCCAACATAGAACATTTTGGATACAAATCTGAGCCTCAGTTGTCAGTTTTAACAAAAACAGCTCAACTGAGAATTATCAGCTTTACAGTTACAGACATCAGGTCTTCCAGCTTCCAGCTTGGCCATTAGACCTGCTCTAGTCTGGACTCTATCAAAGCTATGGACCATCATTGACAAGAAGCAATCTAGAGGTTTCAGAAAAAGATCTGCCTGATCTGCCTGTGGTAGTCACTTGTAATTGTTAGGGGTCAAACCATTTCTGGCGAGCCGAGAAACAATGTTAGCATTACTTGTGAATTCAAAGATGGCTTCTGACATAGCTTTTGGAACTTAATATCTTTCAGTACAAAATGCTAGCTGATCTCTTCAAGCCGACCTGCCCCTCCTCCTCACCCCTACCCCCCCTCCCCTTACATATTGTATTTTAGCTGGTTCTTTAGTTAGCGGTACTTTTTTCAGATTGCTAGTGAACATGTTGCTGTGGAGGTTAGTGTTGTCAGGTATTTACAATCGTATCTTCTTTCCTAAAGTATTAGAGCAATGCTCTCTGAGACCTGGTCAATTATATGCATTTGGAGTGATAGGTAGGTTAAAGCATTTTTAGTGAGAGGATTAATACAGAGAATGATGTTGGTCCATTTTGGTGTCTTGGCCAATATCCATTTCTTGCTGAAAAAAGAACTGGAAGAATAGAAAAAAATATGCCAAGTTCTGTACAGAAGTACCAAACCAGACTTGAAGTCAGACAATTTTATGCTTGCTATCTAACTTATCTTTGTACCTCTTGGATACTATAGAACACATCCCAAGAAAAAAAGAAGTGAAGTCTCCTGTAAATGACACTCATAAATGTGAAGTGCAGTTGTATATCAGACTTTTACATTGTCCTTGTTAGTGAAACAGTGATGGGTGGAGACTTTTCCTGTGTAATGACAGGGATGAGTTATTGTAGTCACTACCACCTCTGTAAATGCTTGATTCTATAATACATTATTCCAAATAGTATTAAAACTATGTGGTGCTACTGTGATTCCTGATATCAATTTATGATAGCAGTTGGGTGCCCTGTTGTGCCTGGCTTCATCAGGTGAGTTGTGTCTCTGTCCTCCCAGTCTTGCCTTTAGCTGAAGCAATGCCCTGCGGGCAGAGTGAATCAGGAGGGAAATGAGTAAAGGAAGAGTGTTGCAGGGAGAGGTGGGCTTTTTTTCCAAACTGGAAGGACAGAGCTGCCCTGGAAGTGGATAACACTGAGGCTATAGATCCTATGTGATTATGAGTGAGAGACAAGGAGGTTGGGGAAGGAAACGAAAGCCATGCCTTCGTGCTGTGCATCTCCATGATGAACACCCTAGGCACAGATCCTGTATGGCTGACATGTAGGTCAGCATTCCAGAACAACCAGATTGTGAGCTAGAAAGTCGAAGGGTGAAAGGTCCCTGGTAGGATGTGCAGTTCCCTGACTCTCCACTGACTTTTTTTCCCAGCCAGTTAAATCTGCATATGACAGTTATTCTTTTCAGTTGGTAGTTCATTTTCTTATTGCTTAAAGACTAAGAAATATCTCTGTGCTGCAGAAAGCAGCTGCACATCTGGGAGAGGTTTTAGCGTTGGTGGATTTACTTGCAGTCCAGGGCTTAGCTATCTCCCTCATGAACCGTGTGACAAGCTCATTTTTTTTTAAGAAAAAAAATAAAATCGGCATACAGTTGACATGATGTTTGTAATGACCGTTAGCCAAACTGTTGCAGAACTGCATATATTTCTCTGCTCTGTTCTTTTGGCTTGAGGTTTCGATGCAATGAGCAACTTCTGTAACACTATGCGAATAAAGCATAGTTGTCTCTACTGTCATCATTAGTAGTATACTAGATTTACTCTACAATGTTATAGGTGCATAATCAATACCTGTGAGATGGGTGTAACATCATGAAGCTTTCTTAGCAATGGAATTGCTAAACCGGTCATTTAGATGGGTTTTCCAATAACTGTTTTGTATCCTTAGTACTGTAATCACTTCAGGCAGACAGTAGTAGATATGTGAGACTCATGCTCTTTGTAATACTTCTAAAATTAGTTTAATAGTAACTTCAGAGTTGTATTAAGTAACATCATGATACGTTTTGGCATCATAAGTCAAATGTCACCCTGCATTCTTGTCTGCTGGATGACAGGAATATATGTGTGTGCAGGGGAAAGGTTCATCATCTTTTTTACTTATTTTTTTTTTAAAGTCACTCACATGACTTGGGTGTCTCTTATTTGGTGACCTCTTTCCTCTGCAAATAGCAAAGAAGAGCAGGATTGTAGACTCCTGTTGTCCCTCCTTCCTGTTGTGGTCTTTTGTAGTGTTCTTCCTGTTGTGTATTCCTGCTGAGATTAAACACAGTGGCAACATGCCAGTCTATTTTGGGGAACCTGCCAATTTGGGAGTGAGATGTTCATTGTGATCTGGTCTATGTCTTCCTTCCTAAATAGTAAATGGATAACTGTTAACTAGCTGACATAGCCAGTTTATGCGGAGTTTCATATCTTATTTCTATTATTTAATTGGATCATCCTGGTTGGCTTTGCTTGATGTGATGCAAAAGGATCAGTTTTCTTCAGCTTCTTAGTCAATTTTTATGATTTCTTTTTTTCTAGTGTACAGTTACATTGACAGAAAACATATGATAATTTTGACACTGAAAGAAGGTAGCTGCAGAAATTTATGCAGAACAGAATAAGATCTTCAGAACCCTTAAACTATGGAAACATTATAATCATTTCTTTTTTTAATAGGCTGCACTATTGATGTCAAGTTACAAGACAAGGTATATTTTCATGAACAGTATTTTGTAGCAATCTGTACATATTAGCTGTTCAAAATCCTTTTGCAAATATGCAGATTCCCAGTAGTCCTTTTCCACTGTAGCTATTAATGCAGCCGCTATTTATTACTAGTGCTATTTTCCAGAATTATCAACAGTTAATCAACATGCTATCCTCCTAAGCTAAACTTAGCTTAGCTTAGGAGTGTTTTATTAATAAAAACAGATCTATAAATGATATAAAATGTATAAGCTAGTTTATAGATCTATTAATAATATGTAATACATTTTTTTTTAACATTAACACAAATCTTTTAGGCACTTGCTATATAAAAATGGTATTCTCCAGCTTTAGGTTATTACTATTCTCAAAAAAATTCAGAAGTTCTTCTTGGAGATTAAGATCCTCTCTACCAAATGTATAAACAACTACATGAAAATACAGTCATATATTCTATTGGAGCTGACATGCTGCTAGTTAGTACTTCATGTCAGATCTCCTCTTCCTAGACCTAAGACACAAACAAAAATTAGTTTTAAATCTAAATGTTTACAATATAAAAAACAAATGTGATTGGATTTTTTAAGTGTACATCTGAACAATTCACTATGTTTATATTTTTATTTTAATGAGCTTGAAATTATTTACTTAGATTCTGTCCACTTTGTTTGGGTTGAACCAAAGCCTGAGGTGGAGAGTTTCCTTTTATTAAATCGTATGTCATCACTGTGACTTCTCTGAAAACATATTTATTGTCACTTAAATCCAGGAGTCACTGTCAAAGTTCCTTCATATGCAGTTTACATTTTTTGACATGCTGCCAAAACCAGTAAGGTCTTATGACATGCATTCCACACAAACTTCTTCATCATTTTCACATCTGAATTATCACTCTGATAAAATATATTGTGCCTGTGTCTGCAGAACCCTCTCTAATTCTCTGGTTTCTCATTTTACATAGAGAGAAGTTTCTTGTCATGAGCACTCTGGCTAGGATAACACTCAAAATTTCTTAATTATTATTATATTGTAAACTGTCAAATGGCATTATTTTTGGCAGGCAGTACTGCAACTGTCTTTTTAATCAGGTTTTACAACTTCATAAACATAGAGTTCAATTATGTGGGAACTAGAACTGAAAGGGCATACTCTGTTAGCTATTTGGATGCAAAACTGCATGTTGACAGTCTTGCCTAGTGTAAGAACATTGTGAGTCCTGTTTGGTGTGTTGTTTTGTTTTGTTTTATTTTTGTCTTTTTGTTTTGTTTGTGTTTTTCTTCTTTTTTCTTTTTGTATGTATGTGTGTGTTGGTGGTTTGGGGTTTTTTGGGGGCGTGTGTGAAGTTTTAGTTTTGTTTTTTGTTTGTTTGTTTTGTTGGTTGGCTTGGTTTTTTTTTTGCTTCTTTGATATTGTGTCAACTCCAGGTTAGAGATACAGGAGCTCTTCAAAGAAGTTTTAATTTATTGTGTATTTCTAATGGCAAGTGCACAGTGTCTTCTTTGAGCCATGTTATGGGTGTTTGTGGAGCAAATGGCGGGTCCACTTTTTTTGAGCTAGTTCCATGATATATATTTTGATGCGGCAATATTTCATTCTAGTAGTTGGTGTTATGTGTTTTACTGATCAAAATAGACTGACCACACAGCAAAGCAGCAAGCCGCACAGAGTTGGGGAGAAAACAGTGCAGTGGGGAGAAATTAAAAAGTCATCTACACATAGAGTAGTCACCATGCGTGCATGTAGGCATCGCATGTTTGACTTGCTAGACATCTTTCATTTAGAACATGTAATTTCTTACAACCTATTTTTTGATTCTTTTAGTGTGCTGTATTACAAATACAGCACTGCTGCAGGCTCTTTGAAAGCTGTGCCAAACTTGTGCCAACTCTGCCTTCTCTTCAAGCGGTTTTAACTGTCTCTGAATTATATTGCCTTTCAAGTATGCTTGATAAATGAAAGTCTGAAATGATGTTTGTGCTGCAGCTTAAAAATATGCATACTGTAAAGCTATTCAGAAGCAAGGAATTGAACCTGCACATTGGTTTTCAGCCATTCAGCCAAAGACACAAAGATGATTGAATTCAGTCTTAAATTTTATAGAACTAACTTTAATGGTGAGCACAATCACACTCTGTGGTGATTGTTTTCAGTATTGCTTTATTAAGTTATGTGATGGCAAGAGTTCAAACTCCAGAGATTGTTGAAATGGTAGATTTAGAAACTACGTTAGAATGCTTGTCAGTAACAAGTATACGAGCTTTCAAAGCACAGAGATTTTTACGTAGATATTGCTGCAGCTTGTGATTTTTATTTAAATAGTTTGGAGGTTTTAGACTTAATACCCTGCTTTTAAAAAATGTTTTAAAATCTTGCTTTATTCCCCAAAGATTTGTTTTCTGCTGTTGCGATTAGATGATGACAGCTAGCTGGCTTTTAAAATTGATCAGGAAGTATTTTGGCAGTCATTCAGTGTTGTAATAGCACTTTAATGGATATGAGCTATTCACCCAGATCAGACTCAATGTCAAAACAGGCGAAAATACAGCTGTCACTCTGGACAAGAAGTTACATATATGCAAGCAGCTGCTAATAATACTGGAAAGAAAGCCTTTAAAGATGCATGTGTGTATATGCATACATGCTGCTTCTACATATGTAGACACCTCGTAATAAACATACCAGAGACATTATTTTCTGGCCATGGGTGTGCTTAGAAAAAAGAGAAAAGTGAAACATATACTCTGACCTTTGATGAAGTTGAGATAAGTTCATTAGATGCTGGCGGACTCTTAGGTTGTTTTCAAGTAAGAACCTCTGAACGATGTGTTGCTAGGATTGTGGTGTAAATTTTCTGTTTTAACAAAATTATGACTTTGTTGTGGCTCCTCATTTAATACATGTGTTGTGCTGTTGATTTCAGTAGAACTTTGACCATATAGAACAAGAATATGGCTGTAGGAATGCAGTGGCTTTTTACAAGGCAGTTTTCTGTTAGAAATTTGAATGTCTGTGTCTTAATGCTCATATATATGTTAGAATCTCATTTGTCTTTGGGGTACTTTTCTTTTCTTTGTGTGTGTCCTAAAGTTTAAAATGTTTCTATATATGGTTTATTTTATTTAATGGTAGAGAGGTAATTGGATAATCTTCATGTGGACAAAACCATTCGTGCTTTCCTATAGTGGAAAACACTGAAAGTTATACACAGATAAAACTGATATTTGATATAAAGGGAAACTGATTTCTGGGCATGGTATATTTTCTTTTCTATTGGTAGTTTTAGGATGGAGATAAGTAAATGTAGAGTACAAAAATTAAGAAACAGCAGGATTGGAAGTGTCTTCTACCCCGTTTTAAAATATAGTAGCACATATCTTGCATAATACAGGCTACTGCAGAAGCTGATTGGATAGTGTACAGCTAAGGATGGTGTTTTTGCTTGATTTTTCTACTCTTGCTTACCTTAGTGAATCTGGTTGCTTTTTTTGTCCTGTAAAGTGATTTTTTTTTCCCATAGAGTTTTAGCTTGATGTATTTCCCAATGTTAAAAAATATGTGAGAATTGGGATATGCAAATTTACAAGAAAGTCAGGATGTCCTCTGAGTATATTAAATTTGTCGACATAGCTCCTTCAGCTAAAGGGACAAGTTCAGATGTTACAGGAGAGTATTTTGAAAAGACCATAAAATATTAAATCACTTATATTGTGCTTGTATATAAATGTAAAGATTCTGTAATGAAGTTTGAGAGTTAAAAATAATAATATATATGCACACATCTTTTTTCTCCTGAGGTTTCTCTTTTTCGGACACACAGTAAACCCACACACACAAAACCATTCAGCAAATGTGGAAGGGATAAAATTGGACAAGAACTTGAGGATTAACTTCCCTTTCGTATGGCTCAGAGGCATAGGAAGGACTCTGAACAGGCTAGTGAACCAGTCCATGATAGAATGAGAAATCATCTGCCTGGGCTGAGACATCTGAGACAGGGCTGTCCTTGGGGACGGCAAGTAGAGGAATGAGTGTCAACTTAGATCATTAAAGCACTGAGAGAAGGAAGAGTTGCACTAGTCCATATGCTGTTCTTGTTGGTTAAAGTGCTTTTGTTTTTTGTGTCATTTGTAATCTGCAGGGAAAATAAAAGTAAACATTGGATAGTGGTACATGTCACATGCACATCAGGAGTATGCACTTAATAGACTCATTTATGTTTCTCTTTAAACATGTAGGTCTGTATTAGGCTTGAAATTCTGCCTATATAACTGGAATAAGGTCATGTTCTGTATAAGCAAATCTGTACTGTGTATTGCTTGCTATATATCTGAAAGCTAGACATCTGTTGCATACTTTTCTAACCTCCTCCTGGAAAAGAGAGCTATTTGCAAGCTCATATATTCCTTCTGGATGGCTGGATTTTCAAAAAATGCTGAGTTTTCAAGTCTTTACAAAATACAGTTCAGGAATTGTATTGTTTTGGCTATTTAAAATAGAAATCTCTTGACTCTATCAAAATTTTTAAAGAGAAAATGAGCAGTATAGTATTTACTCACAGATGTTGTGGGATTGCTTATTGTTTAGTTTTTGTTTTGAACTAAAACTGAATCAGGAGAAAAATTCTCATTAAAACACTAACCAGAAAGAATGTTTTCCTACCTGCAAATTGCCTTCTTTTTTTCCCCTCCACAATCATATTTCCCGCTCTGAAATTGAAAATTTACTTTTTTTAACCCTTACATGTGATGTTCATCTGTGTAACACACCTTTTCTTCTGTCTTGCTGTTTCGTGAAAGATTTACGGTTTCTATATCTGTTCAGTACATTGAGAAGAAAATACACACCTCTGCACTCCTGTGACTTACTGGCTTTTAGAACTGGTTCCCACCATGGTAACTACATATGGCTGTGGAATCAGGATCATGGCAGACTTGGAGCACAGACATCTAATGACTTGCTGTGCCTGGTATAAATTGCTCAAACAGCATCCTTCCAGGTTTTCCTCTCAAGGGAGCAAATGCTTTAAAGAATGACCTTCGTCTGCCCCAGCACGTCAACCTGGAAAGTTTCTATTTGCTATTGAATTCTTGACAAGTAATAGGCAGTACTTAAACCTACTTAGGACATAAAATGTGAAAGACATGCTGCTTTTTTCTTTTAAACAGCATTCTTTTCTTTAATATCACATAAAAAGTACATTGCTTGCTTTTCAGATTTTTTTTGCCTTTTTTTTCCTTCTGCCAAGGCATCCAAAAAAGCATTTTGTTTTTAAATGTGTCTTCTAAAACTAGAAGACCTGAAATATCTGTTCAAAACTATTGTTCTCAACCTTCTCATTCTTGAATTACACATTACTAAAGTGTTCATTCCCTCAGAATTGGAAGGAGTAATAGTACCCTCTATGCTTTCAATAAATATCAATACTAAAAATATTCATTATCTTGAAGACCTTTTTCTGAAACATCAAATCCATGAGTGTTTTGATCTAACAGAATACCAGTTCATTTAAAGTCATCATTAAGCAAGCAGACAGCAATTGCAACATTGTCTTTGAGATTGGTTGTTCTGATATTGGTTCTGAAATGAGTCTTGCTACTTGTACTCTGTGGAAATCTCAGAAGTTTATTCATAATTGTGTTTTTTAGTGTTATCAGAAACCGTAAAGAACCAGTATTGGTTGTTCTCCTTTTTTAAGAGAGATAGATTATGTAAGAAAGATAACGTGCAACTATGGTTAATTACATATAGTCCTTAGTAATCCTCCATGGGAAGTCCAGACTGTCAGGCTACAGGACTTGAGTTGCTTACCTGTGAATCTGAGGGGTGTGGTTTGGGGTGGGGGGGTTTTGTGGATTTTTTTCTGTATTTTCTTATTTTCAGTTCAGTGTTGACTTTTCAACAGTCTTCTTATGGCTTAATATGGAATGCTGGTTAGGAAGCTAGTGGAAAAAACCAGACTTGAATAAAGCTGAAAAAGGTAATTAAAAGACCCCAAACTGATTTTTGTCCTTCTTTAAAAAGAGTAACACTTCTGAGGTTTAAAATGTTATCTTTTCTTGCTCAGGCAAATGGTTAGTAGGAAAAAACCATTTGTGGACATTTCCCAAAAATATTTGCTACTTATGCCTTTAGGGGAGTATATTTTCTTTTTCTCTAATAGTCAGGACACCGAGGGGAATTCTTTCATTCTCAAAAGAACAGTATGACTTTTATGTTTCTGTATAACTGAGTTGTGTTGGATTTTGGTATCCTTGTTTTAAAAAACAAAAACTCTGCCACACAAAACAGATGCAAAAGGGGTGTGAATTAAGATACAGGGTTGTAAAGGAGTGGCTTCTAGCATGTTTACTTTGCTAGGTATTAAGTCGACTGTGCAGAAACTCACTGTGTTTTCGGTCAATCTGTGAAAATGTCTAGTGTAGAACCGAAAGTTTCTATTCACACCATTTATTCCAAATATTGTAGTTTGGATGAGATTGTTGCTGAAGTGGCTGAATGTTTTGGTAAAAGCATCTTACAACTAGAAGATGCAATTTAAGTGCTTTGCACTTGATTGAGTTTCATTTTTTCGGGTTGTTGTCTGCATATAGAAAGTAAATGGCGGTGCAGTTTACTTGGAACACAACCACCTGCCATGCTTGCTTTGCTTAAAAGCATGTATATTTTGTTGTGGGTTTTTTGGGGTTTTTTTTTTGCATTACTCTTTTTTCATTATCCGGAGAGGGGTTAGTATTAATTAACACACACGCAATATAACCATTTATCATGTTCATTGCAAGGGTCTAAGGCTGATCTTTTTACACTCAGTAAATATTTTAAAAAAATTATATATATGAGAGGTTAGAAAGACTCTTGATGTTTAATTTGTCTATTTACCGCTGTTATTCCCTGAGGCCTGTATTTTATGCATGCACCTTTCCAGAGAGCATGCTTTACTGCTAATTGAACTTAACCCAAGCCCCTTTGCTTATCTCTCTTCTTTCTCATTCCCATCTCTCACACTCTTGAAGAGAAAAAAAATACTCAGATTTCAAATTTCTTTAAATTTTTAATGAACTCTTTTTTTTGACAGCACAGGTCACTTCCATTAATGGGGAGGTGGAGGACTTTGATGGAATGATAGAATATTATACCAGTACTGAAAAATCCGGGATCTAGAAATCTGGGGAAATGCAACAGTTTCCTACCTCTCCAGCCCACAGCCACAGTAGCCGTTCCAGCACTCCTGCCACGTTTCCCCAGCCATGGAGCATGTGGTCATACCTGGTACAGCTGTTGGTGCTGTATCTCTGAGGAACCCCCATGGCAGGCTGTGTCACCTGACATATTCTTTCCTGCAAGAGGAGTATCAATAGCAATGCATGGCACAAACCTTTCTGTGGCATGTGCAAGCCTTCAGCTTAACCCGAATTGTAATGAAAGCAAGCCTCACAGCTATTCATTTTTCCCTGTGCATCAGCTAATGTGTCCCAGATAAGCATAACTGCTGTGCTGGTGTTCAGGGGGAATGTGAGGATGTATAAAACAGCGGGGACCCATGCCACTGAGGGCACTGAACTTCTGATTAGGCTTGGAATTGAAATTAGGCCTGGCAATCACTGTGGACTTTGTTGAATTATTGTGTTTTGGTTTTGTTTAACTACTTGGGATTTACAGTCTGTTCCATATGGGTGGCTTGCAGGCTGTTTTCAAACTGTGTGTTAGAAGTCTGCAGTGGTCTTAATGATTTATTATCTTGCTAAGATCCTTGTCCATTAAAAAATAGCAATCCTTTGCTCAACTGCAAATGGAAAAATGACTTTATTTTGGCTACTGGTACTCTCTGGGAGTCCAGTAACAGATGTGAGTCTTGATGCTCATATTGTCCACTCTTAATGGAAGAGGTAGTTCTGGATATTAGCACCATGAGGCAAGAGAAATGCCTATCCTCTTGACCTTTGATCATGGAGCTGTGTCTGCAGCTACTCTACAGTTCATGGTCTTTAAGAAACAATCCTAAGCACCACCATGCTTTTGGATGTTCTTGAGAAGAGCCATCACTGGCAATTTAACTATACTCCACATATCAGAGGAGGTAAGAATTGCATGATGCACGGTGTCAGCAGGAGTCTGTAGATCAAATAACATTAGTGGGTTTTGACTTTGTCTGTAGCCAGCAGGTGCTTATCCACTGAAACCTCACTCAAGGCTGTGGAAGATTTCTATACATTTATACAGCGCAGCATCGTTGAAGTTTGAGGATTTATTGAGAAGTGGTAACTATGATGGAATTTTGCAGTGCAAGTTAGTGACATTTCCTTGTGGATCTTTCTTCATGGAGTACCTGATTGTCACTTGTTTTTAATTATTGCCACTGTTTGAATTTTTTTTTTCTCTTCATGCACAGCAGTCTCAGCTGTTTTGTGGCAGGCTGGTAGCACACACGTGTGCACACACCCACAGACTCTGCACAGCCACCTTTTGCCCTCCTCAGACTTAGTGAGGGGCCCGTCTGCCCAGCTCCAGCATGTAGCAGAGAGGAGCATCTGGCTCTTTGTGATTGAAAACTTGCTGGGTAACTGATTCCTTATGCGGAATTAAGGATGCTGAAATAGACCCTGATGACAGCAAAGCTTTCATGAGAGGGTTCAAGAAGTTGACATTGATGCCTTAGAACAGTTGAAAAGAAATAATGACGTGGAAGTGAACTAATATAAATAATTTAGTAGGAAATCTCTGTGCAGTTTCAAATACAATCGTCTTTTGTTCTGAAATATGTCAGTGTCTGGCTATTTTCCTAGTGTTATGGAGCCAGTATAAAGATCTAGAAAAGTTGTAAAATATTGTCACAAGCAGAATAGCAGAGTCAGCATTTGAAAAGAAGAACAGTTTTTCAGAGAACAAATTATGCAAAGTAACACTGAGGAAGGGAGGGAACACTTTATCCATAAAAGATTTAGCATTTTACCATTACCCCGTATATGATCTTAGCAGTTTAGGAGTTGACACGACACTTCTACAGCATACTGGGCAAAAGTACTGGAAATTCAGTTTCTCGGTGTTGGAAAAAAAATTGAACAAGACTAACCTGTTATCCAAGTAACCTGAGAAATATCCCTCTACTTATATTTAATGCTTTACTCCTTAGAACTGATGTTTTTAGTTAGTTAGTTAGTTAATTAGTTATTAAGAAAGAACGTGGGGCAGAAGCTGGCCACTACTACAGGACAATGAAATATGAATAATCAACACTGTTCTGTAAAGCAGTTAGGGACAACTGCTAATATCCTCTGCTGGAGAAGTCAGGATTAGTTGGAATAGCAGTTTGAAAATAAAATGAAGTAAAATACAGTTGTGCACCACCTTTTTGTATGTCTATTATACTGATGCATTTAAAATATTTTGTCAGGAGTTGCATTCCCTTTGCACTGAGCATAACTTTGTGTGTGCATAGCTGGAAGATTTGTGTGAACAGAATTTCTGCTCTTTGGGTTTTGAAGCCGTTTGGCTTATGTTTATGTGGCTTAAAGATGCTTTAATAAAAGATTAGAATATCGTGTCTTCAGCAGCATGAATATCGGAACAATGTACAATTTCTTTTATCTGTAGCAGTTCTCTGGGTTTGAGACAACATTTGTATATCCTAAGCCAGGAGGCAATAGACCTAATCGTATATAGATTTTGGTGGGAGGTTTCTGGGGAGTTGTGTTTTGCCTTTTTTTTTTTTTTTCTCCTTTCCCAGGAGTGCTCTTCTCCTATCTGTTTGCTGTCTAATTTCCATTGTATTCACTCTGCTATAGAAATACTTAATGTCAGGAAGGAGATATTTACTGGAATACACAAGTCCAGAATTCATCATGATTCAGTGTGAAATCTGCTCACCCTTTGCACCCCACCCCCTCTTGAATTGGAATGAAATGTGCCTTAAACTGAAGTGAAATACATCACATGCAGCAACAGCGGGCCCTCGCTTCGCCTCTATTCCTGGTGTGAAATCGATACACTATCTTTCCTCCTGACCTGTTCTGTGACCTCCATTGCAGCTTTCATGCTGAACAGCAATTGCTTTGAACAGTCTGGGTCTGCCACAGCTCACAAATGATTCTCAGCTTCTGTCTAAAACTGATGCTGATAACAAAGGCTTGATTTTAAATAATTCAGTTGTAGTCATCTTCTAATTAAGAATTACATGAAAGTGCATGGTCTTCTATTTTGAAAAACTTTAAATAGCATGTACAGTATGTATGCAACCAGAATAACTCCTCACTAAGAAGACACTGCAGTTCTGTTCTTAAATATGTCTGATAAAAGTTTATGTTACTATTGAAGATGGGAAATGTAGCAAATACTTCGGTATTTTGAAGTAGAAACACATTTTCCTTTAACTTCATCACTGACTAACATGATACAATTTTTTTTGTTTTAACATTTGACTTTCAAAGTTGAAAACATTGGGCGATGCCTACATTCAAAAGAAGGTACTGTTTCTCAAACTTAGATGTTTTAAAGCTGTTGCAAAACTAGGCAAAAACCAATCCTTTGCCTCAAAAGAAAAAATCAAAACAGAAAGGAAAACATATTCTTCATTCCTGATTGCTTACTCATAGTGATTTAGAAAATATCAGCATTTTTAAGATTTATTTATTTATTTTTGAGTGTGATTTACTGGAGGATTACTGAGAGCAAAGAAGAAATTGAAGATATAATGGGCATTTATGTTTGCACCAAGAAGTCTATTGTGCTATTAGCTAGATTACTTTAATAGCCTTTACGGGCTTTGAAATCAAGAAGCTGTATGAAGTGCTGGATACGAATTAATTTTCCCAAAATTTTGTGGTAGGAAATAGGATATCTATGGATTTCTGTTATGAAATTAATGTCTCTTAATGGAGCATTCCTCTACCATTCTTTTCCCCAAAACAGAAATGTGACTGTAGCAATTTTGCCATCATATTTGAAGTAAAAAACATCTTTCAGCATAATACAGTTTACGAAGCAATGCTAAACCATGTAATAAGTGTACTTTCTGGATTTCACTTATTTATGTAACAATTTACAATGGAATTAGTAAAAGAGAATATCACTCTCTATATATGTATTAAAAATACTTAGCTATATAAATAATTTAATTCTTTTATTGCTCCTTCATGTATTCATTCCAGCTGTTACCAGCCTAAATTTCTTATATCGTCAGAACCTGGGGAGAGAGACATGTAAAATAATGGTATCTATATAATAGAAAGAACCATAAGAGTGGTTGTGAATCACTGGTGTCAGTAATATGTTACTGTAATAATATCTGTTTGTTAAGTGATATTTATGTAGAACATTTTCCAGTGACCTCTGTAGTGTTAAAGTTTTACCACTACTGTCACCTTTATTTGGAGAACTAAAGATATGTAATACTCGCTGCATTTCCAAAACGTACTCATATCATTTTAATGTAGGGACTTAAGACATGCTTATTGATGCAGTATCACTGTCCAGTGGCAGTATTAATAAAACCTCCAACCCCAAACAAAAAACAATCAACAAAACAGATGAAAACCAAACTGCTTTAAGAATTCTCTTAAAACATGTTTAAATAAAAATGAGGTGAGTGAGTATCAGAAGTAAAATAACCAGGTGGTGCTGCTGAGAATCGTTTTTACTCCTGCCCCCTTTTAAGCCAGTTGAAATTCTTTTTAAAATTATAAAAAAACCCTTCTACTGCCTTTTTCTCTGAGGCTTTCAGTGCCACCAGCTGTTTTCTCTCCATTAATACAATTGGATCGCCTTATGTTTTCACTCATTGTTCATGAAAAGGTGTGTCTCAGAAAAGATGCCTTTCAGAATAGGTCCCAGTCAGCAATAAGCAATGAGGATTTTGTATGTTTGAGTACTGATTCCTAAGACCATTTTTTTAACATCAACATCATCCTTTTTGACAGCTATATGACATCTATGGTTCCCTGTACAACTTCAGGCTTATTTTCATTAATTTTAGACTGATCTCTGTTGTTTGTTTTTTTGAAAGTAATTTAAAACATGTGGATAAAAGAACATAATGGAATGCATACAGCTCAACTCGATACTGAAGAATAGGTGTGTGTGCAATAGTATAGTTTCAAGGAGTAATATCCCTGTTCATTTATTTGCAAGCAAACACAAGGTGATGCAGTTGCCTACAGTGTTGCATACCAATAATATTTACATACCCATGATAAAAATTGGACTTGCACGAGAAGAGGAAGAATTTTATTACTTATGAGTCAATTCCTATTCAGATGTGTGTATGTGAATGGTGTGCATGCATGTTTGGGTACATGCAGTGCTATAGGTATAAGCATCTGCAAAAACTTAGGCTCCAAGTAGGCAAAGGGAAAATAAGTAGTTCATATCTTCTTGCTACTGCTGCTTTTGTTTCTTTGTAAAAACAGTTTTAGTTGAATATAATGCTTTCTACGAGAGTGAATTTTGTGAGGAACTGCCGCACAGTGGTTCAAGAACTCGTCACTCAAAAGTTCAAGATCAATAATAGGGGTCTCCCATTCATAGGAATAATCAGTTTTCATGGTAAGAGACTTAAAAGTCTGTAAAGTGCTCAAAATCTTTTTGAAGCTGCACAATATTATGCTAACCTGAAAATAAAGTGGAGGGTATTTCTCACTTTTCTTTACATGGAATACTCCCAAACAGCATTTTCAAAACATTTTATCAAAGCTAAATTCCCTTAGCCAGAGATTTGTTTTGTATTTTAATTATTATTGTGAATATGAGCAAGTAATACAGGGTATGTTCCCTCCAATGAATTGCTATGCAACAAGACTTGATGCTAATTGTACCTTTCCCAAAATCTGATATCTAGCAATTTATCTTCTAAATAATACTCCTGAGTACTAAACCTGAAATGTTTTGGCTCCAGCCCAAGTCAAACTTTAGGAAGCTTATTCTCAGGAGCATATTCCCTATCTCTGTAAATTTAATTGTTATATTGAATAGAATACACGTCAAGATATTATGAGTTTTACCTGTTTATTTTTTGATCTTGGAACAGAAACACCAAAATGACAGCATGAAGCTCATGGACAGGGTTCGGAGGCAAATTACTAATTTTTTTTTTTTAAAGGGAAAAAAGCTTCTGAGAGAGAAGCCTGCTAAACTGAACTATTCCCTCATCTGAGCGGTTTGAAAAACTTTAGTGCTGACATACAACACGAAAAATATTTGCCCCTGTGTTCTGTAGAGCTGTGCATAAGAGCTTTACATATCATGTTGTCCTAGGAGATCCTGTCAGCGGAAATGGATGAGTATTAACTACATGAATCCAGCAAAAATACTGTATATACTGGGGCACTGAGAACACAGACTTTAAACTTGTGGAAGAAGGTCTACAGCATCAGCAGTTTGGTTTTTCTCCCCTTCATTCACGTCAGGGAATGAAATCTATAGCCCTATTCAGGCCACTTAGGTTATAGACTGAAGATTGCGTTTAGCTCTATGGATCTGTTTTTGCTACTGATTCTATTCTGTCAAAACCATGGCAAAATAAGGATTGAAATATTAAAAAAAAATACTTCCCAATAACAATATGAGTAAAATTAACTAAGTAGAATTTTACAATAAAACATCCACAATGTACTTGAAAAAAAGTGCTTAAAACTTAGGTGTATGGAGGGACTCCTATGCTTGAAAGCAGTGCCTTTCTACTCTATTAGAAATTTGTTATAGAATATTAGTCAGGATGGCAAAAAAATGGTGTGATTTCTGACTGTTAACAGTTTCTGAAAATGCCCCTCATTAACATTTTTTTAAGGAAAATTTAATACAGTTATGAGTATTTTAGAAAAAGAATAAGATATGGAAGAAGCTCATTTCTGCTTAGGTTTGTAGAGATTACAAGAAACTTCTGAGGCACCTCACTGAGCTAATAGGCAGCATAATGACAAATGATTCATTGCTGACAGATGAAATGTAGTGCACATTGGAAAAAAAACAATTTGAGCTACTCATACATATTACTGGGTTTTAAATTAACTGTACCTAGAGGAAATATGCCTGGATGTCACTGTGGACAGCTTGGTGAAAATCTGCTTTAGTGTGCAACACTAAACATAAAAGCAAACAAAATGTAAGCAATGTTGAGGGACAGGGTAGAAAAAGCATCTGTATTGAAAATGCATCTAATGATACTATAGTGTGAGCATTATAACAAATATGTTGTGGTGTATAGATCAATGGTGTGACACAACTTGAATAATGTGTTCAGTTCTGATCACTGAGAGAAAGATATAGCAAGAAGAGAGTCAATCTGAAGCAACAAAAATTACTCATGTTTAACATGAAGAGGCTGAAGAGGTTAGGTAAGTATCAAGAGAAAAAAGATGAGAAATGCATGACAAAAAATACTGACAGTGATACACACTGAATGCTCCTATTTACTGTGCTTTATAATGGCAAGATGCCAGTGGCTATAAAGTAAAATTAGAAGTTGAGAATTTAAGAAAACAAAAATGTACTCAACCTCCCTCCCTACATTTTATGATTAATTACTGAATTTCATTACACTCTACTTCCTTTATATCAAAAATGTAGAAAGGTTTGGAAAGGATTTGACATTTGTTGAAGTATTTAAGACATTCACTGTTTCAGTTCGGGAAGGATCAAGGGTTGGGAATTCAACTCACTTCATTTCTGTCTGATACTGACCTGCTTTGTGACCTTGGGCTTCAACTCATATAATCTTTCTCAAATTCAGGTGTTTTAGTTGTAGAGGACCCAGAATAAGACTTACAAAACTATTCAACTGCTTAACTTGTATGCAGGTGCTAAACTTCCTTTTTAATTGATATGAAGTTAGGTTTGTATGTAAGAATTAACTACCCAAGTGTTTTGTGTATCTTCTCCCTAGACAATGGTCCCTGATGATTGCTATGTAAAGAATACTAAATTTCAGAAAAGTTAAAAAAAAAAAGATAACTCTATGTATATTAAGGTAGATGTAAGCCAACTACTAACTGAATAGACTTCTGAAACAATCTCAACCTCAGGGCAGGTATTTTTTCAAAATTGTTCATACTTTATGTGCTTATAAAATGCAGAAAAACATCGGACCCAAGTAGCATAATCAATATGGATAATTGCTGCAGTCTGTGCTGCTTTATAATATCAGTGCATTGGGGGGGAAAAAAAAAAAAGAAAACAAAGACAGACTGGATGTACATGTTAGTTTATACCATAGTCCAGTGCCCTGGAAAAGACTTTAAGTCCTTCTAGCTACATGAGATTACTATCATTTTTACTATAGAAAATTTCCCCGTAGACTTGTTCAGTTGGAAAAAACCTTTAATATCGAGTCCAACTGCTTACCTAACACTGCCAAGTTCACCACTAACCTATGTCATTAAGTGCCACATTTACATGACTTTTAAATAGCTCCAGGGATGGTGAGTCCACCACTTCCCTGTGCAGCCTGTCCAGTACTTGGACTACCCTTTTGGAGAGAAATTGTTCCTAATATCTGATCCAAACCTCCCCTGGTCCAACTTGAACCTGTTTTGTCTTGTCCTGTTGCTTGTTACCTGGGAGGACGCCAACTCCACCTCACTACTACCTTCTTTCAGGTAGTTGTAGAGAACGATAACGTCCCCTTGACCCTCCTTTTCTTCAGGCTAAACTCTCATAGCTTTCTCAGTTGCTCCTCATAAGACTTGTGCTCCAGTACCTCAATGTTTTTCTTGTACTGAGAGACCCAAAACTGAACACAGGATTCAAGGTGCAGCCTCACCAGTGCTGAGTACAGGCGGGATGAACACTTCCCTGCTCCTGTTGGCCACACTATACAAGTCAGGACTTTCTTGGCACACCTCTGGCTCATGGTCAGCTGGCTGTTGATCAGCACTCCCAGGGCCTTTTCTGCAGAGCCACTTTCAAGCTGCTTTTCCCCAAGCCTTTAGTGCTGTATGGGTTCTTGTGACCAAAGTGCAGGACCAAGCACTTTGCCATATTGAACCTTGTACAATTGGCCTTGGCCCATCTATTCAGCCTGTTCATATCACTCTGTAGAGTCTTATTTCTCTCCAGCAGAATGATACTCCTGCCCAACTTGATGGCATCTGCAAACTGACTGAGGGTGCACTCAATCCTCCCCTCCAGGTTATCAATGAAAATATTAAACAGGACTAGCCAGAATACTGAGCCCTGGGGAACACCCCTAGCCCCAGCTGGATTTAACTCCATTTACCACCAATATCTGGGCCAGTTTTTCACCCTGTGAAGAATGCAGCCATCCGAGCTATGAGCTGCCAGTTTGTCTAAGGAAATGTGGGAAATGGTGTCAAAGGCTTTACTGAAGTCCAGGTTGACAACATCCACAGCCCCGTCCACTAAGTGGGTCACCCTGTCATTGAAGGAGGTGAGTTTAGTCAAACAGGACCTACCTTTCATAAACCCATACTGGTTGAGGCTGACTCCCTGGTTGCCTTGTATGCATCAAGTGATGGCAGTCAATATGATTTGCTCCATGACCTTTCCTGGCACTGAGGTCAGGCTGACAGGCCTGTAGTTCTCCCTCCTGCCCTTCCTGTAGACATTTGTCAGCCTCCAGTGATTTGGGACCTCCCTGCTTAGCCAGGACTGCTGGTAAATGATGGAAAGTGGTTCCACCAGATCAACAACTTCCACCAGATCCCTTGGTACCATTGGGTGGATCTCATCTGCGTCTATGCACTTGTATGTGTGTCTGAGTGCTGTAGCAGGTCACTGACCATTTCCCCTTGGATTATGGGGCCTTCATTCTGCTCCTGGTCCCTGCCTTCCCGCTCAGGGAGATGGGTAGCCTGAGAATAGTTGATCTTACTAATGAAGACTGAGGCAAAGAAGTCATGAAGTACCTCAGCCTTTTCCCTTGTTCTTTATCGCTGTGTTTCCATCCATGTCCATTAAAGGATGGAGATACTCCTTAGCCCTCCTTTTGTTGCTAATGTATTTATGGAAGCATTTTTTACTTTTACAGCAGTAGCCAGGTTAAACTCTAGTTGAACTTTGACCCTTCTATGTTTCTCCCTGTGTAACCTCATGGCATCCTTGTAGTTGTCACGAGTTTCTCGCTCCTTCTTCCAATGGTCATTAACTCTTTTTTCCTGAGTGCCAGCCATAGCTTTTTGACAGGCTGATCTTCACTCACCAGCTGTGTCAGGAAGTTATCTTCCACACACACAAGGAAACTACTGGACTGTTACATCTCTGCTGTATTGCATTTCCAGCAGACATCTGGTACGTTGAAGTTCCTCATGAGAACAAGGGCTAGTGATGGTGAGACTTCTTCCAATTACTTATAGAATATTTTGTCTGCATCTTCATCCTGGTTATGTGGCTTATAACAGACTCCCTCAATGACATCTGTTTTGTTGGCCTTCTCCCTCGTTCTTACTTATAAATACTCAATCCTATTATCATCATTAAACTGTAGATGACCAAACCACTTCCTAACACACAGAACTACTCTACCACCTCTATTTCCTTGCCTAACCCTTCTGAAGAGTTTACAGCCCCTTGCAGCACTTCAGTTGTGCCAATCATCTCACCATGTTTCCATGATGGTAACTCTGTCATAGTTTTCCTGCTGCACAGTGGTTTCCAGCTTCTCCTCTCACTTGCTCATGTTGCGTGCATTGGTGTAGATGCAGTTCAGTGGGGCTGAATTGATGGTGAGCACCACCTTCTTGGAGAGAGAAGCCTTAATTTTTACAGCACCTTTCTCGTGCACTTCTGTGGTTTCTAACGCATCAGTAACCCTTGTGTCTTTGCTGCCACACAAAACTCCATTCCTTGCCGTCACTGAGATGGCAGACCAAATGATCGTGCCTCAAACATTAGTGTGCTGTCCCCTGGCTTTTCTCTAGGGAGGCTTGTTTTATCCCTTTTCCCTTTCAACTCTAGCTTAAAACTCTTTCAATGAACCCTGCTAACTCCTGGGCAAAGATGTTTTTTCCCCTTTGAGACAGATGTACCCTGCCTATTTCCAGCAGGTCATCTGTTTGTAAACGAACTTGTGATCAAAAACCCCAAAATTCTCCTGGTGACACCAGGGTCATAGCCAGGCACTGATTGGCTGGCTCTTCTTGTTTTTTTCCTCATCATTCCCTGCAATTGTAAGGTCAGAGAAGAGAGGAGTAGGAGAGAGGAGAAGCCAAACCTCAATTTCATGATGAGAGGGGACTTGTGCATGCAAGTCATTCAGAGCCTTATGACTTTTCTGTTATAGGTATCCTATTGCACATTGCAGTATGGATTGGAGATATGCATAGAGGACTCTGATCTAGGCAGTAGGTGAACACACACATGGGCCATAAGGGACACTTATTTCTAGAAAGAAAGGTGGTATTCTATCATACATTTCGGATGTGGTTCTGAGCAGTTGCCTGTTCTTTCTGCCTACACTGGTGTTCGTCAAATCTTGACTTGATTGTGTTTTTGGAGGATATTGTGACACTTCTGCATTATCTTTGAAATCTAATGAAGTAGAAAACACAGTGAGGGTTTTTTTTCTCCCGACTGGTTTACAGACTAGGGATAGAGATGAGGGTGATTCTAGTTATAGCCTGACTACTTGAGCTCTTTACTTTCTCCAAGGGGTGTCAGAGATACCAAAAGTGTAGACAGTAGGCCCAAGTAGATTATCCTCCCTTTGTCTCTCAATATTGATCAAATCAACAGAATAATTGTGTACATTCCTCTCTGGCTTATAATCATTTAATCAGTCTTCTGTCACATGGTAGGAAGGAATCTCATATCCTATGTTTTATTTTTAAAATACTTAATTTTAAAAAAGAAAGTATATAACTGCCCCATTAAAGTAACTAATATGTATAGCTTGAAAAAAAAGGTGATACATCCTCATTTTGAACTTGTCTATGCACAAAAATGAAAGAAATAAGAAAGTAAGAAAAGAGTATATGGGGACACATAGAAAGCTGAAGTAATATAGTGGGAAAACTGGCCAGAGGTCGAAGTAAAGAAGACACAGATAAGTTTTAATTTGGAAAATTTAAGTACATCTGGGTTTCTGCAATCTATTCTACTTCCATGGCTGATATCACTTAAGTTTTGGCTATGAGGTGGGAGTTTGTTTTTCTTTCCTTATGATACAATTCTGAAGATTCTGTACTCACAAATTAGAAAATGGTAATGGAATTATGTAATGTTTGTAAAAGAAAACTAAATCACAGTAATTAGAAACCTTGAACCACTCATATAGCTTGGTTGACACCTAAATATTTTGTTTCCCAGGGACCAAATGTTTCTGAGGCCTAGGACTGTCTGAATCTGGACCCTCACACTCTTCATCCCTAATTTTTCAAGGAAAAACCCCTTGTCCTCTGGAAGCAATGTTACCATGTTGATGTTTGCAGGGCAATAAGTTGTTTAAGAACAGATTTCTTAGTTCTGAGGGAGGAAGCTGTAATTCATGATACTTTTATTGATTAGGAGTTGAATCCTTGAATGTAAGAGCTTTCCTACACAGAAAAGCCTTCCAACACCAAGCCTGTGTCACTACTACAAGCTTGAAAAATTATGTTGATCTGTGGAGGTGTGGAAAAGAAGCAGAAATCAGTGGTGTGTAAGAACCACAGGGTTATGTGTAGCACCTTCGTCTCCTCCAAGAATTATTTGGAAATTCTTAGAAGACAGGAAAAAAAATATGGAAAAGAAAGGTATGTCTTGCACAACTTCTGGCTTATTTTCAAATATTTCATGGGGAAAACTATTTCAGTGTTTGGAAATTAGATTACCAGATTTAACTGTAAGCACCAGATCTGGATCTTACCACAGTTATGCAGGAAAAATGGGGAAAGGGGTAAAAAAGCATTCACTACAACCTACCAAGTCTCCACAAAAATGAGTTCAAGAACCCAGCAAAACTTTTAAATTGCCATCTTGAGTAAGAACTGTCAGCTAACTCCTATCTGTGAAGACTGCAATGAGAACATTTGGTGGTTTTCCCTGTTGTCTGTGTTGCATTCAGTAAGTTGTCATCCATACCAGGACAACAGGGAGCCTGAGACTCAATTTTGTCTTAGCATGCATATAATATTGAGTGTCATTTGCTCCTTAGCTGTTCTTCTGGCTCAGCTGAATATAAGGCATGGTAAAATGCTATTTTCTGTTTCTCTCACAGGAGAAAATTTTAAAATAGATGAATAACCACTCCAAATCATCTCCATGGTCTTTTAAGAGGAGGAAGAAAGCAACCCCTCAAGCTCTTCTCTTGCCTTTGACAGCATTGCATTGGGTTGACTTTCTGTAAACTCTTTCATGAAATCCCTTTGTTACATTGCTTAATGAAGTAACAAGTTCTTCTTGAAAGCCAGAGACCAAATAGTACAAAAAAATAATTAATTCTGGGACAATCTTATTTCACCCTCCACTCCAAATAGATATAAGCTATAATCTTCCTCTTCTGCAGGGAAAGTATGACTTTTTAAAAAAGAAAGTATTAGTAAATGGTGAGTTTGGATGTTGAAACATTAGGTGCATATATAAACAGTTAATTTTAAAGAAAAACACCTGGGAATTGGTGTAAAATATTCTTGCATGTTAATATTATATCTTTTCTGAAGAAAGAAATCAGATATCTACAGAAAACATTATTAGAATTCTCCCTTCTTGTGGGATAAATATAAGGTAGTAATTTTAATGCTTCACATCTATATTTAGAAAGAACTGTAATTCTAGGAAATGTCTGGATTCTGTGCAAGGCATGCCAGTCCAGGTACTATCTGGTATTTTTGACTCCCACGTAAAAGGGCATTTTTCAAAAACCCCTTCTTGTACCAATTCATATAGCACATACTTATAGAGTACGTATATGTCAGGCTTAACTCTGAATTTTCTTGCTTTCCAAGATTGTTAGCTATTTACATTGCTTCACTTATTTTATTTTTTTCATAGTTTAATATCTTACTTATCAGAGACAAGCAGGGTCCAGTTAGTTAAGGTTTCAGTTGTATGTGGAATGCGACTTCCTAAGCTTGTCATGCATCAAGCTGTTATGGCTGGCAATTGTTTAAAAAAATTCATTTTGTTATGAACTAGCCTGTTTTCAACTGGGCTGTTCAGAGATGGATTGCTTTCTGGAGTTTTTGACAGGTGTAATTGTTAAGGCGTCATCTGTTCTTGTTTGCACAAAATACATTTTAGCCAACTGTAGGACTTGCCCGCTAATCTTTCTCACATCATTCCATTCTTTGCTTGCCACTAGACAAATCCCCTGTTATTTGACCAGATGGTGGAAAATCCATTCTCATGATAAGTTGCTTCTAGTTTGCATTTAGATTACCTGCAAAAATGGAACAATTTACTACTCTGCCTCTAACCATCTCTTTCCTCCTTTTTTCCCTTAGTTTGACTTCTTGTAACTAATTATTTAAATTCTGCCCTGTGAGTTAAAATTAGTCATAGCTTACACATTCCACATGTATGTAAATGCGCTTAAGTTCCACCTCAAGTTTTATGATGAATCCATCTAGAGTTTAGTGACACATAAAGAAAGGAAGATGAGCTGTCTAATGTGCAAACACAGCAGTTTGTAATACTTTCACAGTTGAGGTGATACTTTTGAACTTTTTAGGGAAAGTATGCAATGTCTAAAAACCAAGGTGAGGTGTGAAAGTGCACACAGCATCATCTACTGACAGCACACACCTCAAGGAATAGAGGATACACATATTAAGCAAAATATCATGCTTCATGAAGTACTTGTAGGTATTTTGTTTGATATGTTTCTAGCTTTTTTGGAAAATAACGTGTAGTATGGAGTTGGATAGCTATAACCTAACACTCATTTTTGCCTTATTATTATGAAAAGGCAACTTTTACCGTCTAAAAGCTCAGATGAGATTAGGTGTTTGTCTCAAACCAGTCAAAACTCAACTAAAATTGGGGCGAATTAACCACTGCAAATTGATCAGATTCAAATACTCTTCAGTGCTCTAATTTTTAATGCAGAGAAGAATACAAGAAATCAATTTCAAAGCATAAAATAGAACAAGAATATACAGTACCCAGAGTAAATAGCCAGTCTGCAGTTTTATCTTCAGCTAAATCAATTTTCTATGTGGAACCTGAGAGACAGAGTATATCATCTGACATAACATAGATAAAAAAAGTTAGCTAAATTAATTTGGTGAAGATTGTCTCAAAAAGCCCACACCAAGACTGATTGTTTTGGTAAACTTTTTCTTGTATCCTAACCAATAATTCTTGTGACTTGTTTTTATGTTTTCTGAGTTTGTTTTGGGTTTTTTTTTGTTAGTTTATTTTAATAAGGAATGCTGAATAAGCAGTTTTGTGAGGAAGCCTTAATTTTTGACCCATTTCTGACCCACAGCCTCATAGTTGATCATTAATTGTAAATGTAAATCTATTAAATGACAGTTAAATTACATAGGGCGGAGGGCAAGTGGGTGTGATGGTGTTAGGCAGCTTCTAAATACCTAAAATAAAAACATGCTTTTTCTTCAGCATAAAAGTCCATTTATGGAAATACACTTGCTGTGCTAAAATAAACCTTAACAATAAGAGAAAAACGCCATACAAGAAAATACAGGATTTTTTTTTCTCCAAAACACTGCTCTAGGTGGTAGTTAGAAACCCAGTGTGCACTTTGAAATGTATTCCACGGTGTCTCAGGACTGTTTGCTTTTTCAGGTTAGGCACAATAGGCCCCATTCTGTGCTAGTTTGGATACCATGCAATCTTGATGAAGTCAGTGAGATTTCAAGAGATATACATTGATGTCTCATTTAGCTCAGTGTTTTGGGAGTTGATATTATTATTTTTATTTTTATTATTTTTATTTCTGTTGCACCAGAGGGTAAGTGAATGACAGTTAAATAATTCTTTAAAGAAAATTATTGGTGAGCGTTGGGTAAGGGCTGCGTTGGAAAAAGTTCACGGCATCTTGTCTCCTGAAGTGGAATCTAGCTCTATGCAGTGCAGAGGAAGGCTTCTTTCCCTCACACTATGACCCATAGTAGCTGTTACATTGTTTATAGAGCCTTATATATTGCATGAAAAACAAACACAACAGTCCCCTCCCT
>NW_021940750.1:16542986-16549980 GCF_001715985.3 Manacus vitellinus
CCCACCCCCCAAAAGAAAGTTCCAACCTAATTATGGCTAGATGTAAAGTAGGACTGTGGACAGTCCAAAACACTGATCTGGGCTTGAATCACAGAATGGTTGAGGTTGGAAGGGACCTCTTGTCCAACCCCTCTGGGTTGGAGAAGCAGAGTTACCTGGAACTGGTTGTGTAGGTTCATGTCCAGGTAGTCCGTGACTATCTCCATGGGCAGAGACTCCATAACCTCTCTGGGCAACCTGTTCCAGTGCTCTGTCATCCTTGCAGTAAAAAAGTGTTTCCTGATGTTCAGATGGAACTTCCTGTGTTTCAGTTTTTCTGTCATCTAAAAAACCAGCAAAAGATAAACCAATCAAACAAAAGCTGGCTAACAAGTATTCTACATTATCTTGGTACAGTGAATAAGTGAATACTTATTTATGACCTATTTCATCATAAGGATGTTCAAACTCACATCTTTCACCTCCCAGAAGAATACCACAACTACTTCAGAATAAAGGTTTTTTGGAGTGAGCCCTATTCTATTGCACTTGTTTAACTACTCAAGTAATAGCAATAATCAGTAATAACTCTTAATACAACATGCTCTCACTGTTTCCCTTTCTTTCATCCAATAAATCCTGATTTTTTAGTTTTGTTTTTTTTCCTTCAAAGTGCTTTTTTTTAGCAGGAGGACCTAACATGTCCCTTGCTTTAGAATAGCTGTTATCAAGGACTGTGGTAACCTCTGGAGCTGTGGCAGATGTATGTTTGAATATCCTCTGGCTCAGAGGCATAGTTGTCCTGAGGACCTAGTTCTCCCATGTCTTTGCTGAAGCCATGTAAAACCAGGCTTATCTTCTAGTCTTTTTTCGCAAAAAAACCCCAACAAAACCAAACCAAACCAAAAAAAACAACAAAAAAGGTTAGAGGAAATTGAAGCTGGAGCATGGGTCAGTCAGTGTGATGGTGCACTAAAGATTTTGGGGCTTGAATTCTTTTTGATGTAGGCATTCCTGGGTGACCCAGTGTGAAGGGTTTGTGTCTCTGAGGCACACACCACGTAGAAGATACTCTCCCTCATCTCTTGTACTAGCTTGCATGACTCCCAGCTTGTGTTGCAAATCCCATTTTAAGATACTTAGCTTTCCTAGTACACTATATATGGTGGATAGACATCTAACTTAAAGGCCCTGGATATCACAATGAATAAATGTCTCTGATAGTATCTTAATTAGTGAATGCAGGAATATTGCAGGTGTTTGGTCTGGTCTTCCTCACAGAGCTGTCTCCTCCTTTTGTATGTGGGGTCCCATGGGGCACTTGACACACTGTGTAGGTACAGTCTTATAAAGGAAGGTCCTCAGTTTCCACAGTAGATAACTTTCCATTTTCTCGTAAAGCTTGTTGCTCTATAATGAAACTAATTTTCTTCTCAAATCTGCAGTCTCAAATTACTGTTGAAACAAATACATGATTTTAAAAAAACAAGATTAGCTTAGAGTTATGTAGATGTTAATATTGTAAAAATAATGGCAATAAAAAATAATTCTCTATTGACAAGAGTATTTATTTTTAAACAAAATCACAGCCTAAAATTCTAAATTTGAAAAATGTGTAAAATTTCTCAAATAATTTACCCTTACTTCAATGAACCACCATTATATTACAAGGGGAAAAGGTATTAATTTGTTTAAGATACAAAAGCATCTAAACTGTGTTTTTATTCCAGAGAAGAGGGAGGTAAAAAAAAAATAAAATAAATTGGTGGGTACTGTTTTGTGTGCAATTCTCAAATATATTTTAAAAACAACATTGAATTTTTATAGCCAAATTATATTTTCTGCTAACAGGGAGCTGAGGAGGGATGAATAATAGAATGATTGACAAATCTTTTAGGGCCTGATTTTACAAGATGCTGCACACCTCCTGATTGCTGCCAATCACTTTCATTTTCTTTCAGTCAATCCGAGAACATATGGCATTATTCAGATGGTGCTGAGCACCTTCAATCACAGTTCTCATAATACCACAACATCCTCATTCTGTGCAAATGTGAGAATTGCTGTTGACATTTTAAATTGGAGGGTTATTTGGTCTTTGTCTGGACAAACTCCCAGCTGACATAAATGGATGTTCTGCCTGAGAAAGGATTGGAACAGTGAACAATAAATAATCAATTTTATAAGCATGATTGTATAGATACAAACTACGTGAAGTATCAATTTGATTTATAAAATTCCATACCTCTTCCACTTTTATTTGATGGCGGAAAAAATACTATTCTTGTGGAGAACTGAAGTTTAGTTTACTCTCAGTGCAAATTTTGAAAATTGGAAATTGCGGGTGTTATGTGCACAAGGCAGTTGATTTAAAGAGATCAGAAAGGTGTTTAATTTAAAAACAAAATTTAAAAAAAATTCATTTCAACATACTGATTTGTCCTGCATTACAGTTACCTGTAGAGATCCTCTAGTCATGTCTATCTGTTTTTGATGCCTCTACAGAATAACTGTCCAGCATCCTCTGCCCAACCAATCAGAATGTAGGAAAATCTACCGATATGACGGAATCTACTGTGAATCTACCTACCAGAAGTATGTTGATATCTGTGTGAGTCTTGCCTCTAGCTCGTGCATTTAGTGCTCGTGCTCTCCTGCTATTCAGAAATTACACGTGTGTTGAAACCGTACACTTCTACTTGTGTGCAAAACCTCTAAACAGGGACAGAATTATGTTGTTTAATTCTTTGGGATTGTGCTCTAAAACCTAAAAAGCAAATAAAAACTAAGAATTTACTAAATCTCTTAGGTATGCTTCTGTACAGTGCAATAAACAAGAGTGTACATGCTAGAAAATCTAGGCAAAATGTATTGCACAGGTGCTTCACATCTTAGGGATTTGAAAGGTGTGTTATGTATAAATTAGCTGTCACTTTTTTTCAGTCATGTAATGGAATGATGAGTTGTAATTTGCATAATCCTTTAAGAAGTCAAATTATACTGTCATGTAGCAGACTTAACATGCTAGCTAGGATTTCATAGCTTTGCAGCTAATTAGTATGTACCTTACAGGACAGTTAAATTGAAGTTGAGTCCTCTTTCTTTGCAGTCATTTGCCTTTGTCCATTGCCATAACAGAGCCCGCTTTTGTGTGTAACTCAAGATCGTTACTGGTGCTTCTGACAAAAATGCTATTGCTGTGGGCAGGCAAATGCAAAGTGCTTGACTTCTGTTAGTTTTGCAAGCAGTGATATTTCTATTTTGCTGTAATAAGGATTTAATAATTATTTCTACATAGAATTGAAAAGTATATATTTCACAGGTATATTGTAGATTATTTTGTATTAATATGTTGCAAATGCATTATGAATTCTCTGTTTTCTCACTGGATTTTGAAACTGCATTCAGTCAGTGTTTCCTTTTCATGCTCCAGCTACATTCATGTTTTGTATACTAGTGTTACCATTATCATTCTCTGTATAACATTTCATTTTTCAATAACCCCTTAACTTCTAAAAATCAGTTGTATTTTGCATTGCACAAAATATTTCTTTGGCAAGACAGTCATGCTCATTAAAATTTTTAAATCATATTCTCTCATCCCTCCTTTTTATTCTATAACCTGCTGCTTGTTTCCTGAATCTTTTCTTTTAGTAATAGGTACAACCGCATCAGTAAAAGCTGTTACTTCGCTTAAATGAAGACTATCGTTTTGGTTTACAGAAGTGAGAGGAAAAGAGAAATCTAGATTTATCAAAATAATTGCAGCATCAGTGTAACTTGGTGAGCCAAAATGAAAATCTGACCTCTTGGCTTTTTTTGTGAATGGCTACTTTTGGTGTGAGATGTGATTTATTCCTGATTTACATCGACTTATAAATACTTCCTGGACTTTTTGAATTTTTGATGGTTTTTCCATTCTGTTTCTCCAAATAATGGCAATGTTCAGGGGAACTGAAGCAATCTGCATCTAGTATGATTTTAAATCTCACCACAGAACTTCATTTCAGTGGTTTTACTTGTAACTTCAGTTCAGTAAGCATAAAAATGTATTCATTTGTTTAAACATATGAAACAGATTTGTTGTGCAGTATTTATATCAGTTTTTAGAACAACTTCAAGATTTTGAAACTTTGTGGAAATAAGAAAACTTGGCACAGTTTGTCCTAAGTGTAAATACAGTGATGGCTTCACTCTGAACACTGCGACATAGTTGATTCTCTTAATTTTTTTTTTTTTTTAGTTAGGTAGAATTTATAGTCAGTATCATTAAAAACAGCTAGCTTTGCTGCCCACAAAATGAAATAGTGGATGTTCCTTTACAAGTAGGTGTACAACTGCTAATAAATATTGGCTAAATAGCTTTTTTTAAAAAAAAAAAGAAAGGAAAAGCAAAATCCAAAAATCAGACTGGTGATGCAACAGTGTTGATTTTGACATATGTTTTGTCATTCCTGAAATGTGAATTATGAAGTAGTATAGCCCCGTTCACCTTGCTTCGAAAAAGCATGGATTATTTTGGAAGCTAACTGCTTTCCGAAAAGTCTTGCTGCAGAAGATATAGACTGCTTTTTGATTTGTGAAATTTTCTCTTGGTACTTCTTCCATGTTACTCAAGCTCTCTTTCTGCCTTCTTCCCAGTGGATGCTTTTGGTACTTTTTTGCCATAGTAATTTATTTCCAAAGATGTAACAAGAAGTTACTGAAAATTTCTCACTATTCAAGACCAAAAAAATCAAGCTATTTTCATGACATGTTTAAAGCTTTTACTGTAATGCTACAAGACATGTGAACATTTGGTACTAGATGTTTATATGCATCTCACATGCAGGCTCAGTCTCTCCACTGATTAGTTTGGGAAAGGGAGAATGGATGTACACAGGCCACCAGGTGTCAAGAGAAAGGGCTGTGTGACTCTCCGTTTTCTTGGCTGGACACAAAGCAGCAAACTACTTATTCTGAGAACTAAAAGAATTTTAAGGACTGGCCATACAGAAGAGGACAAGACAGAGAATCATGAATTTTGGAGCTAGACTGTTTTTTCTCTAACTCTTTTTAAAATTAAAAAAAGTATTATGCAGAGAACCTACTCTGGATTTATGCTTAAGCATGTACCTAGTAAAGGTATTTTGGGTAAAGCTACTTAGCTGTTGAAATGGAGATACTCTGATCCTTTCTGTAAAAATTAGAAAGGATCATACCATCATCTTCTATTCCAAAAATACTTTTCAGAAAACATTTGGGAAAATAACATTTTTAGGCAAGACTTAGTGCTAGTAAACACCGAAATAAGATTGTAAGAGTTCCTAAAGGTATAGATTAGTAAATATGTTATAGTACTATTAAAAAAAAAAAGCAAAATACTTTTACACAAGTTTCTGAGGAACTAGACTAATTTTTATGCTAGGTAATACATATAAAATTAACAATATAATAAAGATTCCAATACAGATTTCTCTAGAGTCTTTATGATCCTTTATGATCCTTTTACAATTGAGCCTCATAGCTGCTGCTAGATACCTCGCTTGGAGTGGAGCGGAATATACAGTTTCAAAAGTTGTTTGCAAAAGAGCAGATTCCTCCCCCCTCTGTTGTTCCTCACCTCATCATGGGTCTACAGTTTTTTTAGGTCACTACATATGTAAACATGCTTTTTAAAAAGCTGTAAATAATTGCAAATAGTTTCTCTGTTCACTGGTGGTAGGGACTAGTATACCAAGCATTCTTAAAAGATTTTACCATTGTGTTTTTTGAAGTATATGGCATGTCTTGAACTATGGAGGTAAAACCAGAGGCCTGGAATACAGATGTCCATCACCTCCTGAATATTTCTTCTTTTCTTTTCCAGTACCCATAGCTGTATCAAGGCATGTCCGGGCTCTTCTTTTGTGATGTCAAAAAAAATTGACAACAAAAAGAAGTATTTCCTGTTCAGTTCTTACTACTTCACTATAACCAAACTGCCAAGGTTTTTCCCTCTTGCTCAGGTTGAAAATCCTTTTTTCTGCTTGCTCAAACACCTATGGTTTGCACTCTTTTTCGCTTTTACGGGGTGTCAAACAGTGAACAAAGCATGGGTAGATGATCTCCAGAGACAGTTGAAGAGGAGCGCAGCTCCCTACCCATACCCTGGTTTTATTTGTTGCTAAATTACAAGGAACAATGGCATGTGAAGAAAAGGGAGTTTTTGCTTGTCTGCAGGGAGTCTTTATTATGTACAGGCAGAGGATATCTCAGGGCTTTTTTTGTTCTCAGCCTGGAAGTAACTTAGTAAAGTGACCTTTCAGGGTATCACCTGGGTCTTGAAGGGAAATTCTTGGTTTGGTGGCTGTTGTGTGCTATCTCTTAAACAAGGGTGGAAGAATCATCTCTTCCTTGCTTCTTCCTCTCCATATTAAGCAGAATTAAAGGTCATGTCTTTCTTCAGGAGAATAGGGAAGAGTTCTACAGGAAGCTATTTCTTCTGAAATCAAGAGCATGGAATAAATATGTAAGGAAAACATCTAGCTCATTTAAATCACAAAATTACCACTATGATCTTATTAGCCCTTTTCTTTTCTTGGCATGTTAGTGAAATGAGCACGGAACAGAAGGCTCATTGATTTCAGTCTAAGAAGGGGAGAAATTTTTCCTGGAAGGTGTAGCTTGGTCATATACACACTGTCATCCTAAGCCTGTAAATGCTCTAAGCATTCAAACTTGACAGACCAGAGTAAGCTCCTCTCAGATTCCATGTTGAATCATACTCATAAAAGGAGTATGGGGAAAAGGAGACACAAGGCTAAACCATTTGATTCAGCCTCTAAGTCTTAAATTTAAATTTGTTTATTTATAAAATGGATATAATAAGGCCAGAATTGGTTTGTATACATGAGACATCTAATGGCCCTATTAGACAATATAGCTAGGCTTCGCAAATGAAGATTTGGGAAAGGCTCTACCCACATTTGTTACAAGCACGCTGGTGGCTAATAGAGCCAGTGCGAGATAGACACGTCTGATTGCAAAAGGCACA
>NW_021940750.1:16551225-16943725 GCF_001715985.3 Manacus vitellinus
CTCTACTCTAGTAAAACAGTGAGAGGCTACATCTTCTTGCACAGTTGCCTATTACAGTAGTTCCCTCACTTCACAGCTTGATTTTACTTCTCGCCATGTGAATTTAAGAGGTGTATTTGTAGATGATTCTACACATCTCCTCTTCATAAATTTTACCTCCTAGAAAATATTGAAAGCTGATAATTCATTCTCTATCAGCAAATGGCAGAGAAACCACTGCTATACTCATGCAATGGACCTTTTAACATAAGTCAACTGATTCTTACAGCCTCAATATGAGGCTGCCTGTCAAAACTTTATCACTGTTAACTCTGTCTATGTTTGCTCTTACCTTTGTGTAGCATTGAGCATATATCTGTGGGTTCTCTGTGCTGAGGTGTTTGAGAGGTCTCCTGCAGGAGGAAGAAAAAGGAGTCATTAACCAAACTTAAAACACATTCAAAAGTGAGCCAGCGTCTCCATTACGCGTATGACGAGTGGGTTTTCTCTAGGTAAGAAATGAGATTAGCTGTGGCACTTTAAAATGATTAATGATCACTGGCTAGCATTAAGTTGAACATCTAAGCCTTGACTGATTGAAGCATTTGAGAGAACAGCACTCAAAAAATATCACTTTTTAGTAACAGAAATTTTGTCATATTTTGATTATGATGCAGTTAGATGTTGCACTGGCTTTAAAATTTTGCTTTGAGATTAATGGAATGTAGCTTGAATAGACAATAGTTGTGATTCGTATATGTCACCTGAAAATTTTCTTCCACTGAATAGTAAAGAACCATGTTTATGTTTACAAAATATTGTTCAGTCTATAGTTGGTAAAAATTTTGAAGAGTTACTTAAGCTTTGCAGTATCTAATTGTAATACATATTCGGAGTCAAATCCCGAAGTGAATTTGGTATTGGTCAACTGACCAATTAGGCCTTTATCTTTGTTAAACTGTCTGGGTCTTCAGATCCCTTAACCACACCCTTTCTATAGGATATTAGTCACAGTTTGCTAACTCCCTGTTAAGACAAGATTTTTTTTATATTCTACTGAAATTTCTTTTGCATTTCTTTCTCATTTTAGATGTGGAGGGTTCTTTTTGTGTTGTTTGTTTCATGAAGTCTTTTTTTTGTGGTACACTTTTGTTGTTTTTTTTTTTCACAAGTGATATTACTGGTTTCAGAAGTGGAAAGATCAATTCAGATTATTTGTGGCTGAGCTATTCAACAAGGTTTCATTTTTCCCATGCTCCTCCAGTAACTTGCTGCTTTGCACAAATACAGAAGCATTAATACCAAGTATATAAAAAAATACTACTTGGGAAAACAGTGGGCAGTTCATTTGGCTTACTAACAGTTGAAATGATCATTCCACAACTTGGGGAAAGGGGAAATAATTATCCCCCAAGTATAAAGGGCTAGCTAGATACCTGCTATAAAGCTCACATAAGTAACATGAGTTGCAGTAATAAAGCTATCCTGGAACATTTTAAGTATGCTTTTGAAAGATAGAGTTCACACTCATTGTCATCTTTTGCTTTAAAAGATCAATGTAAGATACTAACACAGTCCTGTGTCTTCTGGTTCTTTTTAGAAAGCAATTGCTGATTATAAGAACTTCAGGTGAAAGAAAATCCTGCCTCTCTTTAGAAGAACTGTAGTTACTATTATTTAAAATAGTTACCTTATTTTCAGCCTGAATTTTTCTAACTTTTATATTGCAGAAAAATGTGAAAACCAGCATTAAGAAGCTGAAAAGTCCACCTTTAATATTCATGATACTTCTCATTTCCCCTCACCCTCTCATTTAAATATTTGTAGATGGTAAACTAGTGATCATTTACCCTCCTTTTTGACATGGGTTTCTTGTTCTTAGCAGGTCAAGTTTTCAAAAATTTGAATGCTTCTTGTAGCTGTTTAAGTCTTCCTAGTTTGAATACTAATATAGTCCACTAGTTGCTCCTGTGGGAATGCTGGGGGATCACAGATATAAATGAGAACCATGTTGTTACATGCTGTTTGAAACAGAAAGATTCACTGTCTCAGCATTGGTAGTGATTTATATAACCCTTTCCTATTGCTACTCCGTATTTACGTCCTTGTACATCAAAGGATCTTTTTCACTGCTCTAGCCAGGGTATTGCACTGTAGGCTAATATTAATTTGGTTATCCACCACCATCCATATGCCTCTTCCTAGATTATTAGATTGTCTTTGTTTGGAATCTGTGCTTTTAGTTATGAGATAGACAGCTTTGTGCTCAGCTGTGTTAAAACACATCTTATTCAGGTGAGCCCAGGCTGCCATGCAATCTGTGGAGCTGACAACTCCCCGGTATTTACCATTTTATTATCTTTTGTGTCATCTGCAAATTTTACTGGGAAGGATTTTATGTTTTCTTTCATATCACTGATTTATTCTCCTGCACAGGTACTCTGTAGGGAATAAAGGGCTCAAGGAGTTCTTTCCCTGCACGGAGTACTTGGGGTAGATCTAATCCATATATCAGAGCTGCTGGTCATAATGTCTGGGAGCAGATTAGGGCTGCCGGCACTGATGAGTTGCAACCAAGCAGGGGCAGTGAGTCATGAGCACACTCTTTACTTGCAGCAGTGCGAGATGGCTGCAGCCTTTCTTTAAAGCAATGCAAAGCTTGTTTTGCATAGCGATGTTGTTGAAATACGAAGACAATTCTCCCTTGAAAATATATGTTTTTAGTGATGGCTACTAGTGAATTCCCTTTATTTATTTATTTTTTTAAAAACTGTTTCTGGAAACAAAGCTATATTTTGCAAAAAGTTAGCAAATTTAGTGAGTGTTTTTATCCAAAAAGAAGGGCAAAGTGATGGGTTTTGGAAACTCTAAAGTAATTCATATTAGTTTTCTTCCCTAATGAATTATTTTTAAATTCTTTTCAAAGTGATGCTTTTATTTAGAACTAAATGTCCTTTTCAGATGACTAGAAGATTAAATGATGAAGTCATCAAGCATAAGGATTTATTGAATATAAGTTTACAGTTAACTAGAAATGAACCTTTCTGATAACATTTTGTTCCCCATTTTTCCTCCGCCTCCCAAAAGGATTTCTTTAAGCAAACCTCAAAATTGTGCTCTAAAGATATTTTTTCTTTATTTGTCTACTCAGCAGCCCTGTGCAGTGCTATATCTTGCTTAAGCTTAAGGCTTAAGTTATGTTAAGTTAGCAATCTATGGATTCTTCTACCTAGCCATAGGACTTCATGATGCAAAAGCTCCACAATTCTCGTTTCACATCCAAATGCAGCAATATCACTAAACTTTGAACTTAATTATGATGAAACAATTGGCTTTTTGCTAAAATTCCTTTATGATAGTGATACCTGTAGTCAGTTTAAAGTATTCATACTGATTTTCTTTCCCTTTAATACAAATAGCACTCTAGTTAAAACATGCAAATATTTAGCAAAGTCTGCATCACCTCAAACTGGTATACAGAAAACAAGACTTGCATTGCATTGTGTAAAATTTTTGTTGCTTTTGTTGTACAACAGTTTGTCAGGTGTTTATGGTCTTAAAATTTCCATGTTCGTGTTTGCAAGTGCATATCTGCACATACGTAGAACACACACTTTTGAAAAGAAAGAAAATTCAATAACTTTAGGGAAAAAGAATGAAAGCGTAAAACATACTTCTACCTGAGTGCAATAAGAAGGTGACAAATTTTAATAGTTTTAGGCATGAAGCGATCCTGTGTTATTGTTCCAAACCAGCCCCCCCAAAACCCCAAAAAGACCCACCAAAAAAAAGTCCCAAAACAACAAAGAACAACAAAATTGCAGTACCATATGAACTAAAAAGTGTATAATTAAGGTTTTCCCTTAATTTCGGATAAATAGGGAGTAAATTTCTCATGGATACCAAACAAAAAATTTGGCCAATAAGAAGGAAAGGCACAGTCTGTCACACTTCAAAGTTTTCTACTCATTGAGTAACAAAAGATTCATGAAAGTAGATGCCTTTGCCTGTTATAGATGCACTGAACTTTGTCTTACAGTTTCATAAGTGATGTTGGGTCTGTGCCATCTCTGAGATTGCAGTCTGTGATGCAGAGTAGTTTAAGATGCTGTATCATGTACCATTTAATCAGGCTGCACTACTTAGAGTATGTGTTGTGTACTGGGAATAATTTGTGTGTAAAGTCTTTCCAGCTGCATCTATATAAAAGGTGAAATTCCCCTACCTCCACACGAAAGTCAGTTAAATGGACTGTGGGGAATGGAACAGCAGTTGAATGAATTAATTTCATGTAGCTGTCCGTAGCTAGCTGTGACACTGCAGTGTGTTTCCTCCACAGCTGACTTGCAGCCTGTACATATCTTTTTTGCAGGTCTTGGGCTGCTGAATTTCTATGCACTTATCAATTGTTTCCTTGCCTAGAAGTGTCCTGTATAGTTTTCCACCCTCTTGCTAAATTCCAGTGACTAATTTGTGTGCCTGGGGCAGTAGCTCCGCAAGCCTTGTGACTGCAGTGGACTCCACTAATTATTATTATTACCTTTGTTACCTCTAAGGTCATTTCAGTGCTAGGACAGGGAATGTTAGCACTGTCCCCTTCTTCTGCATATCCTTTCATGTAAGCTACTCTACATCCTGCTTCATGTGGCTGGGAGACAGGGGCTGTTGTGCAGTTCCCCTTCCCCCTGTGGAAAATCAACCATTTTTGAGAGTACTCTCTGCTGGCAATTCTCAGTGATGAACAAATAGATGGTCCAGGCACAGGCAGGCATTGCAAAGATTTTCAGGCTGTAAAACAGTTTGTGTAACCAGTCACACTGCAAGGTGCCATGAGTTTGGCAGCCTGGTAGTCCTAGGGCTGTCTGGAAGCGTCACAAGGTTGCAGATACTCTCTGCACTTGGCTGTGCACTAGGCAGTCTGTTACCTGTGTAGTTGGTGACCAGTAGTGATCAATGTATTTATCAGAAGTTGCTTTGGCATAGCATGCACCATTGCTTTGTCTAGCAGTATTTTCTTTGTCTCAAGAATGCTACCATTCTCTACATTTTGAGCTGAATATTATATTAAAAAGGACATTCATATTTTGCTAACTTGGCAAATTTAATTGAATGAGTTTTGTTATTCAGTAGGGATAGAAAATAATCAAAATATTTAGAGGGAAATACTGAGTTAAGATTAAGAGCAGAATACAAGCCAGGTCTATGGTATATTTTGCTATAGCTTTGTCAATTCAAGCTATTTAAGTGGGGTAGTATCCCACTAGGACAAACTTTTGTAGTATCCCATTTTCTGCTTCAGCGGAAACCTGTATAGCATATACTGTTTTACTTGTAAAACTGTAATTTTTCTGATATTGTTTGTTTTGCTAATAAGTGATGATTTTCCTGTATGAGTTCAAAGTGGACCTTTGCTGATATAGCTGATTACATGCTTAGTACTTTGCCACAGTGGTGTACCAAGATTGCTTTATTGGCAAAATGCTCCTAATGCAGACCTCATCTGATTTTAGTAATTCACTTTTCTTGATTTCAAAGGTCAACAAAATAAGACTCCTATTGTAGAATTGAAAGGAACGTTAGTTGATCCACGACTCTGTAGTGAATAATCACTGGGATAAAGAGACTCAAGAGCTGTACTGCATTTAAAAATCAATTCTACTTTTCATAATATAATTAAGTTTTTTGTCATTTCATTCTTGTTGTAGACTTGAATTAAGGGTGAAAAACCTAATGTTCTGAGTTGATTCACATATTTGATATATTTTACTTATTTCACTTTTGATCTCAGTAGAATCCTGCTGATGTTGTGATTTACCTGATTGTGACAGTGCTAAATCCCACATGGTCGAACATTTTTGCCTTGAAATCAAATGATGTAAACAAAAACTTTCCAAAAGTATTCTGAGCTTTTTTACCCCTCCAAAAATCTCTCAACCAAAATTGCAGTGAAAGGCCTGGTGATCGTAATATAGTCAGGCACAATGACTTGCTGCGTGCTTTGGGTAACACCTAGAACTTATTTCTAAGAGAGAATTTTATGGTTGTCATAGCAGGAGGCCTTCTTGCTTCCAGGGGTAGCAGCATGCTTTTAGAATTGCTGCATTGCTGCTTGATTACTGGTGATGGTTGTGTTACATGCTGGACCCAGCGTGACTGAGAAAGGCAGTTCTGATTCATATTGCTCTGGGGAACATCAGGAATGTATCCAGACCATGCATCAGCATCAGTGGTGACTGTAGCATTAAAATTGCTAGAAAAGGCATGGAATCAGATAATCATCCATAAAAGAGTACTACTGAATGGCTATGAAGTTCACAGCTGGTAGATTTGTATCTTATGGTGTCATGGTACTGTGTAACAGGCAAAAGCTGTTAAGTTTGCTAAACAGATTAAGGCAACTTCACTAGATAGGGTTTTTCCATTGTTGGTGTTGGCTTATTTTTACCTTAACTCCTCACTAAATGTACATTTCTAGTTATAAATAGACTTTTTGTGAGATGTTGAAAGAAGAGCTGATCAACTTCTCTAGGTCTAGGTTGTACTGCGAAAGTTAAACTGTAATCTAGTTATTGACATTGTCACTAAATGAAATTAAGTATATTCCAAAATCTAGGAAATTACATTACCTTTTCTGATTTTTGTACACTCCAAATTTTTCAATTTCTCTTGCTTAGATACTTTGATGCATTCCAGCAGCAATGCCTACTTCACAAGAATAAAACTAGTCCAAGCAATTAACTACTCATCCTTCCCCCCTAGTTTATATCAGATACCATCTATTTTTGGTTGAAACCTTAATTTGAGGGAGACTCTGCTCTTAGACTCCTCTTAAGAATTCATAAGAAAGGTGATCAAATACCATATTATACAGACGTTTAGATATTTTTTATATGGGAGTTGGCTGAGTCTTCAATGCATTGGCTTTTATTAAAATAAGTCCCCTTTTCCTGAGGAAAATTTAAGGAGGTGGAGACCTTCTCTGAGCTTCCGGGCTTGTAGGGCTTCCTGAGCTGAGTAGTTTTTGAAGGATAGTTAACACTGACCATACAGCTCTTGCAAGCATCTAAGCACAGGGACTTGGCACGGCAGCAGTATGTTCATGGTTGCAAGTGAGAGTTTTGTTGTTTTCTTTCTCTTTCTACTGGAAAACACCACAGTTCTGATGTGTGTGGTCTCACTCCTGGCTGCCTATGAACACTCTTTATCTGTGTGCTGTTACAGTGTTAGCAATAAACTGGAGTGTAGCAGGAATTGCTGTTAAACGTCAGGCTCTGCAGAGGGAAAGTAGGGCTTTGCAAGGGCTCCTCTGCTCTAAGAGTTGCTACTCTGCATGTTCCAAGTGCACTTGCTCTAAAGGCAAGTACAGCTTTCTCTAAAGGTAAGACTTACATGTTTACAGATACAGATTTGAGAAGATATTGGTGATTTGGTAAAATAGATTAAAATTCATTTTGGTATGTAGCTTCTTCTAGATTAACATTTGTATATTGTTTTAACTTTTTCCATGTGCTTATCTAAGGCTAGTTTGTAAATCTCAAAGTAAAAAATTAAGTGCTTACTGATGGTCATCATACCCCTCCTATTTGTACCCACAATACCATATTTGTGACTTTGTACTCTGACTTGCTTTGATGACTCTTATGTGTAGATATTTTTGATTGACAAGTAACTAAATTCAGTTTGGATGACCAAATCCAATGTATGCCCTTTATTGTTACATTTAAGCAAAATTTTACATCTGCATTAGAAAGAAAAACGTAATTTGAGTTGACACAGGTGTTGCATATTGCATGAAGGTAGCAAGATGACATTAAGAATAGAACATTATTCTATTTTAGGACAAATGCAGTAGTAACTATAAACCAGCATTAACTATTTCCTCCCCCATTTTATGTTTATGTTTTGATACTGAAATTCTTCCCACCACTAACCTATATTCCTATTTGTTCGCTACTGTCCCTATAGCTTCCTCTGTCACTGCTTGTACTCACTGTTTCTTAACCTCCAGCCCTAGAAAGATGGGTACATTCTTTGTTGTGGCAGGGATGCCAGCACTCTGTAGAGCTTTCGGGAGTGCTTGGGTAGGTAAACCGGTGCCTGATACTGGTTTTAATGTGCCTATCGCTTCCAACGATGTTTCCCCTGGCCTGAGGCTTCTGTTTGGAAGACCACATGGCACTGCAAACAGTGTCTGATAGGGAAAACCGGGTAAATATAACAAAGCAGGGAGGTAATTGGGGAACTGTACTGCATAATTTGATTATGGTTTCAGGTGCAAGGGACTCAAAAAATACTAAACATATATACTGGTGTTACAATGCTTATTATACAGTAGTGAACAATTCTCTCAATAAACATGAAAATTTAGGTCAGAACTGTAATTTGACATACTGGTGAAAACAAATATTTCAGTAGAATGAACTGTCATACTCTCTTTTTGGCATGTGGTTTTTTCAGTGGTGTATCTGAAAGCAGATTTAGATGTGAAAATCATACTGCTTGTTTCTCCTTGTTCTAGTCAGATGAAAAAAACTCTTGATTTTATATGTGTATATGTATGACACAGTTTTCTCAAAACATATTCTGCTATGTGGTATCAATTTTTGTAAGTGCACAGTGTGTTTTTTTTTTCTGATCTTTTTTTAAACCCCTCTGAGCATGTCTCCACCATCTTCCAAGAACTGTTAAGACAAAAGTCTGATTACCTTGGATAATTTTCTTTTTTTCTTTCCTTTTTTTTTTTATTTAAAGTCTTCTATGTCCTTAAAACCCAACAATCTCCTTTTTGTCTCACTAGTAGTTCTTGAAAACGAGAAGTAGTTTGACAGAAGTTGTTTTCTTCCAAAGCGCTGGTCACACTTCTACTTTTTAGTTACTATCAGAGTAATTGGGTGGCTTTTCCAGAAATTCTTTTTCCAGAGGAAAGACTGTCAGAGGAAGATTGGATTTAATACAAATTAAATAAGATCTACCTTCCTTGAGATGCATAGATCTTTATTAGATAGTTAAAGTTAATAGAAAATACTATTTCAGTTGCCATAATTCTGGCCTCTCATTTGCCTTGTGCCTTGCATAGTTACTAATTCCTGAGTGCATAAAATCCTATCTCTCTTTTCCTAGCTATTTGTCATAATACAGTTAAAATAAGATTGTATAAAATATCTATAGCATGTGAATCAAAAAATATTTGTGATTCAAGGCAGTTCACTGTAATTTAAAAATTCAGTGTAAATAATTAGGTATATAGGATGATTAACCTCTGCATATGTGGTTCACGTGAGGGGATGGATCATGATAAGTCTGTAGCTTCCCCTAAGTAGCAAATTCCACTTGCAGACATACATGTGTTTGGTTATCACACTGCTGTGCACATGTATATGTATTCATGGGCACACAAATATATACGACAGAAAAGTTAAATCATTCCCATTTGATTCATAGCATGCCTATAGGAAGAGTGCTTAGAACAGTAGAAAAAAAGGGCACCTGTTAAATCTGAGTCTTTAAAACTCTTTAAAACTGTAGGGCCAGAGGCACTGGCTTGGACTTGGGAGGGATGAATGGATAACATGCTTACTGAGACAAATGAAACTCATATAAGGTGCAGGAACAGGGGCCTGGTTAGCTGAAAGTCAGCTGAGGCAGAAGAAAGGTGGATGAAAAGAACAGCACAAGCAGAGGGTGACTGCTGCAGTGGTGAGGGGACAGAGGCAGATGTGGAGAGTTCTGCAGTCCTCAGAGGGCACTGCTTGCCCTCTCACAGCCATTCTTATGGGTGATGGGGAAACTGGAGAGCTGTATTGTCCACAGCCTTATGTGCTAGCAAAAGTAAAGGGTACTTTGGAACACAAGGAAAAATCTGTATATCTTTTGATTCAACTTCTGTGTGTACTGAAAGGGATGAGGTCAAAACCACAGGGGTTCATGCTCTTTGCTTCTGCTCCTGACAGCTGGACAGCAAGGCTGGCATTGTCTTGCGGAAATATAGTAGTCTGTTGTGGAGGGGGAACCAGGAAAGTCCATGCCTACTCGTTGTGCCAGCGAAATCATGAAAGACAATGATACAGTTTCCACAGACTAGAGGAGGCTTAAAAGCTTCTGGATATAGTGAAACTCAAACACCATAGCTAGATGAATGGAAAGGAGTCTTCCACAGCTGCTATGGTGTTACGTATCAGATGGAAGATCTGTTGTGTGCCAGCTTACTGTTTAGATTTTACAGGTTGGTCAGATGTACTGAAGATGTGCTGACTGCAGTTGTAACATTTCTGGAAAACAAAACTAGGCCTCTGAGTTCCATATCCATTCAGAAATCACTTATGCAGAGATTTAACCGCTCAGTGAAAGTAGCTAATTGCATTCTCAGTTGCAGTGCCAATCAGGACACAGCAGATGAACACTTGGTTAAAAGACTTCAGTTCCCCTTCCATAATAACAAGTGAAACACTATTTTGTGGATTCTCTGGGTTTTTGGGAGTTTTTGCTGGGGGTTTTTCTGGAGTTCTTTTGAATGAAGAAAAGTTTCCTTATTGTGCAGTGCAGTTTTATCCCTTCCCTGGACAGAAAAAATGTAGGTATTTGAATGGCAAAAATGTTCAAATCTGACCCAAGACTACCACTTGCTGTTATTAGTCAGTTTTAAATGGTAAGCTTACCTATGTTTACTGCTGAATAGTTGTGGCTGGTTTTTGATTATATGTGTCAGGATTTTGTCAAAACTCCATTGTCTGGTTGGGGGCTAAAATCAATTAATGATCTTTAAAACCAGGATATTTGATTGATTAAAATTTGGAATATTAGAAACACAAAGGCAGGGAAAAGAGCTTTTTGTGACTTCAGAATTTGGATCCCACATACTCCAGTATACTGGAACATGTAGAGAGTTTTCAGATCTAGAAGGTGGATTTGCTTCCTTTCCATTCAAACATTTTAGGAAAGCATGATGGAATTTTTTTCTGTTTTTATTTATGTTGTGTTTCTAGACTTCCATTCTAATGTCATCCCTATTGTATCATTGGTGTTCTTTCATTCTTTTGTCTCAGAAACGTGTCCTGGACATGCTTTTATCTCTCCTTACTACTGTGTGTAAACCTTGTACAACTTCACCACTGTGGCACAGCTAGGGCTCTTTTTCCTTGCTTAAGCCTACCGCAGTCTCTCTGGCCCCACCGTCAATCACCAGCTGGATGCTGAGACGAATTTTTTATAGCAGCTTCTGTCAGTAAAGAGAAAATATTTTGAAAAATACAGTCTAAAAGCTGAATGTCAGCCTGCTGAGTGGCCTGGTTAAACAGGAGAATTGCCTTTGCCAAGTTGCTTTTTTTTTTTTTTTGATTCAGCTTTTTCCCTAATTTAAAAACCTCCAAAATATTGATTTGGGGTCTAGCCCAAATAAACAAAATAAGACTTTCTTGGCAAGGACTCCTAATTGACTAGCTTACTAAAATTTTTAAACATCCCCAGGATCGTTTCTGTCTCCACTTTTCTGGTGTCCATAACATGGAAGTTTTCAGTCTGTTCTGGGAGTAGCACAGAACCTATATACTTCAGTAGCTCGGTTGAATCCCCTGTTCTGTTTTCTTTTTCAGCGAAGACCAAATGACTGTAAAATTCTTTGTTTCTGATGTTTAAAATCCTATAGCAAGCATTACTCTGCCTCTGTAGGAAGTATTCCAGAAGAGATTCTGAATGTCCTAATAATTGTATTTAGTCTTTGTGACCAGAGCAAAACACACTCAAAAGATTTAGATAGGCAAGTTGCTACATATTTTTTTAAAACCATTTTGAAAAAGGATGGTGGAAGCACATGGCATAATGCATAGTAAATCTGGTATTAGAAAGCTGCAAACCCTTGTTGAGAAGTTGCATTGGTCTCTTGAGCCAGAGAATATTGCTGTCCTACAGATATATTGTTGGAAACTGCATTGAGAATTACAGCCTATTTGTTAGTTGATAAATAAAGATTAGAATAATCTACTAGGCTATATTATAGTGCTTGTTAACAATATTTACTTTCCTAAATTGATTCAGTATAAACCTCGCTATGGCTTTACCTCATTTCTGGAAGACATATAGATAATGTTATGGTACTTACACAAAGTTTTGCATGCCACTGAAAACCTGCTGTATTTCCTTACTTGAATTGTGTGGCAGGATTATATTAACATAGATTTTGGAATATTTGAGCTCCCATAGGGTATGGTGTGTGGTTGATATGACATGACTTGCCTTCAACAGTTGTTTTAACAAGACATCCTTCATATAAAATATACCAAGCTGAAAGACATAACTGAGTGAGTTAAATAAGAAACACTGGTGGCAAAATTCTTCACTTTCATCTTTATCTGATTAATTCAAGGCTGAGTGTTACAGAGAAAGTATTTTTAACCTAGCATAGTATTTGGTATGTTTATTTAAAGAAAACTGAACAAACCCAGAAAACATAAAACCTCACCCCAAAAAAACCCCTTTTATATTATTTAATACAAGATCATTTTTAATAAATTTTTAAACTAATTGCAAATATATGTGCATTTACTCTAGTCAAAACTCATACTGCTTAAAATATCTTCTCACTCCTCCTAAAAACTGCTTTAATAATACATTAATTAACACTTCTGAAGTACTTGGCATATTTAACACAAGATAATTTACAGTTCCTAATATTTTAAACTGTGTATTAAAAAGCCTAGCATTAGCAAATAGAAAATACACTATATGTGAATATAGCATTAAATGCTAAACATATAATTTACATTTTAATTTATTAAAAATAGGTATACTTTAATGCCTTGATAGTACTGCTGATGTTGTATGAATTACTTCTAACATTTTCATATTCCTGCTTATGGTTTATTTTTTTAACAGGACTGTGAAGAGACTCAGTATCTGTTAATACCAATAATTAACCTGGGTTATATAAACAATTTCAGATTTATGGCAAAATATTGTATTTTGATTTTTGTCTATTTTCTCCTTGCACAGAACTTTTAGTATTGACTGAAAAATATTCAGCCAATTTAATACCTGAAATATTGTACTTGCATCAAAAAGCTTTGACTGACCATGTATTTGAGAACAGATTTCAAATATAGACAGCTTTTAACTGTCTCTTGACTTTATGCTGTAGGAAAAGCTTACTATATGAGGATACTAAATAGCTTGAGGGTTTGGTAATGGGATATGGAGACCTTCACCTTAGGTCACTAGTTTGAATGCAGCCCAGGTGGGTGGAAACTAAAACCCATTATCATCTGATGGCTCCTGGATGGCCTGTGTGAAATGAGTTGGTGGTCCCAGGCAACTTCCTATGAGAAAGACAATAGTATTGCAGAATCAGCATCACAGTTCTTGCAGATTGGGACCCTTGCTGGAACTCTGTGTAGAAAAATCGGTGTCTGGAGTGCGTTTGGGTGCTGAATTTCTTTCTGCACCTCAAGTGGTTCGGGTAGATCAGACAAGAAACATAATTGTGTAACAGAATATAGAAACCATTCACACTCACTGGCTTGTAAATTCACTTGCAGACCTGTTTAGCTATGTTTTGATCCCTCTATCATTGCTTACAAGGTAGTTCAGAGAAATGCTGCATGCTCCCTATTTATAAGTAGAAAGTCTCAACAAAATACCCAAACAAAACCACCAGAGAAACTTTTACATTTGTTAGCCTCTCCAGACTTTGTGCTATAATTCTGTTTCCATTTTCCTAGTTGACTTTCCAGCTAAATGGTTGAATCCTTTGACTTTTCTGCCTGTAATTTTGCCACCAGTCTCCAGTTGTTTTACTGATCCTTGGAAAGTAATACGTGTTATGTTATTGTCAGTGGCAGTGAAAAACTCTTAGTTGTAATAACTGTAAAAATTCAGTGCTCAAAATTTAATTGTTGTCAGAAATGGCAAAACTTACTGTTTTCCAACCCCAGAGAATTTCTCTCTTCTTACAGCTCCTATTTATAGTGGCTTCTGTGTCTGTCTTGAACACAGTCCTGGTTAGCTAATGAAGCTCACTTGGTTGGGTAAATGCAGCCTCATCAGGTGCTCTCTCGTTTTTTTTTGCTCAGGAAATGGAAGGTGTCTTCCTTCTGTCCTTAGAGTCTTCTGAACATCCAACCTGTGGCATTACTGGCCCCCATTACTATTGCACCCCCCAAACCAAAAACTAATTGGTGTCTTTAATACATGGGCCAAGTATCACAGTTTTAATAAAAGCATCCACAAAGCTTGCGTATTGTGAAAGATAAGATGCTAACCACTTTGAATAGCATTCTGTTAAAACATTGTGCTGTATAGCATTCTGTTAAAACATTGTGCTGTAAACAAAATTGCAGGAGGCTTGAACTGAATATTAACTTTTCAACACTAATGGGGAAAAAAATTGGATTAATTTGTTTTATAGCAATCCTTATTAGCTAAATTTCTAAACAGTGGCATATATCTAGCCTGGTAGATAGTCATAGGGGGTTTTGTTATTTTTTTGGATGAAATAAGACCAGTTACATTTGAGAAAAGGAACTCTGATAGTTTTCAATATTATCTATTAATTCTAAATTAAATGCTTGTATGTGTTTACCACTGTGGCTTTGGTTTTTGGCATGGATAGTTCCCATTTGTAGTTTACAGAAATCTTTCTATCAATTTGCTTTTTTCTACCATGTCTTTTCTAAACACATAAACCTAGTGCTGTAACTGTGGATGATGATCTAGGGACTGCAGGAGTTAGACAAGTCACAGCAGAGGTTTGTAACTTCTTTTAATTTGCTAATCCATGCATGGAACAACATTTCCAGCATTACCCAGAGATTAAGCCCCAGGGCCAAGGGCAGGGCCTCAATTTTAGTTTGCTAGTGATAGGCATACTGTGGTTAGAACTAGGTCTCTGCTGTGGACAATACCAAGCCTTTTCAATTTAAATTTCAATAACAGTAGCAAAATTAACATGGAGAACATGAATTAAAAAAACCTCAGTACTCTGTCTTTGCATTCAGTCATTTCCCTGGATAAAGTTTATACTGTAATATTGGAGATCAAAAAGTTGTTACTTTTTTAAAAAATGAAAAGAAATATAGATGTACTAAGTTAATACAAAATATTTATTTCTTAGGGTGTGATTATTAATGAAGAACAAAAAAGATTATGATTTTTGTGTAGATGATTACAATAATGTTTAACAATGTAATAAGTACTGCATTTCAATACAAATATTTGATAGATTTTTGTTTACTCTGATGATTAACTGGTAATTCCTTCACATTAAGTTGGTGGTTTTTAATGTAGGTCAGAGGAGTGGTAATCACTTTATTTGTTGATAGTAAATTTAAGAGAGTAGAAAGATTTTTGGAGATTTAGATTCAAAATATAACATTATTTTATTTAAAAAGTGGACATTAGTTTATTAGAATACATCATTAAACCTCTTAAAACTGGAGAAAACATACAGTATCATTCAGGTGTTGGGGTTTTTTTCTTAATTGTCTTCCATTTTAATTATTTTGTTTATTTGTTTTTGAAGGAATATATATATATATGCACATAGGTTTTTCTGAATTCAGAACTTTCAAATGGAACTCTTGCATTAATTTCTATGAGCTGTGGAAGCAGTGCAAAGCTCAGACTAAATGCAAATAGAAGAGCCATCTTTAATCACTGCCTTTAGTAGTTACTGGAATAACATATTATGTGGTCATCTATTAGTGCTGTACATATTATGAATATAATTGTGCAGTTAATTTCCCTCCTGTTAAATTCCCTCCAATCCCAGTTTTTAAGAAGGTAGTAAAAATATTGCAATGCACTTAACCAAAAGGATGTTGCAGTAGTATCTACATCTGGATATATTATGGAGGGGTAGTGAGTCTCCAGAAGCTTAACTAATAGGAAAGGCAAATAGGAGATCAGATTAATGCATCTGAGAAGTCTTGAGTTGTCACTGTTCTGTAGAAATGCTGCATTTCAGGACACATTGTTTGCCTTACCAAAGTGTAACTTCTCTTTAAGATGAAGGTCCTAGTCCTGCACATTATATATACATGAGTCCAGTTTTTTTGCTGTAAGTACTGTACATAGAAAGCTTGCAGAATCTGACAGGATGTAGATTTTGTATTAGTTACTTAGGCATAACTCCTGTAGTGAGATAGAGGTAGTTATGGCATGCTTTTGCTACTGATGGAGTCTTCCCCTTCATATAGGCTGTCCTGTTACACCCACATCCTAAGAAATTTAGGGCATTAAGCTCATGTGTGTGGTTGGTTTATTTCCTGTCCTTTTTGTTTGAGAAGAATGATTGCAGATTTCCTTGTGGGCATCTTTAACATCTTTGTTAATTGTAAACCACCAGAGATAGTTATTCTTAGTAGGTACTGAACTAGTGGAGGCTCATGGCAAATGGTCCATGTCACCAAACTACCTTGTATCGCTTCTTAACTGTCAGTGCATTACAAAATGGCCATTCAGAAAGAGTATGTTGGAAGCTGTAAATCTCAATCCTTTGTCCACTCAGATTTTTTCTTAGAGAATATAGTTCCCTAGGATTATTATAAATATCCTATATCGTATAAAATAACAATTTTCATTAAGCATAGAACAAAAAGATGTTTTTCATAATCTTCAATAAGCAGTCGTATTTTTAATTGCAAATAGAACTCAATCTTTAACAGGCCTCTGATATTGGGGCAAGTGTTATCTTAGGTCATAGAAAATATAAGGCAATGAGATACCTAAACTGGTTTTATTCACTGGCATCAATATACATGCTATTGCATGCAGTTATCATTCTCTTTATCTATTTTTAAGGAGCCTAGAGTAAATACCTGAAGTTCAAAAAAACCCCAGTGTTTATAGACATTAGATTTTCCGTATGACTGTCTCAATATTTTGGGAGTAGAATAGCATTAAACAGTGAAGCAACTCTGGAGTGTTCAAAGGAAGAATTATTTAAATAACTTCTCATGCCAACTGAAGAGAACTCCGTGTTAGTTTGTTGCATTAGTTGGGTGTTAAAGCCTCTCTGACCACTTCATGATTATAAAGTCATACTTATAATAAATAATTTTTAGGTCAGACTCAGTTGAGACCATAATAAAATTTGTTTCCTTGCTTTTAATGTTTGAAAGGTAGTAGTGCAGCATGTGTGTGGTCTGAGTTTTTTGCAGACGTGATCTGCATTTAATCTGGGAAAATTAATTCCCAAAGCTGCTGGCAGGCAGCATGTACTTGTTAATTATTCAGGTGGATGACAAATGCAGAGCAGAGGTTCTCGCAAAGACAAAGTTTGTATGATGCATGTTTAGTAACTGATAGGCTTGACATTCTGTGGTGTCTTACTCAGTGCTAATCCTAATAAGCTGCCTGATGAGATGAACGCCTATCCTCCTGTCCTTTAGAGAGAGAAAACAGAGATTTGAAAGAACTTCATTATAGCAATAAATCCCATACTTTCTGTTATTCCCAGTGAAAAGAGATCTTGTCCAGATGAATAACACACACAAAGAGAAAAAAGTCAGAATAGTAGTGTAATACAGAGTATTGAAAAGAATAGAAATGAATATTGTAAATGCCTCTACTGTAAAAGCAGCTGCAGTTTAACTTTATTGGTAGGCCAAGTTTATGCAGGTTAATGCACTTCAAATTCTTTGGCATTATTCTATAAATGATACAATCCTGTGGATGTATGATTTCACTAAGATTTGCAAGTTGCCAGAGAAGTATTGTATTTTCTGTAGTTGTATTCCTTCTCTCTGTTTTTTTGGTAACAAAGTGCTGTGATGTGAGTGTTCCATCAGTCAGTTGCACTAGACAAGGCCAGGGGCCAAAATTACTCATGGACACTGGAAGCATTAATAACCAGGAGGCTGCCACTGCAAATGGGTCCTGCATTTTGGCAAATGCTTTTATTCTCTGTTGATTTCTCATGGCTTCTTTCACTCCTTTTGTATTTTTTATTAGAGTAGAAGAATGATAACAGATCTAACTGCTCTACTCCACTGCAGAGCACACAGCACCAATCCTGAGTGACGCTTCTTAAGATATTCTAGAACAAAATGACCAAAGCTGCATCTTTTCTCTGTTCACAGCTCTCTTCCATACGACAGCTTTTCTTTGTGCCTAACTGAAAGAATAAAAACTGGGCTTTACTGGCACTTTTCTGTAAACTATATGTACAAGAAAATCAGTTTCAAATACTGTAGCTTTTATACAAAAAGAAAATTTTCTACTGTGTCACTTTTTTAAGAAAAATTAGGGTACAAGATGTTGATGGAAGATTCGTGTATTCTATACTTCTGTGAAACTTATTCTGTTTGTCTTATCAACTGCATTTAAACATATCCTCTACTCAACTGAATATGAGGCTGGGGGAGAAGAGTCACTAGATTTGTGTGAAGGTGTCAGTACTTAGCTTCTCTCGTATACTCCCCCTTCTGAGTGTGTGCATGTGGTGGGGGAGAGCAGGGTACTGTAGGTCCAGGTTCTAGTACATTGGCAGAGACCTCTGGTAAAAATAGAGTTGTTCCTGCTTTCCAGACTCCCCTGAAGTATAGTGAATACCTAATAACAATCAGAGAACAATATTTAAATATTTTGAGAGGAATACTTCGTGGCTCATGAAGGTTAAAGTATTACAGTAACATAATGCACTTGTTTATCTTTGTAAAACACGTGGTGCATTGAATCCTGGCTCTGAGCAATCCTCCTGTCTTGAGGTGAAGGAAAATGTTAACTTAATTTACAAGCTAGCAGAGTCCTGGACATCTCCAGATTAGGGGCTTTTAATCAAATGAAATTGTAGCTAATAATTGAAACTAGTTTTCTGTTGCTAACTGTGAAATTCAGTTGAAATTACCAAACTCATTTCCACAAGGGTTTAAGAGCTGGTTGAAATTAGAGTGTAGCAGGAAAGGGCTTTTGTTTGTTCCACCAATTTATGTATGCTCTTTTCTTTTACTCTTGCACAAATTGTTGGGTATGGTGATTTCAGTTCTGGGACCACCACTCACTTCTGTTAAGATTTAAGATTTGGCTGAAATCAGAGCATAAGGCTTTCATTTTTTCACTAATTTATGAATCCTCTTTCCATTTTTTTTTTGGTGCAAATTGTTGGACATGGTGGTTTCATTGCTGAGACTTAGTTTTATCTAGCAGAAAAATGCATTATGTACTGTGTAAGTAATTGGTGTCTACAGAGTAATTTCATAAGGTACTTGATTCATAATAGCATGTACTGAGCTATTCTTAACAGAAAAAAAGTTATTTAAGACATTTTAGCCCCTATGGATAAGCTCATATTTCAAAGGATAGCCCTTCCTCTTTGTGTCATTATCTCTTTCCTTTATATTTGCAAATAAAAACAAAATTGCATGCATTTAAATTAGAAACAAATAGAAGCATTTGTAAGAAAAATATTAAATATTAGTGTGCATTTTAGTATGTGCAGAAACTGTGACTTGTTCTGTGAACAAAAAACCAAAAGCCTGGTCACAATTCATTAATATAAAGCATCTCTACTATATCCATGCAAACCTTAAAAATATTGTATGTTAGCAAAACCTAATTAAAATGTCACATGCACACTTAGATAAACTTTACAAAATATAATATTTTAAGAATTCCCCATTAAACTGTCATGCATTTTTTCTGCATTTCCTTTGCTATTATTGCCTGATTACCAAGATATTTGTATGCTAATTGAGGCTTTATTCTTCTTCTAATTGCCCTTATTCCCTCATTCATTTAGGACAGAATCTAAGATGTGCATGAGAAGCAAAGATTTATCGTGGTTTTCTGAGGAAACTGTTTTTATCTGTGAGTTTCCAGAAGAGAATTTGCAGTGCCTCAACCACAGATGCATCAGACCTAGTATTTCCAGTATTCCAGTATTTTCCAGTATTTCCTAGTATTTCACAAGAATTTTACCCTCAACAAATGTTTTTTTTTTCCCAGTCAATGCACAAATCTGTGGTTTCATCCTACTTGTAGCTCGGTACCAGGATCAGATACAATGGAATGCCCCATGCTGTGTTATTCCCTCCTTTTTTATATCTGCACTCATAGATTATTATGAAATTAAAATTTTGGCAGCATTTTTCTAATGGATATTTTGACACCTTAAGCTGTTCTTTAGACCAGCATCCTGGGACAGTGTTTTATCTAATTCCTGGTTGCATGCTAAAATTGTGTTTGACTTAGGAGGCTAATTCTTTATCTCTTCCTTTTGCAAGGACATGATTATGTTCCCGGTCTTCTAAAGTTTTTTGATGGGAAAAATTAAGTGTGGGAAAAGACAGGAGAGGTAAAATAAAAGATTAGTTCTTCCTGCCCATCTGAAATTTCAGCTGGAAGTTCTGTACTCTGTGCAGAATATAGTTTTTTTTGCAGACCATTCTGAGTAGAAGCGTACCTGATCACTTTTTCCTTACAGGAGGGGAATGAAATAGATCTGAATTGGAGCTGGTCTTTCTGCTTTGACTCTTTGTTCCTTGATCTGGAATAAAAATAGTTTGAAGAAAGCAGCATCGCTCAATCCAAAAATGAAAAGAAAGTAGAGCCCCTTGTAAAGAAACACCCTGCCTATTGCTCTGCCAGCCCTGTCTTTGATTGCAGAACTGAGCCACTTCTCTACCTCTTCTGCTTTTCAAGCTGTGCCTCTTGCCAAAGCTAGAGAATGAAACTGGTGCCTGCAAACAGAGATAGTTTTGAAAGTGAGGCAAGATTTGTGGGACAGCTATCCCAAAAGGACACACATTAATAGATGTATGATATGAACACATATTTTCCTCATGCCTTGCTGAAATGCAGCTATGGTGATAATCTTCAGTGCCTGTTCCCCTATTCCTCTTAGCAGAGTGCCATGTGAGAGATCAAAACTGAGAAGAATGGATCGTAAAATGTGGCTTGAACTTGTGGGGCATGCAGCTGTACACACGTCATTCCCAAGGAGTTCCTACTTCCTTTGCACGGGAATATGAGCAGATGAAACCAGAACTAGAGAACAGCCAAGTCAGCAGTTAAAAAAAAAAAAAAAGGAAAGAAAAAGGTAAAAAATCCAACCCAAGCCTAAAACCATGCTCAGGATATCAATGCTTGCATATACAAGAAAATCTCTATGCTATAGCTTTACATCTCTCCCCAGACTGTTTGAATGAGAACAATAGAAAGATAGTCTTTTGTTGCATTCAAGTAAAGGAGGAAATACCCAGCTGTCATCACAAACTACTGCTGTAGGTTATCATGACTTAATGACTGACTTTTCCAGTTACCATGGCAGAATCCTAATGTCCAGGTTATCAGTCCCAGCTTAAGGAGTTGTTGGAGAGGAATCCTGGAAAAAATAAGCAGATGATAAAGAGCTTCTTAGCTGTTTTCTAATTTTATTTGTGCCAAAGCTTCACTTAAAGTTTATAAAGCCAGAAATTCCTCATCATGTAGCTTCAGTTTCTGTCACTAACAAGGTGACATGTCTGTCCTACCAGGGAACCAGCATTTTTTTACTGAAAGACACCTTTACTCAGCAGAATTGTCTTTTCACTTTGCTGGTTGTTACCACCTTCCCAGATTAGTTCAGCAGGAATGCAGCCACTTTGGTCCTCTTATGAGGCCCCTGAAAACAGTAAGGTAGCAAGAAAACCCAAAGACTGATTATGATTCTATGAGCCTCTGCTTGTTTTTCAAAAACTTCTCACCAACAACGGCTCCTGTCAGGCTACACACTTCATGAGCTTTCTCATGGGAAAAATGGAAGGAATCAAGATTCAAATCCATTTCAAGCAAGGAAAGTGAGTTCTGAAGTCAGATGCTCAGTTGGATCAATTCTGAACTGTTGCAGTCAGATATTGAAAATATTTTAATAGTAATATCAAATCGCATAGAAAGGAATAAAAAACATGTGGTGCACTGAAATAGTTCATAAAGTGAGGGAAATAAAGGCTTTGCATGTTTTAGACAGAATAAGTGAGTTAAACACTCCATTTGCATCAAGCTTCTTTGGGTATGTCATCCATTCTTCCTGGGGTAGCTGAGTGAAAAGATTTCAATACAGAAATGTGTGAAGTATCAGTGACTTTGAGTCATTGAGACTGCCAGACTTATTCTAGGTCTACTGCTTTATTAACATGGAAAAGAATTTCAAAAACAGGTCCTCATTTCAGCTACTCTGTATGTCCATGTAAGAGATTAAGATTGATACAGCTCAAATTATTACTACTGTGAAGGGGATTGGAGGTGAGCAGAGCAAGACTCTGCCTGTGGCTTCAAAATAAGCTTGTTAAGCAATATTTTTTTAAATTTTTTAGGTGGATGGGACTCCTTTTCTTTTACTGACTTGGATCATAAACATACTTTAACACTCCTGTGGTGCATTTTTTTGGATTGTGGTAGCAGTAGTGGCTTTGGAAAACATGGAAATGCACTTATCTGTTTCTAGCTAATCTTTTTGATCAGGGGTCTATAAAAATTAGAAGTTTAAACAAGCACAGAACAATAGTTTCTTGGATTCATATAGACAACAGCCATATGGTTCAAAATAACTCCTCAATAATAGAGGAGTTATGTATGATATCACCTTGAAGAAGGTCGTGTCTAAAATCCCTGTTGGCATTGTTTGGGAAGACCGTAAGGATAAGTGTCAGTGTACCAACCAGAAAACCCCACAATTCTTTTTTGGTGGCCTATTCTGAAGAAGTCTTACTCCATATAGCCATTTGTGATGATGTTGTCATACAACAGATACCCAGTAGTTTTATCTTTTGTCTTTCCATACAGTGCCCAGTCTCATTGATGATCTAGGTATAACTGCATATTAAGTGATTCTGCTCCATGTATAACAAATGAAGTAAATCAGGGCTATTCTTTAAATGTGTCTCTCAGTTCTTTTTCATTCTGAAGACTTCTTCCTCTCCTCAGGTTAATGTGTAGATGGCAGACTGAAGGGTTATGGCTGTGATTCATTGTTGTCTCTGAGATCTGGCCTAATCGTTAGACCTGTGTTGTCTAGGACAAGTAAATGCGTGAGAGATATTTCACAATAACTGGCAAGGGTAGGATTGATCCCACTTAGGAAGTTCTTCTGTATCAATAAAAGTGAGCTTCCTATCTAAGTATGCCCAGGGTGTACGTAGAGGGTACCCAATGTGCTCAGGCTGAGGGGAAAAAAGTGCAAAGGTTTATAGTGCTTAAGGTGGTTTCATGTAGTGTTCACAAGTATCTCATTCATTTGAAATAAATTTGTGCAGGGAAAAAGGACCATGAAATGAATCTTCCAAAAATTCTCCTTACTGATATAGGTAATCTTTCAGAATTTACCAGGCCATGATTCTCATGTTGTAGACTTCTGGCCATAAAATGCCCTTTGATTTTTCTAAGTCCTGTGTCATATTCACATGCATCCTCCCAAATACTCCCAGTTTGTCCAGTTCTGATGGCTTCATCTGACAAAAGAAAGCTTCTGTGTCCCTAGCATTAAAACTCTTTCTTTACTTGTATTTTTCCTGGGTTGTTTTGGGGGTTTTTAGTCTTTTGGTTTTTTTGTTTGTTTGTTTGTTTGGTTTTGGTTTTGTTTTTTTTTTTAAGTCCCAACCTATGTGCAGATAAAGACAATGAATTTCTGATGTGGCTGTATCGATTCTCTAATGCAGCCAGGGATACCATTTTTTGTTGCAATTGCACATTGCTGGTTAATGTTCAACTTAATGTCCACCAGGACTCCTAGGTCCCTTTCTGCCAAGCTGATTTCCAACTGGACGACTCCCAGTATTATGTTGGTGCAGAGGTTTGCACTTCTTCTTGCTAAACTTAATGAGGTTCCTGTCAGGCTGTCAAGGTTCCTCTGGATGTGACCTTCAGGTGTATGAGCCACTCCTCCCAGCTGTTGGAAGTGTCATCAGTCTCTGCTATCAACACACTTGCTGAGGATACTCCCTTCCCCATGGTCCAGATCATCAGTGATGGTGTGAAATGTCTTATGTTCCCTGCCTCTTGTACTGGCCACATATCCTCCCCCTTTGAGTTCCTTTCTCTCTAGTGTAATTTTTCAGCTCAATCAAATAGAAACCTTTAATCTCTGTCTTTAAGGATTCACTCAGTTCTTTATTCCTGTACCTATCTGTTCTCATGGCAGTGTTGCCCTCCCTCCTGTTGTTAGCTCAAGCTGAGAACACCTCCTTGTCTCCTCAAACAAACACTTCTTGCATGAGAAATTCAGTTCAACAAGTAAGTACCAAAAAGAGCTGGCACACAGCTGGGACACAGTGATTTACTGACATCTTGGAAAATTGTGGCTGTCGTTGGTAATAGACTGGTGTTGTTTATAACAATCAAACGTGCCTGATAGGTTTTCCATAATAATTGGAAAGAACAGGATTAACCTTACTAGAGAAATTACACTGTAGTAAGCAAAAATTCCTGTCTCTGAGCTGACTATAGCTAGAGGTGACCACCAGAGACAGCATTCTTCTTGAAGCAATCTCAAAAACTCACCTCTTGAAAATTATCCACACAGTTGTTTTTTGGTACCAGCAGACATTAAGTATGTTAACCATAAAACCTGCTGCTATTTAGGCCTTCCAACAATTGCATGAGTTAATTTGTTTAACTGTCTGCTATCAATCCTTTTGCTGTATTTCTCTTTTGATCCTTTCCCTTCAGACACATGGTCAGCTATACTGGGGACATAGTCATGCTTCAATACCCTTATCCCAGAGTTGTGTATGCATGACGATAGAAACAATAACAACTGCGGCTTGTGCTGCAGCAGGAACACTGATGTAATACAGCTCGATGCATTGGGGCAGGGTGTCAGATGCTTCTGTTGAGGTAGTAATAATATCATGTAGTTGGACATAAGTACCAGGACTTTCCTGTGGGGTGAAGTTTTTTTTTTTTTTTTTTTTTTTTTTTTTTTTGGGGTGGGGTCTTTGGTGAAGGGAGGGAAGGAATTCAAACCACCTGCAACATTAGTTCTTTTGGGGAGAATTGCCAGAGTGAAGGCAGGCATGAAAATAAACCTATCAGTGCTACTAAATTCTAATGGCTTCCATTGTAATTAATTTAGCAGAGAACAGAGCCTTCTCCTGACTTGTATCTTTTTGATTTGGGATTCTGTTTTCTAAAGGATGCCACTTCACACACTGTTTGTTTCTGCATGTCAAAGAAATTATATTAAAATTCTGAATGCTCACAAATACAAGAATTTTCACCACAGAAACTTTAACATTCAGCTGTATTGGGGACGATGTTATTTGTTTGGTGGGTATTCTATACAGAGGTTCTTTGCCTTCAGAATAAACTTCAAAGGCAGCCAGGGACAAAATGTGACTGGGCAAAGGGAAGTTTTTCCCTCATCAGTAACATAATATCAAGGAGAAAGTATGAGATAGGTTTGTGATTTCTTTTTTTTTTTTATGAAGGGTATTAATGGCTTTCATGTAATAGTAGTCATGTAGCAAAGTAATGTGATATTAAAAACCTGAAAGAAAAATTGTATTTAAACAATATTCAGTGTTGAATATGAGACCCAGACTGAATTGTTTTAAGTTATGAAATGCTTCAAGGATAAGAAACATTTCCTGGCAATATCCTTTCCTTTGTTAACAATGTTTGTGTATAACAAGACAAGTTTTTGTCAGCTATTGTACCACCAATTAGAATAATGACTTTTAAATCAAAACTAGATAGTTCCAACAAAGAATATCTAGAATGAATAGTAAGAAGGATCTGTTCTTTCCTCATCAGGAAAAGGAAACCTCAGTATAGAGGTACATTCACATTATGCTGTGTTATGAAGTGTTCAAAATCAAAGTTTCACGACTGAATTTTAATCAGAAGGAGTCTTTTGTGAGCCTGCATTCAGGTGTTCCCTCTCTGAGCTGGTCAGAGCAGTGGCCAGGATTCACATCTGCAGGTTCAACCCTGCCTACCAGACACCTTCATGTTCTCAAGTTAGCCATTTGCCTTGAAGCTGAACAGATCTTAAACATGACAATACTTAGATTCTTTGCTACACAGCCTATCTTTCGGTTCTCACTAACTCTTGTACTGTCCTGCAGGAAATTCCTTTGAAGGATATATTTAACTTTGTGCCTGTTTTTTGGAAAGCAACTTCATTTTGGTTCTAGAATGTCATAAAAGCAAAATACTTCCAGGTTGCATCCAAACATAGCTTAACTCCTAGTGCAGCGAGTGGTCTGAGTGCTCTCATGGGACTTAGAAGTTTCTCATCTGCCCAGCCATGTTTTAGTGTGCATGCTTTCATTTTTACCCCAATGGAATATCTTCCAGCTGGTGTTCAAAAATATTTGTTTCACCTTTTATGGATTGCATTTGCTCTGACAAACAAATGGGTTTGATTTTTCTATTGTCACTGGTGTTGGGATATATATTCAGCAAATGGATGCAGAAAAGAATGCACGATTTTGCAAAAATCTTTTTTAATCCACATTTTCTTGTCTCTACGTTTTTGAGACCTTTACCAGCAAAAAACATTTCCTGTGATGCACGTCAGTAATGTGTTACATACATTGTGGGGTTTTTTTGTGGTTGGGTTGTTGTTGGTTTTTTTGTTTGGTTGGTTTTTTTAATTTATTTTTTTTATGTTGGCTGTTCCTTCCATTTCTGGGCAGGATGCACTGGTTTGGGTGTTGACTGCTTTTTGTCTGAACATGCTCACATACTTTTAAGTAAACTGGAAGCTTGGAACCATAAACTTGAAATCAGTAAATGTTCTACTTTTTAAATTGCAATTCACTGAGTGTGTGAAGAATGTAGAATATTAATAATTGAATATATTGTGTGAAACCTGTTTCTTTTAATTGCAAGTAGATTTGTAGTCACGGTGTCTGTATTCCACTATGCAAAACAGTGGAGGTATTTGTATGTTTTGTAGTCAAAATTCTTTTCCCTGGGGAAGAAATAAACAAGCAAACAACAGAAACCATCACATTGCAAGCAGATCTAGCAAGATAAAGTACTTTTGCTACTGTTCTTTTCCTAGTACTTAAAATTAAATGCGTATACTGATTTGAGATTATTTTAGTAAATCATAGTTAAGACTTTGCTAAGATGCTGTGGTTAAATTTCACTTACGTGGCCTGTATTGTGTGACTGTTTATAAATGTTCCAATGTATGTAGTGAGACAACTTTTATCACTAAATTCAGAACACTAAACAATATTAGGTTTCAGATTTCTATCAAGGAACACAGAGTGAGCTCACAAAATAATTTCTGCACACAATACATAAAATCTGAATGAGTTGCCAAAACATAGATCAGACTATAAATTTATTTTGAAAAAAAATATTATTTTTAATAACTGAAAGACTTATGTAAAGTTAAAAGATTGTCTTAGCTAAGCCACAAAAGCAATAAGTTGCTATATTGACTCCTAGCTATGTTATATTTGTGCTAATTTCAAGTCCAAGTCATCAAGGAGTTCAAAAGAGAGTGATATATTTAATTTCATTTTGACTTGAAGAACACAAGCAATCTTTTGGTTCTTTTCTAAAACTGCTACAATGCTGCAAAACAGGGCTGCTGCTTTTACAGTCTCAGTGCTAGTTAGTAACTGGGTACATTACCAGACTTGGTGAGAGCTAATTATCATTAGCTTTCAGTTATTAGACAAGTTGTAAGTTGCTACCATTGACAAAATGCCAATAATGTAGTCATATATCAGACATCCTTTGTTTAGAGCAATGTCAGTCACAACCCACTCTGGAAATTACAAAGTGGATGAAAGAGGTTGCTTTTGGATATAATTTGATAAAAATATAACATACTAATAAGTATTGATTACCTAATCTAATTTATATTCATTAAAACCTTTAAAAATATTTAATTAAAGGGTCAGATTGTTCTTTTGTTTAGAAATCCTTGATCGGGGTAAGAACCTTCCTAATGCATATTTCAGAGATTTTTTGCAATTTGTTTGTGCTAGAAACCACTCAAATCATTCCACACCTTTTTCTTCACCTTATCCACCCAAGCCTCTCTTCTTGTTGACAGAGATTTGTAGCATTCATTCTGCTTCTTAGATGACTGATACGTTCTCAAATTCCCTGGCAGCAAACCCTATAGAAGGCCAGGCTGGCAGCACGTTGCTGGCTAATGCAGTATTACTGGCTCCATCAGCATTTCTTACTTCACCAAGCTATTTAGGTAAAGAGGAAAAGCTCTGTGTACTGAGTGGATCTGAGTGTACTGAGTGGAAATGCCCAAGAATGTGACCACTAACAGACATATGCTTAATTGGTTTCTAGAAAAAGTGATGCTGGCCATTTGTGTTCACAGTTTAGTCGCCTTAATTTGAGGCAAATACAAATCCTAGAAGGGAAGTATATCTGGTATTTTTCCTGTTTCACAATTATGTGCTTTTTATTTATGTATTTTTTGACTGCCAACTTTGGTTCGCAGTTTAGGAAATTTTATATTTCAGTGGACTTTGGCCTGCAACACAGTTAAGTGGCTAAATTAGTAAATTTAACCTTGTCCTAGTTGCAGGGGCCAGGACTAGTTTATCACTATGTGGCTATAACCAAAACTGTGTATTCTACACCCTCTGTGTCATTTCTGATGGACTGTTAATAATGGATCATTTGCAGCAGTGCCCAGGGCACACCTGACACCTCAGGCTACAAGCTGGGTGTTAAGGAAACCCTGCAAAGGCTGTTTCTTTGTCTTCATACTAATAACTGTGATAACAGCTGTGATAACTCTCCTCTGGGAGCAGCATTAGCACCTTCACACCCAGCCTGCGGGGTCATCTCTGCTAATGGGCAGTACTGGACTGGCATAATAGGCAGCTGCAATGACCTAGACCATCAAAGTTTCTGAAAACATCCCATAACTCACAGAGTTAAATCACCCATTTTGAAACTCCCTGCCCTGGGGCAGATACTGGACATTCCCACCTGAACCTGAGCACATATATTCTTGGGGTTTTGGGACTTCTGGTACCATTTGTTGGATCTAGAGGAAGACCAGCATTTCAACAGGACTGCTACTGCCACTCTCAATAAAACTGTGATCATTACTTCAGCACGACTGTGACCATCTCCCAGACCAACAGGTCTTCCTTTCCTTTTACTTTGCACCCAGGGGGCCACAGGGTGCTCAGCACAGGGGCTAATGAGCACTGCTCTATTCTTGTCCCAGGGTGCTGGGTTATACATCTGTTTGTTGGGGGTGAAAACCAGTTTTTCTCTGTATCATTGCATTTATTGTAATTTTTTTTTTCTTTTAGTAAATTGTAACTCTGACTTGTAATCTCTTTTGAGTTGGATTCATTTTTCCTGTGAGTTCACTTCTAAACCAGCACAAACCTATTTTCTAATTGGCTTAATAATGCATTGAATAGAGAAAATCAGCTGCATGATTATGGTTAAACAGGAAAAATATTTAAAATCAGGGATTTAGTTTTATTTTGTTTGATATTTGACAACATGACCTTTAGAGATCCAGTCATTTTAAAGGCTACAGTTCCTTCCTGTAGAACAAAGTGTTTTGGACCACTGCTCCTAGAGAGGGCTCCTGCCACTAGGAGGAACTCCAGCATGGTCATAGAATGGCAAAATGACCCTGATCATCATCTTCAAATGATGTGTCTGCATTCAATAACTTCTCACACATTTCATTGAAATTATGAAACTTTAAACCAGCATGTTGGTTACTTCTGTTCTTTATGGGGGTTGATGTGGGGTTAGATTTTTGTGTGTGTGAGACAACTATTTAATCTACATCTTTAGTTACTTAAAGCATTTTAATCTATTTGCCCTTTGTTAGTGTTTAAATAACCCACAGTCAGTATGTTCAAATGCTTTGCATTTGCTTATGGCTTATAACTAAAACTGCTTTACATGTTATCTGCAAATCAAGTATTCTTACCTCGGTGAAAGAGTGAAATTCATCCTGCATACTGATGGCTTTCCAAAGGCCTGCATATCTTTAAAATCCTGCTTAAACCTTCAAATAAACTGTAAGTATGTATTTTAGTAAAGCACAGGTGTAAACTGTGTACTACACCTCTCAACATGGTTATTTTAACCTAGACATATACAGGCTTGGTGCTATCCTCATTGATGCCAGAGGCTGAAAGTTTTATTAGCTTCTGTAGTTCAGATTCAATCCCTGAATGACTCTTGCCAGACAGAATAATTAGAAATGTTTCTGAGCTCAGCTTGCAGGGCACTGTTGATGTTATGTGTTATGTGTATGATTTTAGTGTAGTTCACTGAGCCAGCACTTAAGCTAGGTTTTAGAGTGATGTGTCAGAGGTATTCATGTAACAGTGAAGTTAGGGAAACAGTGCTGGCCAGAGGAAGGTGGTAGATCAGTTAATGAGGATCAAGACAGGCTCTTTCTGTTTTGTTTTATTTGCTGCTGTGAGCAAAATAAATATTTTTCCCAATTAATTTTTGTAGGTAATCAGACCCACTTGTCAGAAGGGCTGGATGGAAAGTGTCCAAGTGGGCTTGATTCCTTTCTAATTGAGTCTACTTTGACTTTGATGCTGATCATTCACACTAATATGAGAGACAAGTAACCAAAGTAGAGATCCAAGTGTTAATCCTTTGCAGATATAACTCAAGCTTAGCTTCTAGGTGAATAGCATATAATTTTTTATCCAGATAGGGAATGTTGAAGGTGCCGTCCCTTTTCTGGGATTCCTTAATGAGAATTATAAGGGTCAGGCAGAGCATGGTCACTGAATGCCATCCTGTTCTTAAAATCTTGAAGTGAGATCCGTGTTTGGTAGGATGTAAACTACATAGTTTATCTGAAAAGTTTAAGTTTTTTCAAGCTCTTGATTTGTTATCTTCCTCACTGTGTTTTCCAGTAGCAGGTCATGGGGCATAATTGGCTATTGCTTCCCTTGTGAGCTTCACAGGCAGTTGTGCTGACAGCTCTCAAGTTGCCTCTGGGTCTGTCATAGAGTAAAGCTGCTGATGGGCTGTGTTGCTTACCAAGCTACTGTGGATTTAACCGTGCCTCCTCCTGAGCTGTGATGTGTGATTGAATTCCCTTATTTAAGTGAACCACACTGAGATCCTGTGACTTCTATACATCTAACACATCAGTGGATACAAGAGAAAAGATACTGCTATACTTAGTGCCATCTCTTTACTTACAGCACTTTGTAACAGTAGGGATTTAACAGAAAGAAGTGGTTGGAATTATTAGCGAGCAGGTAAATGGGAAGCTTAACTCTTAAATTTCTTACCTTATTAATATGTATACTAAAACACTAGAGCTGAAGATACCTTAAAAGCAAGACTGTAAAATGTTGATTACTGGGAAGATGAGGGGGAAAAAATAAAGAAAAAATAAATACTGCTGTCATTGTGCAAAAAGAGCATTGAATTAAATGGAAGGAGAAGAAGTTAAGTGGTTTGTAAATACAACTGTTCCTGGCACTGGAAAATTCATAAGAGAATTTTTTTATGAGCAAGTCTATAGGAGTCTTGAAAAATCAGAATTTTGAAATAACTATTAACATGTTTACAGTCCTATGATGGTAAAACTTTTATTTATTTGTTTGAAAACAGTTTCCAGCTGTATCAAATCTCCAACAAAGCCATTAAATCACCAAATGTAGACTCTGACTATTTTTTTAAGAAAGTACTTTTAAAAAAATGCTGTGACAAATCAATATAAAACTGTATCTAAAATTACAAATACAACTCAAATGTTGTTCTTGACTGGTTTGCTTATATTGAAACTATATTATTTTATGTGAAGTATGTGTAATAGAGCATTATATTTGAAAACTGAATATTATTTTTGACAGCCTTTTTAGGGTCACTAAAATTCCAATAATTCAGTATAGAATTGAAGTCGATTCCAGAGAAAAATTTAATATAGTCTGCATGCCTGCCAGCTTCAGCATAGTTTCTGAGTATTGAAATGGTTTGACACATTGAAATATAAAGTGCATTTGTCATATCTATTGGTGGAGTATTTTATGTGATCTCTTCTAACAAACGGTCAGAGTAATATTTAATGTTAGTCTTCTATTTTTACCCCTTCTAAAAAGAACAAAAAACCCATTAGGGCATATAAACTATTATTAGTAATAAAAATGCAAAGTCCTATCTGGTAATGCCATATTGACCCTCAATTAATTTCTGTTGTATACTGCTTTTTGGTGATTTTATATAATACAGATGTTATTTTGCAGTGATTTGCAAGTGTTCCATAAGGTGTTCCGCTTTTTTTGTCCTTGCACAAGCAGTTCTGCATTTTAATGCAAATACACTATGACTATCCTGAAGAGAGATTAACTTGTGGTGACCACTGCAACATAAGTTCACAAAGATTAATATTTTTTTTCTCTTTGTTAAAACACTGTATTTATTGACTACCTGCTTGAACAAGAGCAAGGAGCTAACATCTTCATGTTAGCACAAGGCTTGATTTAATTTCTGTGGACTTTGGGTCAAGCTCATGGTTCACAGGGACCTGAAGGAAGATAGTTACACTAAGGTAGGGATGTAAATGAACAACTCTGAAGAGATGAGCCCGAGTAGTAAGATAGCAGAAAGCCCATGGCTTGTCTATACACTCTTGCATGGAGGCTTTGGAGGGAAAACACCAAGGTGCTTCACAAGTGTAGGTGCCCAATTTCGTAATGCTGTCTGATGCTAACCATGGACTTAATGATTAGATTAAATTTACCAACTACCTGAAAAGCATATATGGTGTATGTTTCCACACGGTAGTTCATGTTGTTATGATGCAAGCTTGTGTGTCACAGGGCTTTCCCAGGGAAGAGAGCTGAACAAAGAAGTTTCCTTTCTGGGGCTTATGCCCAGGGATAGTCTTGATTGTAAAATACAATTTCTTAAAATTTTTTTAATCAATCTCCAAGAGGCAAAATTGACAAGGAAAATACTGTAAATGTTCTGTGCTTTCACACATATTCTGGTCCTTTGATAACTTGGTGGCATTATTTGCAGTAAGTTTGCCCATTGCTTGCCAACTGATTGTATTTTTTCTACTATTTTAGTATTTTTCAGTAATTCTAAGTGTAATATGCCAGCTTAAAGCATTCCCAAGCATTGCTTCTCTATTAGCAATGTAGTCTAGTGAAAATGATTGAGGTTTTTTCTGCATGTGAAGGCAATTCTTTTGGACTGATAATCTATTTGTTGTATAGAAAGATTCGATGTGAATGATCTGACCCAAATATTTTTCCTTAAAATTTTAAAAAAGGAATATTTTCTTTGGTAGAATTCAAAAACTACACACATTTTAATAGTGCGCCTCCATACAATTGGACATAAACAAACTATACATGAATTTGAAGATCCAGGTTGCTTGTCCTCTTTGCATGGAGGATTTAGAATAAAAATTACAATCAGAAATACACTTATTTATTATTAAACATCTCTGTTGCAATATGGGAAGCATATTGAAGAATGAACTATGTATTTTGGAGCAATTGAGAACATGACAGGGAAACTTTCAAATGAAACTTGGTGGACCTTTTTGCTGTAGATTTGGAAATAAGTTCAGAAAACTGAGCTTAATATAACATGTGGCAGGTGGCCTGCATTTGCCTGGAGAATTCCTCTAGGGCAAGACAGCTCAGCAAACACATAAATCCTTTTCTCTCTGTTATCTAGTAGCACATTTAGTTGCCATGGGAATTTTATTTATGCAGGAGATCCTCTGCAGTTCAGTTTGTGCCTAAAGTTTAACTGTACAGCTGTTACCGTAAATACTACATGGCAATATTTTCAAAACACAACACCTTTGAACAAAAAGAACATGTCTTCTATTATTGATTTTGTTATGTTATCAAAATACCATTTTGATTACACTAGGATTGTGTTTCTCCAAAAGCTTCATAAGTTGGTTTAAAGTGTGCAGCTACTGTGCAGCTCCTTCCAATATTTATTTATTTATTTAGAAAAATAAAATGCTAGATGTATCTGAAGAGTATATTACAGCAAGTGAAATTCTGTAACGTGCAGGACAGAACTTCATATGAATACAAAGTGCATATATGGTTTTCTGCTTGCTTTCAGACTGTTGAGTTTCTTTATTGGCTACATATAATAAAATATTAACGTGAATCTTATTTTACATCTTTTTTGTTTATTCGTAATTCTGTTTTGCTCGCCAGAGACATGGGAAGAGTTTTGACTTCATTGGATCTGGTCTGATTATTAGGAACAATTTTGTTTTAATGCTGATTTATGCAACACTATATAAATCATCAAAGTTTCCCTTGTGCAAAAAAATTGAATTTATGCTTTTTTAGGAGTGAACGGATTATCTAATACAGTCTGTATCCTGACCCATTCTTTGTAATCTCTAGATTGAAGAGATTGTTAATTAAAGCAATTAAAAATAAATAAAGTTCTAGTTCTGAAATTCAGCAGTATCTTGATATTGATTGGAAATTTTTCTCTGTATATAAATGAAATATTTACTCTTTCCAAAGAACTCTGGACAAATTATTCTACAGTATTGTTTTATGTAAACACAACTGTGATAAAACACAAAATTAAGGCTTCAAGACGAAATTTTTATGTTATATTTTAATGCATTTTTTTCTGGCACAAATCATACTGATTTAACATCAAACCATATTCCTGCAGTAACAGTTATTAAACAAGATTCGTGGTATGAGCACACAACTTCCGGATTGTGCTCTTTCAATATAAACTGTCTGAATATTCAGAAAATAAATTTCAGGAAGATTAATAGAATAAATTAAATACTTTAAACAGCAGCAGATTGGAGATAATGAGTTTTGCTGTTCCAGTGGTGTTTTGAGTCTCTTCAGTTTGTTTGCTGTTAGTCCTGATCCTGGAGAACAAAAATACCTCTACCTGCACAAATTTCTGTTCAAACTTATTGCGTGTTAAGCCAGGCTGAGTGGTGAATGCCTGTAACATAACAGAGCACTTCTATTCTCTTTTCACCAGTAGTTGTTTAAAAGTAGATGAGGGGGGAAAAATGTATATATTTGCTAGCAGTGTTACTCATTGCCTGTGAGAAAAGGAATTTATTGTCTGGCTGGCTGACTGACAGATGCTATTGCTAGAAGTGTGGTATGCAGGAGTAAGTCTAGAGTCCTAGAGAGCTGGAGCTACATCTTTGATATCATTCTCTGAGTCTTTTAGTGGACTTAATGGGTTTAAGACAATTTTGCCTGTTTAAGAGCTCACTAAGCTGATATGCAAAAGTGTATAGCCACACCTCCTGCAGCAGATATGAATCATACTCTTGAGATCATATGGAGTGCGAGCATAGACCCTTGCTTTGATCCTGACAGAGAATTCATCTGTGATCTTGGTTGTGTCTTAGGTGCTTCCCAGATCTGCCCATGCAAGAATAATCCTGGAGGTTACTCAGGAGCAACATTTATAGAGGACTGGAGAATGAAAGATAATGAACATCTAAATTTAAAAGATTCATGCACAAGAAGTGATCATGGTCCTGTTTTTCATGTCATTAAGACTTATCTAAAAAGGCCCTTTCTGCTTTATCAGATGATAGGCGTTGATGAAATATTCTGACTTCAGGGAAAACTTACTTATATGACATATCTTATTCAAAGAAGATTGAAAGATTATATGATTCATGCTGCAGAACTACCTTCCTAGGGCAAAACCTTGGGGTGCTGCAGTTGCTATAAAAGACAACAATAACAGGAGCTCCTGACTGGTAGCTGAAACCTGATGTGTTTAACAGAGAAACGTGACACTCTTGGCGAATTACTCTGAGAAAATGGTGAGTTTGACACCTGTAGATGTCTTCAGATTTAGGTTAGCTAACTTTCTGTAGGGTACATGTTAACCAGCAGAGTCACTGGCTTCAATAGAGAAGTTCAGAAGCTATCAGGTGAAACTTAATGATTATGTAAGAGACCAAAAGTAGATAACACAGCAAGTCTTTTTTGTCTTAAATTCCATTATCAAAGACCCTTTGCAGGGATAAACTATATTGTTTGTTTTTGCACACTTGTAGTTTCTATTAAATGTGATCTGAACACAAAAGAGGGGAAATTTCTTCCTTTACATGCTGCTGAGGGAACATACTGAATTCCCAATAGTTTCCATACTGAATTCCCTGAATTCCTATCTCTGAAAAGTGTTCCCATGAAATTCCAAGACCGAAGCAAGACGTGTATGTATTACTTTCTCTACGTCAAAAGCACAGTTTCATAAATAACATGGAATTTTTTATCTTATACTTTTGGAAATGTCTTTAACATAATTCGCACTTTTAACTGGGCATTCAGGAATTAGATGTCATTAGATGTCTAACCAGTCTATCCTCATCTTTCTTATAGACCCCCTTTAAGCATGGAAAGGCTCACCCTGGAACCTTCTCTTCTGGAGGCTGAACTACCCCAATATTCTCAGCCTTTCCTTGTGGGAGAGGTGTTCCATTCCTGCAACCATATTTGTTCCATTTTTTCCTCTCTGGCAAAAACTATAAATTAAGGCAGCAGCTCAGATTCTCTACTATCGCAGAATAAAACCAGAAGAAAAATGTTTACTCCTGCATTTTTTCAGCAAGAAGAAAAAGCTGTAGGCTCTTCATAAATTTGAGGGTCTTCTAATTTTGCATCGTATAACCTATTTAAGTAGTAAAATTCAAGTAAAAGTAGGATATTTATTTTTTGAAAAGGTACATTCCATGATGGAAACACTAATAACAGAGTTTTAGAACACATTTGTATAAGTAGATGATTTTTGTTTGTACAGGCTCAATTATCTCAATACTGACATGCAATAAAAAAAATTGTAAAAGACAGTTGATATGCATATGTGGTGTAGTGACTACAAAATTACATAACTTGTGCATTTTAAAATATTTTAGTCATTCCCAGTTGTATTGGGTCTAGCTGAGCTGGAGTTCATTTCCCCACAGCAACCCTCACAGTGCTGTGCTTTGCATTGGTATCTAGAAGGGTGTTGATAACCCACCAGTGTTTTGGCTACTGCTGAGCACAGCATCAGCACTGTAACATTCCTTCCTCAATTGAGGGCAAGATCCAGGGAGGGGACTCAAGTAGGCCGGCTGACCCAAACTGACCAAAGGGATATTCCAGACCATATGACATCAGCTAGGATGTAAAAGCTAAGGCAAGGAGCCTTGGCTTTGTCTCCAGTGGCTGCCTGCTGGGAAACCGTCATACGTGCTGAAGCTCTGCTGCTCGGGAGTGGCTGACCATCGCTGCTCATGGGAAGTAGAGAATAAACAGTGTTATCTTTCACTTCACTTTTGCGCACGCAAGCTTCCGCTTTGCTTTCACTTTAAATAAACTGCCTTATCCCAACCCACAAGTTGTTTTTCCACGTTACTTTCTCTCCTGTCCTGCTGGGAAGGGGAGCAATAGAGCGGCTGGGTGGGCACCTGGTGTCTAGCCAAGGTCAACCCACCACACCAGTATAATCTTGAAAAAGTTAAAAGAACTTAAAAACTTTTTCCCAGTTTTCTTCCATCTGTTCATTAAAATACAGTAGATTCAGTAGGTGCAGACATCTCTACCTGAAATTGAGCATTCACAGTAACTTTCCTAGTGCCATGTAACTTCATGCCTAAAGTTAAGGCGTTTCAAATTATGTTTACTCTGTGTGGTACGCCACGTCTTTTTGTCTTCAGGTGTTTGTAGTTGACTGGACTGCACATATGCTATGCTAGCTTAGTCAGAGAGAGTACAAAATTAGCAAAATTAGGATCAGTTTCCCCAGAGCAACGTAACCTTTCACACCATTCTTCTCTATCAGACTCAAAGAGTCAGTGATAGACCCCAGGGGTAATGTTGGCTAGAATTATTAATTGCTTCTACACATAAACTCTAAAAGGAGACACTAAGAGGAAGAAAATGTGAGGAGATAGTAGGTTTGGATCCTGGACCCTGTAATCCATTCTATAACAGAACTGAAGTAAATCACACCAGAAACCTGCTGTTTCTGAGCTCAGTAAGAATCTGTGGTGATGACTGTACATGTGAACGCACATATTGCTGTCTCCATTACAAGTTCCTGTACTAGTTTAGATGTCAAAGTTACTGCTTTTTTAGTGCTGGTAGCTGGCAGAAGACACTCAGTTTTGAAGGATTTTCCCTTGTTACTTGAATGGGTGGGTTTGATAATCATGGTACTCAAAACAGGAAGAATATAAGGAGAAATCTGCAAGTCAGCAGCATTCCAGGGAACTAGGAAATGGAATACAGACAGATGGGATGAAACACTGTCAAAACACTGGTGCCAGTCCTCTCTCTCAAAAGGTATTTCTTTTTTTATTTTATATATATGTCCCATGGCCCACACTGTTTCTCTCCCCTATTTAATCAGTGTGTCAAACGTAACGGCGTGTTTTACAAGAACAAAAGCTAGTGTCTCTGTGTGGCAGTGAGGATGGGGAATGGACAACCAAAGCGTTTTTTGTTGTGTCTCTTGATCACTTTGAGCACTGCTGATAACCAGTTCTCCAATCAGAAGAGGCAGAAAGACCCCTTGATGTATAGCTGGTGTGATAATTTTGGGGCAGGTCCTTACTTGAACAGAAGCTGCTAGTTGCTGGAGCTATGTCAGTCATGTTTGGGGTTACTATTTCAAGTGCAGTTGCTCTCCGTTAACAACTGTGTTTTCTCCCCTTGCGTTTCATATTTTTACTTCACTGAATAATCACCTTTCCTTCTTGTTCTCCAGAACCTGAAACCCAGTTTCCTCTTTACTTTTTCTCTTCACTAAATCCTTTGAGAAAGCCAAGTAGTGTTCTGCCTAGCAGTGTTTCAAAGGGCATTTATTCCACCAATTTGTTGCCCAAAGAGACTGAGAACAATCACTTTTCAGCTTTACTTATCACCACTTTGGTGATAGAAAGGAAGACAAATATATTGACTCTTACAACTTTAAACTGTCTTTGAAAGGCTCAAGTATACTTTTTATATTAAAAAACAAAAATCAAGTATAATACAATGTCACCCATTGTTTTATTACGTTCGGAGCCTGAAATCTTGGAAATATCTAAATTATGTTTACCTGTTTAAGGTAAAATGTTACCTTACTAAATTTACTAATTTTATCTTTTAGTAGAGGTAAAAGAGAAATGCTGAATAGGTGCACTTGAAAGTTTTTATATGCTTTGCAGTTCAAGCTTTTGATTTACTAGTATAATTTTATATTTTCCTTGGCCTTGTATGTTTTGTTATCTTCTATCAAATACTATTTAACTGAAAATTGTACTAATCATCAGGAGTTTCATTCCTTTTGAATAATGCTTATTTTTCATAAAGTTTGTTATATACAGTTGGCAAATTTGTTTGTGTTTTTTCTTCCTTTTTTTTATGATTAGTCTTGTGGTCTTGAACTCATGCTTTTGACAGCACACTCGAGTTTGACTTAGAAAGCAGTTTGGCTTCAAGGGTGTGGCATCAAAGACATGAAGCTTGTGTGTCATTTGAAAACTGAGCACTTTAAGAAATGTATAAGACTCTGCAGGCAACACACTGGGACACCAAGGAGTCTTTTGTGCCTTGTTCCTCCTGGTGAAATCACTGGCAGAATCTGTGCCATACTGACATACATGCAACTTTTCTTCGTTCTGTATGATATTAATTAGCAAGAGCTCAGCATGTACATTTTATAAATAATTATGTGAATCATATAAAGTTTAGAATGTTTCTCTTACTGGTAGCATTCTTGTCCTCCTGCTACCACATATCATTCTAAATAACAATGATGTGTCAGAAACAGAACAAAAATTACTTCTGTGGGATTTTTATCTGCCTTGTTCCTTCACTTTTTTAGTTGTACAGAAAATGTTTTGAGGCTGTGGACTTGTATTATTGATATCTGTAGAAATTGCCTGAGTAATTTTGTTCAGGACTTCTTTATAATTTATTTTGAAAATAAAAAAGTATTATCAGCCATTTTTAGAAGAGAACTTGTAGGTTTTATCTTAATTTTGTCCACAACTTAAACTTGTTGGAGAAAGGGCAAGGCTTGCTTTTATTCTGCTTAACTCATCCACCAAATCTCACATTTTGATATGAGAAGTGTTTCTAATTAACCATGAAAGAATTTAGGTGGCTTTAAAATTAGCACATAAGATATCATTCTCATATTCCTTACTGCTGATGAAAGTGTTTCATCCTGCATTTTTATATTTTATTGTTGGTTACATCGTTGATAGTGCACAACACAACATAATATTGAACAATATGTCGCCTCATTACCACTTTATAGATTTCAGTGGACTTTGAGGTTGCTGAGATTTGGGCCCCATATCTGTGCTGTTTTCTTCCTTGTACATCTGTTGCTAGCTGCTTCTTCTTCATTTGGAAAAATGGAGATTTAGAAATTTACATAATCTGATCTACAGTCTGTACAAACAGAATTTCAGATGCTAATTTTCACTTGTTTGTTAATCAAAGGTTTTGAAAAGGCAATGTTAGTGTATTATTAATAACTTTAAAGTACATCCTGTTTATTAGGTAATAACCTTCTGTCATGGGCTGAATTGACTTAGAGTTTAATTAGCTCAGAATTTGTTTAATACAGAATTAATCAACCTCACAGTGGCTGTGGAAAAGTTTTGGGTTTGTATTTTTTTACCGAGCTAAGCTTCAAAAAATACACTGGAGTGGATATTATACGATGATAAGAGAGTATATCCCTGTCTGTTTAGAGTAGAAAGATTTGGCTAGTAACTCTTTGGATAGTAATTAGCACAAGTGGTATTGATTTAATGCATGGAAGTTTGTTACATGTATTTGAACTAAGAATAATACTTCAATATCAATTTTTGAAACAATTTTAGATATTTAGCAGTTCAAAATCAAAATAAAATAGGTTTCATGTTTTTTGAAGGTGTGTGCAGTAGTTCAAATAAAAATCAGTTTAAGTGTCCCATTATCTGTGTAATACAGGAGTCTTCTGGTTTTGGAATCTAGACATCTATAAAGTTTATTTCTAAATTAACCTGTTACTCTGTACTTAAATTGAGTGGGAAAGTTTAGTGCAATGTATTTTTTTTGTTTTTAAAGACATTAAATTGCAGCATCACAGGACAATTCAGGCTGGAAGACACCATAGAAGCAGCCTCCTGCTCAAGCAATGCCAGCTGCCAGGCTGCTCAAGGATGTTTCCAGTCAGGCCTTGAAAACCTCTGAGAATGGAGATGCTATGACCACCCTGTAGAACCTTTGGCACTACTTGACTGCCTTGGCAAAAGTGAAAATGAAAACTTTTTTTTAATATTCAGTCTGACACTCTTTCATTTGCAATAATGCCTGTCGTCTCTCACCACCCACCATGTACCACATGCTCTCTGTGCCCTCCCTAGAGGTGGGCTGCTTTAAAATACCCAGCCCAAATCCACCTCTTTTGCAGGCTGAACTAACCCTAGTCCTGTAACCTCTGTTCACAGGGCAAGTGCTCTGGCCCCTGACTATCTTGGATAATCCTTTGTAGAACTTTGTGAGTGAACCAAGATCTTTTCTGAACTGGTGAACTCAAAACTGGGCAGAGCATTTAGGTGCCATCTGCCAGGGCTGAGCATGGGTGGATAATCTCTCCTCTAGATCTACCGGGTATGCTCCTGTGAATATTGCCCAGAGTGGTGTTGTGCAGGTTCACACTGTGAGCTCATGTTCAGCTCGCTGCCCAACGAGAACCCATGCCCCCAGGTTTGTCCATGTGTCATTTCACAAGGTTCCACTTGGCCCAATCCTTGAGCCCATCTGGGTCGCTTTTGGTGGTAGCCTTACCTGCATGCATGTCAACTGGTCCCCCTCAGTTTGCTGTCGTTTCCACAGTTGACAAGAGACCACTACTACACTTCCCCAGGCTGGTGATGGAGATTTTAAACAGGCAGGTCCTGTGACAGACCCCGTGATGCTCCAGTTGTGATCAACCTCCAAGACACGGTACAACTCATTAACCACTACAATCTGAGGCCAACCATGCAGACAGTTTTTGTACTCATTTAGTTATTTTTAATTTTTTTACTACTATATTTTGCAGAGAACAACTTTCTAGGATAACAACTGGATCTACCATTACTGCTGTCAAACCAGAGAATGTTGCCAAAGTATATTTTAAAACTTACTTTTAGGTATGCTTTTTAACAAATTTTCATATTATTCAAAACTGACTGTTCCAAGCTCAGTAGACAATTCCTGAGTTTGTAATCTTGTCATCTGGTTACTTCAGATGAAGTGCCTTATGAAGCCAAGAACAGTATCCTAGACTGGCTTATAAATACTGCAAAGTGCACAGGAATTTTTGGCAAACTCCATAAGATATATGAACAGGACACATGGGAATTGCAAAATTCTTTTTCTTTTTATGTCATTGAATATGAAATGGTTGAAATTATTTCAGCATGGACTTAAATATGACACTTCAGAAGTTCAAGCCCAACAACAGTGGTGAGGAAGCTTCATTTAGATTTTCCTAAGATGTTAACCTGAGAACAGATACATTCTATAACAGGTCTATAGTAGAAAGGTGGAAGGGGGAAATAAATAGTTTTGGACATCTATGTGACTAAACCAAGTCAAAGGTATTTTTACAAAACCAAGCCCCTAGTTTCAGTGGTGTTTCAAGATTTGTTATCAGTCTAAACCCCAAATTCTTTAGCTCGAGCACAGGTTATGGATATGGTATTCAAACTGCTTGGCAGAACCAGAAAACCTGTATGTTCTGGAGGTTGGAACAGATGATTCTAATTCTCTTGGTTTTGAAATGGGTGAATAAATCTTCAACTGTAAAATAGAAATTAAAAGTATTAATCAGCTAGACTAAATCCTTTTGATTTCCTCATTATTCTTTCCTGATTTCTTCTGAAGTGTTTAGCTAAAGTTTATCTACATTTAACTTCTTGAACCAGTCCTTAGGAAGACAGAATGTGGCAAGTCTTTAGTGAACCTCCAAGAGACAAAATGCAAGAAACCTACAAATATTTGCAAATATAAATTCCTGCATCTTGATTTGTGTGTTAGAATAAAACATAAATAAGAGAGGGAATCCATTTAATGGCAATGGAATTCCTTTTAGTGTGTTAAAACAATGAAGACGTGTTCATGCTCTGAGAGAGAAGTAATGGAAATGTTTGCAAATTCTATGATTCTCTGTTGGAAAGAATCAAATTATAATATGTTTTTTAAATTACTGCTTTATATCTGTTAAAACATACCCTTATCATCCAAAAGTAGTTTCTAGCTAAGGACTGTGTTATGTTACCATTAGGAAGTTGCATGGCTAAGGCAGCTTTCCTTGGACCCTGATGTCCTGGTAATCGATGTACTCACCAGCAAGTATTTTCATTGCCATGTCATAAGCCCTGACCTATTGCCATCCAGATACAAACTTTGGACTGTTTAGACAAATGCTTTGCCTAAATGCTCAGTTTTATAACAATAAAGATCTTCCTTGTAGCTGCAATGTTTCTCTATAGGCTTTAATTTCTTGCATTTTACTCAGAATGCAAGAAATATACTGGGCTCTTTGATCTGCACCATCTCAAAGTGGTCCGAAGCTAATGTGTTCGTCAGGCAGTGTGATATCTGTGGGAGTGATTTTACATCTTCCAATATGATTGTGACATATGCATTCACAGCCCAGAAGGCCAACCATATCCTGGGCTGCATCAAAAGAAGTGTGACAAGCAGGTTGAGGGAGGTGATTCTGCCCCTCTACTCTGCTCTGGTGAAACCCTATGTGGAGTAACGCATCTAACTCTTGAGCCCTTAGCAGAGAAAAGATATTGTCCTGTTGGAGCAGGTCCAGAGAAAGCCTATGGAGATAACTGGAGGGATGGATTACCATGAGGAAAGGCTGAGAAAACTGAGGTTTTTCAGCCTTGAGAAGGGAAGGCTCTGGGGAGACCTTGTTGTAGCTTTTCAGTGCTTAAAAGGCAGCTTATAAGAAAGGTGGTGACAGACGTTTTGCAGATGCTGCTGTGATAGGGTAATTGTTTTAAACTAAAAGAGGGTAGTATCATATTAGATACAAGGAAGAAAGTTTTTTACATTGAGGTTGGTGAGGCAGTGGAACAAGTTGCTATAGAGGTGTTGAATGCCCCATCCCTAGAAATACTCAAGGTCAGGCTGGATGGGACTCTGAGCAACCTGATCCAGTTGAAAATGTCACTAATCATTGCAGGAGGAATTGGTCTGGATGGCCTTAAAATGTCCCTTCCAACCCAAACTATTCTATGATTCTGTGATAGTTGTGTCTGATGTTTTAGAGAGTTGTGTTTTCGGTTAGTTAGAGTTAACACTTATATGCTGCCTTTGGGCCAGATTAATCATTGGGTTGATACCAGGTTTCATTTCTGTTCTGATGACATGCTCATTCATTTGTCAGCTAAAGCAGCAAATCCAAACCGTGCTTTTATTGTCTGGATCGGTTCCCTGAAAAACATCAAAATATAAGTTATGTTGATTTTTTTTGAGTTAAATTCAAGTAAAATGAAAATTTTTCATTTTGTAGCTCTAGCTATAAGCTTAATGCCGCCTCAATTTTTGATGTAGCTTTTATGTCTGTATATTATTCTCAGTACAGGATTACCACTTCAACATCCATATTCCTGTTGGAATCTGAAGTGTCCTTTAAACATCATATTGGGCAGATTATTAAGACTTCCTACTGTCATTTGAAAAATGAAACCATACTTTGTATTTATCCTTGTCTGTTTAGGAGAAGCTGGCTCAGGGTTTATCTCCTCCAAGCTAGACAACTATAATGCTTTGCTCACTGGCCTGCCAAGTGGTCTCATTACCAAGCTTCAGCAAAACTCTTTTGCAGAAGAAGTATATCTTGCAAAAAAAAGACAGCATATCTCCCTAATCCTAGATTCGCTGCATTGGCTACTCAGAAACAAAGGATTGATTGTGAAGTTGACCTGTCAGCCCCTTCATGGTCAAGGTCCTGAATATATCTCCTGATTTAATTTTGAGATATATTGCTTCCAGGCCTCTGTGCTCTTCAGTGCCCTCTTAGTGCAAGTTCCAATTACGAAACTACAAACCTTGCGTGATGGAGGATTTTACCATTATGCCCAAAAGCTAAGGAATAAGCTGCCTTTCTCAGTTTAGGAAGCTCATGCTCTTTGCTTAAATCTCCTCTTCAGAAGATTTGCTTGTCTGCCTTTTTCCTTTTTTATTGAGTAACATTTTATACACCATAACTCAAAGCATTTGGGGACTGTAATATATTCTCTGCTGCTATGCGGAATGAAGTGGTAATTTAAACTGAGCTACTTAAGATTGTTTTTTGTTGGCTTGAAAAAAACTTTTAAAAATAAATTATTTTCATCAAAAGACAAATAAGTTAATAGAAAATATTTCTAGATTTAGGAGAAGAAAGCAAAGAGTGCCTCAAGATTGCTGCACCCTCTAGTATCCAATAATTGGTTGCTTATTTGGATTTAGAAAGCTCAGAGCCAAACTTTACTATCTTCCCTTTACTGAAACATTTTAATTATCAAGCTTTTGGCTACTCTGGACTGAGGCTTTCTAAGTCACTTCTATGGTGAATGTGTTGTTCATATAACTAAGGTTAATTGATGCTTAGACCCAAAATTAGATCTGATACATCTTGCTACAGACAATATGCTGTTCTAGAGTACATGTCTGTATCTTACCTCCACTTGTTACAGTGCAGAGAAAACAGAAAATATTCTAATTTTCATCTCAGCATAGAAGGAGCAAAATTTTTAGATTGCTTGTTGAAAGTTATAGATACTTCATTTTCATGTAAAAAGTCTGATTTTTTTTTATTAGCCAATGGTCCTTTGCAGATAAAGTGTATTGTTTTAATGTTTAGATTAAACAGTAGACATTAAATTGTTAATATTAAAATATTTTAACTCCTCCAAAGTGGATGAGTGTCATTGTCAAAGAAAAAAATTACCTTTGTAGCAACTGTATAATAAATGGATAGAAGGTGAATAAGATGACATTTCTTAAAAGACAGAGAAGCAGGGGCTATAGTACTATAGACAGAAAATGATGACAACCAGGATGAGACTTTTAGCTGTTTGAACCTCAGAGATCTCATACAGAAAGAATGGGCAAGATTTAAGTATAAGCTGAATGTGACAACTTATAAAAAGACATGATGAAGCAGCCGTTAGAGAGGTGGAGGACAAGTTAGGATGATGCAGTAGTGCAAAAAGTGCCAGGGTGAAAAGGAAGAGAAAACTTAGAAAAAGAATGTGGTCTACGTTGAAGGGAAAGTAAAGGTGTGGAGATAGACTGCTGACTGTGGAGGGATTAGAGATTCTGGGAGGAGAGTTATAGTGAGTGTATTTGTGCAAGTTAAATGGGGATTGTCTAGATGGGTGAGAAACTCAAATGGCAATTTTACATTACATATTATTCCACACTTTGAGAATTTGATGCATCACACAGTAAACAAGCTGGGAGCTCAGCAGAAATGAGCAGATCACTGGTCATGTTTGGCGGGAGAGATGGGAGATAACAGATAGTTGTCTCTTCTCCCAGTGGGTGCTGCTTTTCTAGTTGGATTCCTTCTGTGCTACCTAAAACAACAGTACCTGCTGATGTCTGCGTGCCTGTCAGGCCTTGTCAGGATATGAATATTTGGTTCTGTTGTTATCAACAATATTTTTGCTTCAACAGCTTATCAATAGCCTTAAATACACTTTATAGCAGCAACAGATTCTGTGCAACTGCAGCTGCTACCTAAGTTGAGTTTAAAAGTTTATGCAGTGCCCAGGTAACTGACAAGTAGGTTTGTACAATGAGGCAGACTAAGACATAGCTCTGTATTTAAGCAGACCTACAGGAAGGCTTTTGCAGTATAAAAAATGTTTTGGCAGTGCTTATGGGGAGGCTAAAAGGGTTAAATTTTATGTATTAAAAATGCACATAATATTTGCATATTTATATGCATCTAGTTTTTTGATATGAAAAATACATGTTTTTTCCACTGTGTTAGGAAAGAAAGGAAAGAGTGTAGGACTATGGAGAAGAAAAAGGGAGCCATTTTCAATAATGTATCTCCTTCTGTTAAACTTTGTTGGCTGATATATGCGGAACTTTCACAGTCCATGTGAAATCAAATTCCAAACTGAGTGGTAGCAATTGGTTAAGATTTTTTTTCTACAAATTAGTAATTATTTGTAAAATAAATAGCAGTTGTTATCCTTTTGCCAGAGAAGGCAAGAGAGTAGAGGAGGAAACTAGATAGTTAAATGGAAATGTATGTGATTCTTCAAAATAACTGAATATATTACTTTCAAAGAGTTTAACTGACTGCTAACTGTACTATAGTGTATATATAAGCACCATTAGTGCATACAAATATGACTTAATGTAAGAGGTTTTAGAATCATAGTATTTTCCTTTCACCTGAGGTTCTAACAGGTTAGTTTCTTTTCCTTTGTTGATTACAAAGAAAATATGGTAACATAGGAGGTATTAGCAGTCTTTTGTCAGTCAACTGAATGCAAAGTTTCTGCCAATTAAAGCAGCATGTATAGTTCATATAAATCCATCCACTTCAATGTACAGTATTTGAGGTGGAATTGAAATATTAAATTTTTGCAGAAAGCTTTTTGTAGTAGTTCTTTAAAATGAAATTGTTCTGTTTAGTTTTGCAGTATGTGACCATTTGGGGAATCAAGGTCACATTATAACTTTTTTTAAGCAAAAAAATGTGACACTGATTCTTTTGTTGTTGGATTGTTAAAAATTCAACTATAGCGAAAAAAGAATTCTGATATTTTAAAGGAATGGTTGTAAAGGAAGAAGTTGTTCTCACTGTCAGTCCTGTTGTATGTGAATGTTGGAGAACTGACCTCTTGCAGATTGTTCACAACATTTCATCATCTCTTCTGAAATTGCAACTTTTTCCAGTGGATTTCTGTAGCTTTTCTACCCTTACACACATAGTAGTATGTACACTGTTTTATTTCTACGTACCAAAAAATTTCAATCCAGAAATTTCCCTACAAACTTCCTCCCACTATTATTATTCTCCAAACCATGCAATACATTTTCAGGAATACATTTGCAATGCAGTTTAAAAACCAACCAGCCAAAACACCAACCTGTACACATAGCCCATATAATGTCTTGGAGAAAATATCTTTGCAACTCTTCATGCTTTTATTTTCTTAAACCACATACTTCATGGTTTTCATTCATTGTCATGTATTTCTCATTGGACAGCAATCAAATAAATGAGGCCTGTCAGAGCTCAAGTGCCTACTTAAATTAAAGGAAAGCAGTTAGGAGTTTTTAGATGCCAATACTTTGTTCAAATGTTAGCAAATGACTTACACACATGTAGGCAGCAACAAAGAACAGTACATACTTTTTGGTACTATGTGATCTGGGCAGCACAAAAGAGAAAGGAAGCTTGGAAAGTGTTCAGTTGTGTTTTTGGCAATATTTTGCTCCGCACAGTGCTGCCAGGGCAAGAACAGTAGTGGACATTGTCTAAAGCAGTGCTGACCATCCTCTGAACTCTTGGACCACCCTATGGGTGGATGGTTGCCGGGACATTTCTTTCAGGGGAAGTTTCTTCCTCTGCTGCTGCATTTTGGCTGTCTTGTCCTTAACTAGACTGTGTTTCCTTTTGAGATGTTAATCTCTTCGCTTCTTCCACAAATGTAATTTGCTCTGTAGGCAGTCATTGAAGTCCTCCTCTGTCCTTCAGGGTACAACTTCCATTTGATTTCAGTCTTATTTTTTTTTGGCTTACAAAAATGAGTCAGAATATAATTCATAAATCCAGGAAACTGGAACAGTCTTACAGGCAAGCACTCAGCAGGAATTAAAACCTTTCTCTTTCCTGATGCTGTAGTCTTTTTAATTTCCTGGTTTATAAGAGCAGAGAAATAAGAAGGAGGACCAGGAAAGCTGAGCAGAGCTCAGGACAAAAGTGCTAAAGAGAGAGCAAGACACCTTAAAAGCTGTTAGGACGAGCTGCATTTTGAAGCTGATGAAGGAAATAGAAAAAGCTATTGACTAAGGGCAAATACAGCCTGAAATTCCAGAAGTGACCTGCTGTAAACCCGCTCAGCAAGCGAGCGATCTCTGGGTATTTAATGCTGATATGCTCTGGGGTAAATGGAGAAGAGCCAAGTAGCACAATGGCTGTATGCTAAGAAAATAAGCAAGTTCTCATGTGTTTTTTCACTGTTTTGCATGTCACTGGAGTATAGTTATAGCAGTAAAGGATGTGACTCTATGCACTGCTGAAACTATAGTTGGATAACTGCTTGCACTCATAACAACTCATTATTTCTAGGAGTAAGGGTGTGAATCAGATGGTTAAAGTTATTAAGAATTTTTTTTTTAAACAGATTATAAAATGCTTCATGTAATGCTAAAACTTGCTTTCATTGGCTGATGTTACATACTCCTAAGACCTTTGCCTTCATATCATCATTTTTGACATGTCAAGCTGAGAAGTGTTCCTGGTTTTATAAATGGTCTGCAAAATTATTCCTTCTTACAGAAAGTAGCAGAGAAGTGGTGGTTTTCTCATATCTCTAATATTCACAACTGCATGCATCTAAGTCAAGTACATTGGTAATCTATCTGACAATTACAAGTTCAACTGCATGATCTACTTTAAATATATAGTATTCAGAATATTTTCAAAGCATTTTTTTGTCTTTCAATGAATAGCAAACAACACTAAAACTTTTTTTTAGTAGATGGAAGTAATGCAGACAAAAAGCAGATTTACTTCATATGTTCTCAGTAAAATATAGTCATGATTCTTATGTAGATGTGGCACGATGTGCACCTTATAACATTCTATACTTCTTCAGCTGAGGGAATGCTTTTGCAGACATAGTTTGTGTGGTGCTGCAGAAGAATAAGGATTTCATTCTGTCCTCTTTATATCCTGAGTGAATTAAACTTGTGAGAAAGAAGGGGGCACATAATAAGGCTCTCTTGGGCAGAGCTTGGCAGGATAGTATAGTAACCTTTGAAACTTTAGAAGGTATTATTTGATTCCTTGAAACTGCAGTTGTGTGGTGGGGTTTTTTTTAAAAAGTTATATAATACGGTTTCTGTGACTTAAGTGAGCTTGTTTGTTTTTATCCTCTGAATAAATAATACATTCCCAGTCTTAAATTTCCTGTAACAAAGTAAAACATGAATAGAAAGTCCCAAAAAATTTGATCCCTTTATAATTTTTCTTGCCTTTCTAAATGCTTACTCTGTGCTCAAAGACTAATACCAAGTGGAATTGAACACCTGCAACTCTCACTTCGAGTTATGCTGTACATTACAGATAAAGGGAATTGCAGGTGCTTTGTATTTTCCAGAACTTATCCCACATGCCACTGCAAATCCAGAAGGACTTACTGTTCAAGCAGTCTCAGGCTGATCTATTTGTTGCTAGATATACTTAAGGCTTTTAGTATATGACAGTTTATGCCTATTCTGAGTTTATTTCCCCCAATGATATGGTCATTTCTGTAATGTTTGAGGGTTTGGGGATGATTTAAAATAATTTATATAAGAAGATCTCATATTGAGATGTTCTGGAACCACAAAGCATGTGGGGTTTGATGAATAGTATAGGATACATGTATTATCCTTAAAAAAGGAATTGCCTGATATTACACATGTTGCTTAAGGAATGACTTCCAACATTGGAAGTGAGCTGCGGTTCAAAAATCATCATGTAAGAAATTACAGATAAATTGTGTGGTGAGGAAAAATAGGAAATGGTACAAATATTAAATTTCAAGTTAATGTAATGAAGTTAAACACCATGAACAAATAAAAAGTTTTCTGTGCAGCTCGAGAGAGTATATAGCCCTACCTGATTATCCCAGTTCAGAAAATATAAAATGCATTTTGCAGGCCATGCTAGTAGGTGGTGGGAGAGAGAGAGGAGGTGGGACAATCCTCTTAGCTCTTCTGGATGGCTCTTCCATCGCTGGGGCCAGTGAAACTACCTATATCTCTGTTTAAACAAAACAAACCACCTCCAGAGCACTTAGTGCCTAAACCTCTTTGCAAAAAATTAATGAATTTCCAGAGTACTCTTCTCAAGAATTTAATTCTCAAAAATGTTTATAAAATAAAGTGAAAAACCACATAGAAGTACAGGCCTGAGTTTTGAATCAGAGCCTAAACATTTTCCCACATTTGTGGTAATGCCCATATTACCTTGTTGCATTTGATCTTTACTCCAGTGTATATCAGAAATAGCTGACAGAAGTCAGAGGAGTGCACAGCTGTACAACCAGTAAACATCATTAGCCTGAGAATCATCTGGACATTATAGACTCTATTGCAAGTGTGTAGGTTTAACTAAGGGTACACTGGAATGATATTTCATACTTGAGATTCAATGCCTTTGGTTTTGATATTGCTGGAAAGTCATCTATCAAGTTTGTCTCACAGGGCCTTTTTCATGTGTTTTATAACCAGAATGTAAATCAGCTTCACTTGATTTTCACTGAATATATTTAAATCTGGTTTAAGGTCTTGGTGTGGGCCTTGAGTTGCCTTAGGTTGAAAAGGCTTCCATCAGTACGGTATCAAATGTAGATACCGTTCTGATCATCGAGGTCTGCCGTGGCCCTTTGGAGCATCATGCTGAAAAAGACTGTGAAAATGGTTGGAGCAAGAACGCAGCCTTGTTTCACACCATTCTTTATTAGAAAGGGCTCAGAAAGTGCATCGCCATATCTGACTTGGCTGTGCTGATCCTCATGGAGTGAGATGATCATTTTAAGGAACTTGGGGGACAACCTAAACGTTCCAAAATCTGCCATAGACCTTTTCTGCTCACAGTACTGAAAGCCTTGGTGAGGTCGACAAAGGCCACCCTTTGTTGCCCACACAGAAGCAGCTCTGCAGCGTTTAACATCCTGCTTTGCAGATGCTGCTGAGCTCTTTGGGCTGGAAGTCAGCTTAAAGAAGACAGAAGTTCTCTATAAACTTGCACCTCAGGAAGTCTTCCATCATCCCCATATCACCATTGGCCAATCAGAACTCAAATCAGTCCAGCAGTTTAATTACCTAGGCAGCCGCATCTCCTCGGATGGTAAGATTGACGGAGAGATAGACAACAGGTTAGCAAAGGCATATAGTGCTTTTGGAAAACTCCACAAAAGAGTTTGGCGTAATAAACACTTGAAGAAAAGTACCAAGATCAGTGTTTACAGAGCCACAGTGCTGTCTACTCTCTTGTATGGTTCTGAATCATGAGTCATCTACTGCCACCACCTGTGACTCCTAGAACGCTTCCATCAATGCTGCCTCCGTACAATCCTAAACATCCACTGGTCAGATTATGTGACCAATACATCTGTTCTAGAACAGGCAGCAGTCACAAGCATAGAGGCCATGTTGCTGAGAACACAGCTGTGTTGGGCAGGACACGTCTCAAGGATGAAGGACCACCGCCTCCCTAAGATCTTGCTCTATGGTGAACCTGCCACCAGCTGCCGCAAGAGAGGAGCCCCGAAGAAAAGATACAAGGACTCCCTGAAACAACATCTCAACCTTGGCCATATTGATCACCATAACTGGTCTTACTCTGGCCTCCAATCGGGAGGCCTGGAGACACACCATCTATAACGCTGCTGTTTCCTTTGAGAATGCACACGGGATCACTCTCGAGAAGAAAAGACAATGCAGAAAGAATCGTGCCTTGCAGAATAGACCTTCTAAGGAGTCTTTCTGCTGTGCCTTTTGCCATTGGATATGTCTATCTCGTATTAGCCTCATTAGCCATCAGCATGCTTGTAGCAAATGTGGATAGAGCCTTCCTAAATCTTCGTTTGTGAAGCATAGCCATGATGATTTAAATCTGTTGAAATTCTTTAGATTTTTTTCTTTTAATTTCTCCTTATACCACATCATTATGAAAAACAGTCAGAAAACCCTAGTCCATATGTAGTATGTGCCATTTCTGATAAATTCAGATTTGCAATACACAATATAGTCACATACTGCATATTCTTGCTTGCCTTTTTAAAATTCCCTTAATTATTTACAACAAGATAAATCATTTAACATTTTAAATTTTAATTATCAGCAGAAATCAGTATTTAATATTCTATGCCAAAGTTTTAAACTCTGCCTAGATTGTGAATTTCCTCTAAATAGATTTCAATTAGGCTTCTTGCTTTTTTTTTTCCTGGCATATAATTGAATATATAAAAGACCCATTTAAATCACTATCCCCTTGTCCAAAAAGAGGCAAGAGTACTTACCCAGCAGCCTTTGAATTCTTGATATGCCTTCAGAAGTTTTCAGGGTTTTTTTTTAATAATTGTTAAGCATTTATTATGATTCATTAATTGTGTGGTCTGTAAGTTATTAAATAGTAACTTCAAAATATTAATCTTTCATGTTATTGTTCTCAATGCTATATTTAGGAAGGAAGCATTAATTAAAATACTCCTTTAAAGGTTTTCTAAAAGAAAGCGGTATGTGCACTTATCAAGATATGTATTTGATCTATAGGGAAATGATTGCAAGCAAAGTTTTGATATAGCATATGCTGAACTCGAATTAAAAAGATTTTGGTTATGTAGAGTTCAAATTACCTTTGACATATTTTTGCAGGTTAGTTACAAATTCTCAACTAAACATAGAGCTCTTCTTTATCTTAGAGCCTGACATCAGATTTTAATCATATTTTGTACCCACAGGGTTTTAGGTTTCCAACAGGCCACCTGTCTCAGACATTAAAAAATTCACAGGACAGATGGGAAGGTGAAAGTAGTTGTCCTTGGATAAAGAAATTCTTACACTGCAGGAACAGTCACAGTCAAGGCTGGCCAATATATCACACATATTATCCCTTTCTTCTAGCATTGCTGTATCATGATCGCAAATTTCCCTTTAGTAGTATAAATATAGAATTCATCACTTATCTTTTTTCAATGGTGCAATTTGCAAAACCTGTCTGTTTTGCGCGTGATCCATGAATCACTGAAGGATAACATGACACGCATAGTACTTAAGCAAATATAGTGTGTCTTGTACACATACCAGAGCTCCTAGAATTCCTATGTTGTTTATTAATGACACGAGCATATGACTATTTATTTGTGCAGACCTCTGGCACTGGTTGTATAGGTGTGATGTATTTTAATATGACAAATTTACCAACCTCAAGAAAAGTGGTTATTGGAAAGAAGTGTAAAATGGTGATGTTTCCTCCCATGTATTGTCATTGTTTCCCACAGTGATAATAGTTTTTGTATGTCACTGGCCAATATGATGTGAACCAACTCTCCATATTATGTAGGAAACACTCAGCAATAATTTAAAATCCAAAGGGCAGATTCTGACCTCAGGTGTATGTATCCAGTTTTTATTGACCCGGGTATTTAAGAACCAACAAAACAGTTGGAATCAATTTGAGATGTTTATGATGAATGAGAGAGCAGCCCAAACAGGAGACTCTGTTGCATTTGGCTCATGTGAAGATCCCCTTCCACTTTGGGCTCTTTCTACTCTTCCCTGACACTAAGAAGAAAAAATATTAATGGCAGTTTAAGATTGTTCAGCAGCTGTTAAGTGTGCAGAGGTTCAATAACAAGCATTAAGCTTGTGAGGTTTCACCTGACCTACACAACAGAGGGGTGCTACCAGGTGGCCTGGAGAAAGGTTTGTGCAAATAGCCTAATACTGCTAGCCTGTGGCACTGGAGAAGCTGGATTTCCCTGCCTAGCAATTCATATTTTTAGATACATGTTTTAAAATCCAAGAGAATCCAAATGCAGGGGAAAAAAAATCTCTTAGTAAGAGATTGCAAGTTCATACTGTAGGTTACTTTTTCAGTGTGTCTTTTGTGGTATACCAGCTACTAATATAATCATTGACTAGGGTGAAATTAGAGTTGCCCTTTCTGCTTTCCAAGTGTATGCCCTGATCACTAGGCCCAGAGGCTGTATGTGTCTACACATTCATTCTCTCTGGCTGTACAGAGTACAGGAGGAATTAAGAGTGCACACCCCTTATGAGAGGGGTGATGTTGACAGTTAGAGCCCTTAGGGTTTGATACCTTAGGCAGGGGAGGAAATTGAACCTGTTGTCGCTATTTTTCATGATTGTTCTAACCAATAAGCTGCTGAGTGAATAGAAGCACATGTGATTTTCTTCTAGATTCTTGTTTTGAATAAAGTAATAACTGCAGTGGTACTTTGTGCAAAACCTACCCACAGAGACAGGCAGGATCTGAGGACACATCAGATCAGGGCTTGTTACTGGATAGAGTTGTCAGGTAGTTGCATAATGATGTTTCAGGCATGAATGGAATTGTAGAGGTCTAGGGAGCCTGTGGGAACTGAACAGGCTGTGTTTAGAAGTTCTCAAGATTTGCATGAAGCTGAAGAAATGCAGTTCTGATCCTAGGCACCTTCCAAATTTATGCCTCAGTTCTGTGGTACATGTTTGTTAATTAATTAATGCTTGCAAAGCGTATTACATGGAAATTCCTCTGGTTATTTTGTTTAAACAGCTATATAGGTAGTTCTGCTTGTCCCAGTAATGATGTATCTTGATCTAGGTCCACTTTGTAGAGACATGGATCCTCTTCAAAGTGCTTTGATCTCTGAATGTGTCTAAGAAACAGGATTGGAAAGGACTTGAGTTGGACTGGGGGTGAGGGTGGAAGAAGAGACAATCAACGAAGGGTATGTACTTCTGAGCAGAGATTTTTGCTATCAGACGCAATCATAATATTTCTTACAAACTTCCTTGGCTCCCTCTTCAGACCACGGAGGATGCTTGAATCTAATTTCTGGCACAAATTGTTACTCTCTTGGTACATAAGAGACCAGCACAGAAAGATGGATGACAAAGTGCTGCTCTTCTTAACAAATGTGAGAGAGTTTCCTTCATAGTCACTGAAGTGTCAGTTAGTGGGCTTGTGGGATATATCTGGGTCACTAACGAGCATGATTTGTTCATTCTTTACCTACTGATTTCCCTGAAAGTTTTTTCTCAGAAGCTTTTAAATCTTCTATGAGCAGTGCTCGCTGGAAGTTACCCTATACTCTGACATCTTTAAGTCTATTCTGATAAATAATTTCAGCTCAATGGACTGCTCCATATATTTGTTTGCTCTTGTATTGTGGTGCATATTTGCATAGAATGTAATCTCTCTCTTTTTCTCCTTTCTAACACCTCCCCTCCTGCTTTGTCCTTAATAAATACGTCTGTATATAAATAAGGATGTGGAAAGACAAGCATGCCTAATATTGAAGGACAGTATGCTTGTGCCTAATACATTAGAGCAATTGTTCAAGAATAATTCATCTTACTTGAAGATTACCCCTGTAAGGCTGCCAAGGTCACAGGGACTTTATATTATTGGCTGCATAAATGCTGCTTGTATGTTTTAAAGGAGTAGCCTTAACATTTTGTTACATTTACTTGAAGCAATTTTATTTATTTATTTATTTATTTAAGTTTTGCTTTCTCTATTCAAACATTTGATACTTTTTTTCTTCCCTTTTTTTCCCCCCTTATCTTTTGGTTATTCAATGTGGTAGAATTCCTTCTAGATTACTTCTGTTTCACTCTAGAGCAGCAGCTCCCAAATGTGAGGTGCTGAGCCCAGAAGTGGATTGTGAATGAAACCCTTGGAACTGCTGCTTTACAATGTGTAGGTTTTTTCGTGAGATAAAAGTCAATCAGCCTTGTACAGAAAACATGAGTGGTGAGGGAAGATATGACCCTACCTGAAGTTCTTGAGCCCTCCTCTAATTCAGTGTTCTTAAAAGAAGTCACTGCCCTATATTTAAAGCAGGGGGCCTTAAGTAAATGTTAGGATTCAGACAGTTCAGGGACATGACAGAATTTTAAGCCAGAATATGAAATGTTTTGATTAATTGTGCCCTGCACCTCTTTTAATGAAGGTAACTTCCTTAAAGATAAAGGGAAGACCTTTGTTTACTGTAAATTTAGGAAAGTCTATTTAGTTTTCTAGAGCTAAGCTACATTACACCAGCTGAGAATTGGCCTATAAACCCTTTAAATATATTTCCCTTTCTTCCTTTCAAGCTATTTCTTCTTTCTGGAATGCCTAGTATCTACATTTTTTGTAAGAAGTTTCACATCTAGCATGAATGAAATTAATTTGCCTTATATTAGAAAACAAATCTGCTGTGGACTGCCTGTGACCCACTGGTTCTCATTGGTCTCTCTGACTAGTTTTAAACTGCTTGATCATATTAAAAGAGGCTTTGCAAATGAGTTTAAATATTTTACACTAGTACTTAAATGAATAATAAATATGAATAATAAATCTCTGTAGTTTTAACAGGGATTTATGTGGTTGTGAAACTGGGAGTAAGATGGCCTACAGCATCATATTTAAGAGGGAGAATATCTGCACAAGGCTCTCAGCTAGAATGTTAGTTTGAAGCTGGAAGACGTTTTGGAAACCCTTGTCAGCATTAAATAAAAAGGGTTGAATGTGAATCCCTACATTATAACTACTGTGGGAAAATCCTATGACTGTTTTGTCAGTATAATCCCATTAGTGAAGAGTTTGTACATGATATTTGTGAAAGAGTTAATGAATTGATGCCAGTTTTCTAGGGGTTTGCTACATGTAGTGTGGTCGAAATCTTGATGTGTTAATTCTTTACAAAACCAAAATGGAGAATGAGCATCTGATGAACTCCTGACATGGTTATGTAGGCTACCTCAATTATCTTGCACAGGGAAGGAGAGCACTGAGTTTTTAACATCATCACCAGAAAGAACACAGTCCCCTGAGATAGTTACTGTTGACAAAGAAAGAGACTGGCCCCATGACACCAGCATGAAATCATGAAAGCATCTTTACTCATGAACAACTTGCTCTTAAAAAATCATGTAGAATTAGTTTGGTTAGAAAACCTCTGCACTTTTCATTTATTATTTAATCTTATTTTACTTTGTACAGACAAGCTATCTGGCCTAGTGTGAGGCTTCACACAGCCAATTACTTCAAGGTGTTTAGTTCATATATTATTTAAAGCATAAATCTTGTACAGGTTGTCCATTGATGACCCTGTGAGGAGTCTATAGTAAATGCCTTTCATCACTGCTGACTGACTCATGTGCATGGACCTACCTGCTGAGCTAAATAAGCCAGGACAACTGATGCATTTATAAGATATTAGATTCAATAATCTTTTTATATATTTAAGTGATGGAAGTTAATACATATAGTTGTAGAGCAGTGTTAAGATTTAAGAAGAAGTGAAATTTTATATAGTGTCATGAATTGTATTTGGTTCTGCTGTTTAAAAACAGTGCAGAATTCATTTTCTATGCTTCCTACCTTAAAATGTAGTTTTAAAGGCATTGTTGGTGTATTTGAATAAATAAAATGTTGCCATAGGAAGCTACCTAATATATTCAATAGAATATTCATAGAAATTCCCTTTTAAGACGTACATTCTGTGGTTGTGTTTGTTCTCCCTCTCCTTCCTCAAATCATTCCTCTCAGACTGTTTTTTAGGTCTAGTGCAGTGATAGCAGCAAGGCGCTCTCTGAATAGCTTGGAAAGAGACTTTCTCAAGTAATGTACCGATTGCATCTGATGGGTTTATGTGCCATTAACAGTGTCTGTCCCACACTGAATGTGCCAGGTATTTAACTGGGGACTGGTACTAATTTCAGAGCTAATATTAAGCTGTTCCGCATCAATGCTTACAGCAGGTGGTTTGAATTGACACTGTAAAGGGAGAAAAAAAAGTGAGAGAAAATTACCATTGTACTGTAGAATTTCTCTGATTGAATTGACTGATTATACTGTCAAAAGAGCATTGGGAAACTGGAAGTGCTTATGAGGAGGAAAGAAATAACAAGATTCTTTTAGAAAGAGGTTCTCTTACTTTATGCAGTCAAATAGTTCCAAATTATGATAGGATTTTATGTTAAAGGTTTTAATCTAGCGCTTAAGAAGTCTATGTGTTCTTCAATTTGTGACTTCTCAGGCTAGTATCTTTTGTAAACTGATCCTGCAGTTTTCTCACTCTATGCTGGCCCTCTTTCAATGCTCATCAGGTGATTCAACATGAATCAACGTATGTGATTCAACATAGCGAATCCCACCTTTTGGTGCTGTCTTTGGCTTTGAATTAAAACAAACAAACAAACAAAAAACCCCTCCAAATCCAAACCAAACAAAACCAACCCTCCCCCAACCTGCCACCTTCCAAAACCAACAGCACTGTTGTATTTGAAGAACAAGTTGTGTAAGACATATGGAGAATGTATATGAAGAATTTGTACTCAGTGGCTTGTCGTATTGCAACATCGTCAAACATATGAATAAACAATGTCTTTAGTGAATCGTCTTAACTGTGTTACTGCCTAATTCCACTCACTATCAAATTATTCTTTAAACACTCAATTTCAATGGAACAAGACCAGACACATATCAGAGGAATCGTCTGAATTTATTTTGTTTTAGTTATGTAAATTATATCGTTCAGTGTTGCCCAGTTAATCTTGTTCATTTTAAGTTAGTAACTCTGCCCTGGGATAGCACTGGGATTTTTTTTTCTTTAAATTCATGTCTGATGAGACAAATATTTTCTTGTTTGTATAATCCCACTGATTTAACCTGAAGGAATTTGGGACTTACCATCTGCTCCACTACGGGTTTGTACACCCCTTTGTTGATAGCACCACTGACCAGGAGAATTTTCCCTCTACATAGGCTTCAAGATAGGATGATAACACAGCAGCTTTTAAAAAGCCTCCAATTTGTTCTTGTATGGGTGGCATGTAATTTCATGAATGTAAATAAAATAAATATTGCCCGATTCTTTCTGATGTTACAAAACAGAATTGACTTAAGAATTTTTCTTCTAGTTTGTCAAAAAAGAAAGTTGGCTTGTGACGAATAAGAATTAAATAGAAACAAAAGTTGATTTCTCTATCAGATACATCTTATAAATCAATCCAGAGACTTATTATCTTTTGGGTTTTGAAATCATGATGGTTAACTTTATTAGTGAAATTTTGTTCAAGCTGCGAAGAGAGGACATAGTATAGATTGCCAGAATAGATACTCTCTCTTATTTCTTGTACAAATATGAGTGTATTTTACTTTGTGAGATTTGTGGTTTGTAAAATTGTGGTACCATGGAAAGATAGGCTAAAATGGAAATTGGGAGGGGGCGTGTGGAAATGTAGACCAGTCTGCTAATCTTCAGTCATAAAACAGAATGTTATATATAATCCAACTTACATATGATGGTATACATAAATATAATTACATTTATATGTAATACATAGGAAGCTTAATTCTTCAAGGAAGAGAAAAATTCTCTATTTGCAAATGTATTAGAAGATATGAGGTTTTGATGCGACGCTTATAGTGTTGAAGGCTGTGGGTACATTATAGTTATTCCAAAACACCATTGCAAAACAGTGGGAAACTATATTCCATAGGATTTCTATGGTGACTACAGAGAATTTGTTCTGTTGCTTCCAGAGCAACTAGTTGTAGCTTTTAGTAGCTTTAGGACTAATACATGGAACTATGCAGTTCTATTTGCCTTTGAATTGTATCAGTGCAACATAAATACAACAGGCAATATGTTTTATAATCTGCCGACTTTATCAGAACCATTTCTAGTTTGGCAAGTGTAGCAGTAGAATCTGGAAAAAATACAGTATCTTTAAGTTGTTTTCTTATGTCAATCAAATTGTACAATCGTTTCTTCTCTTTCCATTTGAAAGCAAACAAATCTTTGCATCTTTCTTCTTTTAGTAGTTATAAATGTTGATATTACAGAGGGAAAAGTATTTTGTTTAGACCAGATTTATCAAGGAGGCATGTTTGCTTTAAGCTGGCGTTCAGGCTTTTTGCCAATTTGAAAGGGAAAAATAGTATAAAAGAATGACTAGCGTTACTGCTGGATTCATAAATTTAACTTTCCTTTGTGTATGAAATGAAGAGATATATCTTGCTATTTCATAGCTGACAGCATGAATGGTATAGATTGTCATATTTATAATATGAGGTGAAAAAAGTTAATACCATGTAAAACAAAAATAAAATGGCCGGTTCATTGTATACAAGGAAAAGAGGTTAAACTGATTGCTATTCGTTGCTCCAAACATGTTGCTAGGCGGAGATTAAGGATCAATTCTTCTTTTGCTAACTGTCATTCTCCTTACTTATGGTTAGGTTTTGGTATAGCTTAAATTGAAGATCTCAATAAGTTTTACTTGGCTATCAATTTAATTTGATGCTAGCAGATGAAAGTTAAGTCCAGTTATACAAAAGGAAAATTAGTAGCATGTATTAATCTTCATTGAAAAATTTACTCATGACCTCATTCTTTTCCTCAAGAACCTTTTATATGTCATTATCTATCTAACATGCACATTTTTTTCCTGTTCCTGCTCTCCTTCTTTAAATTTAAACTTCTTTCTGCATGTGTCATGGTTTCTTATTATTCCAACTCGTGGCCAAACAAGTAGGAGCACTTGATAGAAGGGAAGAATGAAATGCATGTCTCCAGAAGCAGTAGGATCTTACATTTTTTGAGTGAAAAGTAAAAACTTTTCATACAAGAGAAAATGAATTGCAAATAAATGGAAACTTTTTTAACATGGATAACATGCTTTGTGTAGCTTTATGTGGTGGATGTGCAAGGTAGGTGAAAAATAGAAAGGAGACAGGATTTTCTCCATTTTTCAGAAGACAGAACCAAAATCGTGATCCATGAAAGATGCTTCAGGCATGTTGAAACCATTGTTTAAATCTACTCTGTCTCAAATTTTATTCAGAAAGTGTTTGCCAACTGCAAAATGTTAAACAGTTCTGCTGAATTTTTTTGACTTATCGCTAAAAATCAGTTAAAAACTGTCCTCGTAGCAATTTGGAAAAGACTTTCAGGAGACAGTTTACTTTGGAAAGGTTGGCAAATCTATTTTTCAGTATTTTGGGAGTTCCGTAGCCCTCTGGTGGAATGTAAGGGGAATCCAAAAGTAAAATATTTGATAATCAGTTATTATTCAATCACATTTTACCAGATAGCTGAGTAATTTATTCTTTCGCTATTTATGGGAAGCCTGTTTTCAAGAATTGCTTGAAGAGTCAAGATCTTCCTTTTTGTTCAAATTTTGCATCTTACAACAGTGCAGGGCACAAGAGGTAAAAAATCTTAAGTAACATGACTGGTTGGGGAGAGACTGCTTGATAAGAAGGGCAACAAGAAGCTTCCATGTTCCAACCTTCCAGAAAATTTCAGCTTTCCTGATCAGAGATGTTTAGGCTGTGTCACTGAAAAGATGGTTCTATTAAGAACAACTGCCGTATTTGGTCAGGAATTGGCACTTGGTTCTGACAAGGAATTTCTCTTGCTGAGAGAGTAAGTGAAATGTCTTCCAGGGTGCCACTCTGGAGAGGAATAGTGACGTATTAGTAGTGTAAAATCATGCCATCTTAATAAGAGGAAGTGGAAATGAGTTTCCTTTAGTATGGCAGAAGTAAAAAAAGAACACAGCAACAGCAGACCTTTTTAGCACGGAGGTAGGGGGACAGCAATAGCAGTGGTCCTGCAAAGAAGTGGTGAGGCGTTACTAACTCACTTTTCAGGTGGCATAACCTCATTGCCATTGATTTTTGAAGAAGGTACTGGGGCAGGACTTCTATTGATGTACATGGAAGCAGTCATGTCAGAGTGAATAGAAAAGCAAAGGAAAATAAAACTGTGGTAGGAAAGAATAAAAATTTGGAGTTTGGGAATGGGGAGATCTCATGAATACCTGTGTGAGGATGAAAGGAAGACAAAGTAGTTGATTCTGGTAGGCAGAGACATGTGATTCCTTGGCCTGGGCTGTGAACTCAGGCTTTACAAGAACTATGTTTTGAAAAGAGGGGAACAGGAGTGCTTTTTGGGGAAAAGAGGTTCCGAAAGCGGGACCAGAAAAGTACTCTATTCTTGCTGTATGACCCAGCTGGTAGAATAAAAAAACGCAGATAGCTTGCTAATCTGAATTTTCTAAGAACTGGCAGTAGGAAATACTCACAGAATCTCAAATTCTGCAGAATGTGAGTTGGCAGTAGCCAGGAAAATAAACAAATGGTAATTCTAATTAGTACAACCTTTCTTATTGTGGACCTGGCAAATTTTAATAGTTTTAGTGATTAGATGAAAACAATTTCAAACAACATATTTTCCAGTGTTCCTGGTCTCTTAAATAAATTAGTTATTTTTTTAAGACAATAGAATCAAATTCTGTGCTGTGGCAGGAAGAGAGGCAAACTTTAACTTCAAACTGGAGAGATGGTAGACCAGCACTACAGTGTAGGGTTTTCCATATTCTCCATTCTTCTACTACTAACTCAGTTTCTGCAGGAGTCTAAGACATGTTTCTTGCAGAATGTATCTATTCAAAAGAGTTTCAGAGCAGCATTAAGTATCTTGAAATATTTATCAGGATTTCTGTTTGAATATTAGCTCTGTGGCGTAGTAATTCTGTATGGCATAGTAATTCTGTATGACTCCAGTCCCAGTTAACATAAAACAGTCAGAACTGGGAGGTCAGCGAAGTTGCAAATAAAACGGGACCATTTAAATTGAAGCTTATCCAGATACTACCATGTGGCAAAACTGCTGTTAGCTTAATGCAATTCTGGAAATGCTCCATTCTGATATTTGAAGTCACATGCAAAATGTATACTCATTGAATTTCCAGGTGCTACAGATGTCACTGAGATGCCCTGCTGTATTTGTTAGATTGTTTGAAATATGTGCATCTGAGTTGCTCAAAAAGATTTACCTCTATCCTCCCCAGGTCCCCGGCACTCTCCACCTCCTGCAGGACATTCTTTTGCCTTTATTTATTTCAGCGCAAAACAAGTTCTAAAATCTGCCAGCAGAACTTTATATCTTAAAACCACGAACACATTTCTTTCTCTTCTGCAGAATTTCAAGACTAAATCCTTTGTTAGCTTTTTCAGAAAGAAATTTAATTGCTCCCAAGCTAGGATGCTTTATGCCAGGTTTCAGACTGTAGCCACTTCTTACCAGCAAGTTCTGAACCCCTGAAAATAAGGGCTTATAGAACTGCTGACACAACTTAAACTATAATAATGCGAATGACACCATCATAACACTAATGATGAATGGCATACATTTTAAAACATTTAAAATGATCATAGCCTTAAAGTAAAACACATCTGGGAAATATTAATGGTATATGAACTGCCCTGTATGAATCTGAATTATGAACAGCACAGAGATGGAAAGAGATAAATTACATAATAAATCACTTTACTTATTGTATTGTTTACTTTAAAATACCATATATACTTTCTGTTTATGCAGCCTGTCAGATGTTTGAAAAAAGATGAATAGTTCTCAATTCATATTTATTCCAAAGAATGAATATTTAGCACTCTGTGGTGTCACACTGACTTCAGAGAAATAATTACAGAATATGGTTCTACCAACAATGATGCTCAGAAGCCATTGAGTTTGTCTATATTCAGTATAGTTTTATGCTCTGATCGTTTTGTTCTTTTTCATTTCATTAATGTATAGAAGTCAGGTGTTTTTCAACCCTCACTTTTAGTTTGGCAGAGATGACATATACATCATCTATGATGGTGCTAAATGGATAACTGAAGAAAATGTTTCACAGTGTTTCATCATTTACTGTATAATAGCACCCTAATTTTCAAAACTTGTGTAACAGTTCTAGATTTTATTTTTTCCAAATGTCACTTTGTCAGTGATTAAACACGAGGAATTCTAAGAGCTTTCCCAATGTATCTTATCTATAAGAACGTTGGTTCTGTGTGAATAAGTCGTATGGACTTATTTTAAAATGTTTCGCTCAGTACTGAAGTAATAATAATTTATGGGCAAAAGTCAGAAGTGTACCTGAGACACAAGGATTTTTCAACAGGGCTGTCTGTGGGCTGAAAGCCCCACAGTCAACTTAGACCCATCATGATAAAGTCAAAAACATCTTTCCCATCCTGTACTACAGAGGTCCACTGATTCTGATTCTTATCCTTTTCTCTTTTCTCTTCTCCCTTCCATTTTTTTTCTCCCCTCTTATTCATTGTTTCCCCATACTTAGGCCTTTAGTAGGGTTCTCATTGCTTTGCTTTAGGTGTTGAGGAGCCCAGCACAGGAGCTTTCCTTATCTAGGACAGGTTTATAGGTGACATGCAACCTGAAATCTTTCAATCATCATTTTTGGACAACTAGTGTAATTGTATACAGAGAGAAGTAACACTGTAGAGGTAGCAAACATTGAGCACTGACCAGTATTTTAATACCTTCAACACAATATTTTTTTTTTCTTCTTGAAAGCATTAACTTTACTTTTTGTGTTTGTTTTTAAATTTGTCTACTTCTGTAATTTTTCCTTTTGTCTGCAGCCCAGGTACTTTTTGCTCTTTTGCTTCTCTCAGAACTAATGCTTTTTCTTCCATTCTTTTCTGTCCTATTTTTGTTTGCAGTTGGTTGGCAACGTTTAATTCTACCCTCGCTGACAGCTCAGCTCTGGAAATTTTGTTTCCAGCATATCATTTATTAAATCTGCTATACTGAAGAGCTAAGCAGGCTCCTCCCCTTTGCTTGCTACTGTCTTTAGAAAATGCTTCATTTCCTATGGACAATGATATTCCTGGTCACCATTTTTCATATAGTCTTAGAACAATAACAGAATTATAGATAGGAATTATAAAAAGAATCAAAGCTAATAAATATCATAAGACTATGAGTTTAAAATGTGCTATTCTCTAACAGTATTTTTTCCTTACCTTTTTTCTTTAAGGGTGCTTTTTTAAAAAAGTCATAAAATATAGAACATATTTTTCTGCTTCTCTGCATTAACTGTAAACTGTAAGGAAAAGTATTTTCCTTTTGTCAAAGTAGAATCTGGAGGTAATATTTTTATTTTCAAATGAAACTTAACTGGAGGAAACTTTTACTTCGGTACAGAAAAGGCACAAACAAAAGTTTCACAGAAAGATGCTAACAAAATTACCTCACTGTTCTAAAATTACTTAGTTTTAATATAGCTTTTAAATGTTAGACTTTCAATTATATGCTATTCCAAACATAAATAGTAATCATTGTTGCTTTACAGTTTATCACATAGCAAATTAAAGGAGGAAAGTGAGCTTTCAGAGTCTTCAGAAAAGCAAAAAATTATGAAAAAGGAAAAGTATTTTAAAAGATATTAACATTTAAAAGAGTATTTTTTTATTATTGATTAGATGTTAATATCTAAAGGCCAGGTTCTGTGAAATGCAATTTACCACAAATAACAAAAGAGCCCTATGTAATCACATATTATGACTTGAAAGAACCAAATCCTTAATATCCTAGTTTTCAAATGAAAGTAGCAAGTTCAGCAGTTCTGAAAGATGGAATGTCTCCCAAGACATTCTTTACATAAGAAATGGGAGATGATTTTTTTTTTAATGTTGCTAACTGTTGTGTATAATTTGAAAGTAATTTTTAATTTTATGTCTGGAAACATTTTTGCTTTAGATTGATTATATATATACATATAGTCAAATCTCGTAATTTTGAGAGATTAATTTAGAGATTGTTCATAGCATTTTAAGATATTGGGTTTCTCTTCTATTTAGGGAATTATTCTTTCCTTAATCTCTTCCAAAAATACTCACCAAAGCAAGAGTTTGTCTCTTGAAGAGATCTGCAAATATGTTCACACCTTGAATTATGCTGGTTGTAATACTTAAAGGCACTGAAATACTGAGCTGGTGCTCCAGGTTCTCTATCATTTCCTCTATATTCTCTACAGACATATTACGTGTCTGAAACGTACTGTTCCTGCTGAGGATCCCAGTAAGTCTCAGAGTACATTTATTCATTAGGAGCTATATATCAAAGCCAGAAGAACATTGATGTGATTCACAATATCCCTTAAGATGGTGTCATCTATTTTATTAAACTATTCACTGTATTTTTGTATAAAACGGAAGTTAATATGGGCTATGGTCCAAAAAAGCACTTTAGGCATGTACATAATGTTGAACATAAATAGTTTCACTGACCTTGGTGACACTATTCATTAGCTTATAATTATTTATATATTTATTTCTGTATTTAAGCATCCTATGGAATCAAGCCCACAGGCAAAGCATCTGCTGAAGGGAGCCAGAATGGAGGGTAGAAACCTGCAAATTTAATTTTTTTTTGTTGCTTTATAACTGTTACTTGTAACCCAATATTATTTTTAACATTTATTATAGTGAATGGAAAGGAGCTACTGCTTGGTACCAATGTGTTAGAAAAGGCCCAATTCTGTTTTTTATTTAAGAAACATTAATGTAGGACTAATCTGTACAGTGTTATATGACTCAGAGTTTTTGCTTTTTGGAACTCCTAAGACCCTTCAGAACTTTTTCTTCTTTTTGTAAGTGAACAAGAAAAAAAGCAGCATGATTAGTTGTGTCCTAAAGTTTGCACTTGCACAAGCTGTGGCATTCAAAATATTCATCCATCAGTATTATTTTGAGCTGAATTTGCAGAGACCTGGATGATTATTTTCAAAAACTGTGGTTGTGATTTGGGGAGTGAGGGGTTGGGGATGGGCACACATCCCCACACATCTTAGATGCCATAAGTTGTGTGTGTTTTTAGGACTTATGTGTACATATTGTTTGCTTAGTGTTTTTTCTACAGGCAGCCAATAGCGATGGTGTCCCCTCAACCCAATTGTGAGCTTCAATCAAAAACTACAGAGACGAGGAAAAACCGTTGCTATAGTCTTTGAATTCTTGGCATAAATCATTCAAGCACTGAATGATATAAACACATTTTGACACTTCAACATTCTATAATTTGAGCATCTGGTAGTGATAGAAATGGCTGTGGGCAGGTCACCATTACTTTCATGTATACTGTGTGCATTGTCATTTTTCAAATGACGTGCAGCAAAGTGATCCCTGAGACTTCTCTGCAAAACTGAGTAATCCAGTGTGGGTTTTTCTTTCTAATTCAAAACCAAAGAAATTTGTTACATATATGTGAAGGAAAGTGTTATGTGTACATGTGTATTTGCATGCAAATACACAGACACGTGTGCTTATTTTGCCAGTAAACTGTTGCCTAATGAAAAAAAACTATTTCCTATCCACTTGCCACAGGTGACTTGTACTCTGCTGTTACAGGTGTGACTGTAGCATCCGGAGGCATACCCAGTCTAGCTTCAACTGAAAGCAGTCAAGCTGTAGTGACATGGATTTCAGTGCATGCTAAGTGCCCAAATATGCAAATAGCCTACTGGCTGCCTCTCTGCAGTGCACCCAGGGACCAGTAATACAGAGCTTTATACCATCATTCATACCACAGCTAGCTTTGGTCTGCCTGCACTCACACATTCACACCTCTGCTTGCTGCAGAGACAAAGCTCTGGTGGGTTATTTGGAAGGCAGTGTCATGTTACAATTTCCTGTAAATGTGAAAATGGTCTTTTTCCAACACTTTTCTGAAGGGAATAAACAGCAGAAGACTGTATCGTGAACTCTAATACAGTTCCTGTGCAGCCTCTAATGTTAGGTAAAGCACAGGAATCGTGTGGATTAATTGAATATGGGTCAAAGAACTGTATCCAAAGAGTCTACCTGTGCTCCTGCTTCTGTCATTTCTGATGCCTGAAAAGCTGTTGCCTCCACATGTTCTGCTTCAGGTGCCAATGCATGCTCCAGGGAGAAGGACATACTTTGCATCTATGAATATCTAGATGAGAATAGCCAATCGGTTCTTCTCCCACTGAAATAAAAAATCTTTAGAAGATTAAGGTTTCAGTTCTTTTGCAGAGAAATTATTTTGTGTTAACTATTTTCTGAGGAGCCTTGTTTTAAAAAATAATAGCAAAGAAACAAAGGTAGAATAATATTCTATATTTTTCAGTTCTGTGACAATGGAAGTAGGATATGGTATAATTCAGTGAAATTAGATTTTCTGTTAAGTTAGAATCCATTTCACTGAAATAATTAAGAATCAAAGACCTGCCTTCTCAGTTAAGGGGGAGAAAAACAAGCCTGGTTGTGCTAAAAATGTGAATACTCAAGAATCCGACCATGTAATTCTTTATAGATAGTGAAATGTACTCTCCAGATCCAAATGTTTAAACTTCAGCAGTTCTCATGCAGATTAAGTAATTGTTTGCCTAACTGCCAGCTGTGAATTCAACTGCTGGTTAACTAGCCAAAAATGCGGATTTGCAGGTGAATAGAAATACTTACACATTTTGGTAATGGTGGCAACTGCATAGAATTGAGATTTTAACTTCACAGAATCACAGAATATCCTGAGTTGGAAGGGATCCCCAAGGATCATCAAGTCCAAACCTTAGCCCTGCACAGGACCGTCCCCAAGAGTCACACCATGTGCCCGAGAATATCTTCCAAGCACTACTTGAAGGCTTGACGCTGTGACCATTTCCCTGGGGAGCCTATTCCATTGCCCAACCACCCTCTGGGTGATGAACCTTTTTCTAACATCCAGTCTAAACCTCCCCTGACACAACTTCAGGCCATCCCCTCAGGTCCTGTCACTGGTCACCACGGAGAAGAGATCAGTGTCTGTCCCTCCTCTTCCTGTCATGAGGAAGTTGTAGACTGCAATGAGGTCTCCCCTCAGTCTCCTCTTCTCCAGGCTGAACAGGCCAAGTGCCCTCATTGGCTCCTCATGTGACTTCCCTCAAGGCCCTTCACCATCTTTATTGCCTTCCTCTGGACACTCTCCAACAGTTTTGTATCTTTCCTATATTGCAGTAACTAAAGCTGCAGACAATATTCAAGGTGAGGTCACACCAGTGCAGAGCAGAGTGGGACAATCCCCTCCCTCGACCAGTTGGTGATGCTTTGCCTGATGCCCCCCAGGACACGGTTGGCCCCCCTGGCTGTCAGGGCACTGCTGACTCATTTTCAACCTGCCATCAACCCCCAGGTCCCTTTCTGTGGCACTGCTTTCCAGCATCTTATTCCTCAGTCTGTACAAACATCCAGGGTTGTCCCATCCCAGGTGCAGAATCTGGCACTTTCCCTTGTTGAACTTCATATGGTTGGGGATTGCCCAGTTCTCTAATTTGTTGAAGTCTTTCTGCAGGGCGTCCCTGCCTTCAAGGAGTCAACAGCTCCTTCCAGTTTTGTGTAATCTGTAAATGTGCTTAGTATCCCTTCCAGTCCTGCATCCAAGTAATTTCTGAAGATGTTGAAGAGCACAGGGCCCAAGATGGAACCCTGTGGAACCCCATTAGTGACAGGTCACCAGTCTGATGTCACCTCATTCACTGTTACCCTCTGTGCTTGACCCCTGAACTGATTGCTCACCGACTACATGATATGTTTATCCATCTGCGTGCTGGACATTTTGTCCAGAAGGATATTGTGAGTGACAATATCAAAAGCTTTACTGAAATCCAAAAATATTACATCAACTGGCTTCCCTTGATTAGCTAGGTGGGTTACCTTGTCATAAAAGGAAACCAGGTTTGATAAGCAGGACTTTCCTCTCATGAGACCTTGCTGGCTGTGACCAGTGATTGCATTGTCTTTCAGGTGTTTTTCAATATCTCCCAGAGTAATCTTCTCCATAACTTTACCAGGCACTGAAGTGAGACTGACAGGCCTGTAGTTTCCATGGTCCTCCTTCATGCTCTTCCTGAAAATTGGTTGGACCAATTTGGTTGGACCTCTCTGGTTTCCCAAGACCACTCAAAAATCACTGAGAGAGGTTTTGTGATGACATCAGCTAGCTCTTCGAGGATTCTTGGATGAATCCCATCAGGCCCCATAGATTTGCAAGGATCTAGCTGGAGCAACAGATCCCACACAATCTCAGGGTTTACTGGGAGTTGATCTTTCTCTCTGTCATGGTCCTTCAGCTCAGAGCACTGAGACCTCCTTGGTCCATCATCCGTGTTGAAGACAGAGGCAAAGAAAAGCATTAAACATCTCTGCCTTGCCTCTGTCCCTGTTTGTGAGGTGACTATCCTCATCCTGTAATAGGCCAATGACATTTCTATACTGCCTATTGCCATTAATGTATTTGTAAAAGGTTTTTATTGTCCCCCACATTTCTGGCAGCTTTAACTCCAATTGAGCTTTGGCTGCACAAATTTTCTCCTACAGCAACAAGCAGCATCTCTGAATTCTTCCCATGTCTCTTGACCTTGCTTCCACTGGGCATACATCTTCCTTTTTTGTCTTACTTCCAAGAGAAGATTCCTGTTCAGGCAAGCTGGCCTTCTGCCTCGCCTGCTTGATTTCTGACATTTGGGAATTGCCTGCTCCTGTGCCCTTAGGAGGTGATGCTTGAAAAGTGAGCAGCACTGAAGGACCCCAGCACCTGCAAAAACGTTTTCCCATGGGACCTTACTTACTAATTCCCTGAGCAGCCTGAAGTCTGCTCTGTTCATATCCAGAGTTGAGGTTTTGCTGGCACTTTTCCTTCTGTCAACAGAGAGCATTTTCTAAAAAGTCACGCTGCTAAGTATATAGTACACATTTTCTCCTGTCTTTTCATATTTCATCAATCAGTAGTTGCAAATTCATGCTTTGGAGTTCTGTTGAAGTGGATGGTTCTAGAAACTGTCAAAACTCACTTTAAACCTTATATTTTTCAGATAGTGAAATTTTACGTATGCATAGCTTATAGTACTCTAAATTAGTCTTTGATATTGCTCTATGACCATTGCTATTGATTTTGTGACCATTTTACTAAATTATTCTTTTGTATTTGAAGAAAAAAGTTATTACTTTGAAATGAAACACGAAGAATGAATTGGTGTCAGACATTTGGTGGACACACTTTAAGCAACCAAAACTTTACTGGTATATTTGCTGCTGGAATGAGTGTACGTGCTAGAAGTGTGGGGAAAAAAAGCCCATGAAAAAACAGTCACAGTCCTTGCTAATAATTCTATGGCAGCAAAACTGGAAAGAAAATGGAAGAGTACCAGAATAAATGTCTAATAGCTTATTCCGTTTAGGGAACAAATGTAATGTAATTTTTACCAGTGTAGCCTAAGCTACAGTTACACAGGATGTTGAGGCAGGGAGGGAAAAGGACCCTAGTAAAGACCTAATGATATAATGATTTCAACACTTTAGGTATATCCACCCTTAGGTTCTCATACTGAAGTTTTGTGGGTAGGGAGGGCTTATTTTGTTTTTTCAGAAAGTGCTGATTTGGGGATGTCTATAAAATAAATCAAAGAACATCTGTTAAATTGGACCAAAGAGCCGTGTTAGAATTCAGGTTGAATTGAATATGGAAACTTCCTATTTTCCTTTTTTTCTTTTAAGCTTGTTCTTATTTTTTCATTCCAGTAATGAGAAAATGAACTGTAAAAAAGACTGCAAAGTCTTTCGATTTTGTCATCCAGTCTCTAGTCTTTCACATGTTTTGTACATCTTCTTTTGCCATTTTGCATTATCTCCAATTAAGTAACATTTTCAGTACAATGTATTTTGAATATTCTGTATGTTCTCAGTTTTTCAAGAAAGAAGCTTGTACATTGTGACACATAAAACAAAAGCAGAAAAGACACAAGAATGCAGCTGTTTATTACTAGCTGATGAAGAATTAAACAACTTTTTTGGACCATCTGCAAAGCTTACTCATATGGCCTCTGCTTTTTACTGTCATAAAATGTAGCTTTTGAATTAGTGGTGAATTGGAGCTCTGAAATTATCACTACTAATCACGTATTGTGAAAGAATGGAAAATATACTATTCACAGAATCACTAACTATTGCTTGATTTTATAGTTACTGTATTCACTGTGACAGTGGCATATTCTAATATGTCCTATCTCTTGCCTTATCTCTTCTTAATTTATAGTGTTAGTAATGAGGGAAAGGTATGCCCCTAATTAAAGGTTAGGAGGTGAGAAGGATTAATCTAAATGGGGTCATAAGATTTTCACCTCTCCCTTCACTATGGACTTAGAGCATAGAGTATAAGGTAAGTGAGGGTCACAGGGTAAGGGAGAGTCACACGAATGACAGAGCCTTTGCAAACAGTAGCAAGGTGAAGCAGGGATGCGTATCTGACTTTTTCTTCCTGAGCACTACTGTTCTGAAGCTGAGAAACAAATTATGGGAATCCATGGTTAAATTTTGCATCTGTGTGGGATGACAGAGTAAGAGTATGGTTTGCTTGGAAGGGCCATTCAAATACCATCCAACACCCTAGATAATGGTAAAGGGGCACAAGCATCTGTCTGATTATGCAGCAGTCCACCCACAAAGTAGTAGACTTTCAGTATCTCAAAGTTGTAGACAGTTCAGTATCTCAAGATTTTGGGAGAATTAATTCATCTGTCAAACACATATGGTAGGGAGGGAAGAACAATGAGGGATGATACCTCTATTGGTGCTTACCCAGTTTGATGTTTTTTAGGAACTTGCTGAGGATGCATGTCATCCTGTCATCCAGGTCTTTAAAGAAATCATTAACTGGTATTGGCTCCAGTATTATTCTCTGAAGGATACTGGTAGTAAATTAATCGCCAATTGAACTGTATCACTGATCACAACCTTTTGAGTCTGATGGTTCTTCCAGTTTTCCACCCACTTTATTGTGCACTTATAAAGTATATATCTATCTAGTTTGGCTAGAAGGACCTATTGAGAGTGTTGAAGATGTTTGTAAAGTCAAGGTAAACAATATCATTGCCCTCCTTATACCCATCTTAAACAATCATCTCGTAACAGGCACCTTGCCCTGGCTAATTCATGCTTTCTATCACATCTAGTCAGTCTTTCATGTGCTTGGAAGTGGCTTTGGGAAGGATTTACTCCATAATCTTATCAATGAATACCACGGCTGTGATCGTGAAGCTTCCTCCCACTTTAAAGCAATCTTCATCCTTTTCTTGATCAGCTGGTCTGCAGCTGATGCCTACCATGACATTACGCATGTTGCTTTGTCCTCTGATCTGTACTATCTGTACTGATCTGTTGCTTTGTCCTCTGACTATAAGTTCTCAGATGACTTGGGTCTGTTGTCCTCTTTTCTCCCTCTTACTTCTGAGCTTCCCTCCATGCTGTCCAGGAGCATGAAGGGCTGGAGTGTGCCAGGCTGCTCAAGGAAGCAATCAAATGGAGCAAAGGCGTGGAGGGCAAAAATGTCCTCAATGAGGGGGAGAGATGCAGAGATGTATCTTTTCTGAGATCTCTCAGTTTACTGCCTGTCACAACTGACCCTAATCTCCACTCCTTGCTGCCAAAGATAGTCAATTCCTTTCCATGAGATTTCTCTTTCTTCACCCTGTCTGAAGGTCTTAGAGTCATGAGGCCAGATAGCCTACTTCATTTTCTGAAGCCCAGGGAAGGAACTGAGAACAGAAAGGCATGATACATATGCAAAACCACTCAAATATATGTAACTCAAACTTTATGGGAACCCAAAACAGGAGAGAGCAGAGCCAAATGTGTGTGTATTATGAAGTGTGTGTAGGACTCTGCAGAAAATGTAGATGTTGTCTATGAACACAATATCTCTGGGAGCAACGCACCTCCCCACCCCAGCTGAAGATTGCAGGTCATATTAGAGCTCACAGAGGAGCGGGAGGTGAATGGAGAGGATGGGATCCATTCCAGGAAGCTGAAATCAGCCAAGACACTTAGCCACTGCTCTTGGAAAGGCACTCTGACCTCAGCCAGCTACCCTGAAAATGAACATTTGTAACTACGAATACATCTTGTAGTGAATGTATTCACTTTAGGGGAAAGAGAGTGAAAGGCACTGAAAGGAAGATAATGAAGAATATTCCTTGTCTGCTAAGTGAACTTGTGTCTCCTGAGGCTTGGAATACTCAATGATCTATAGGAGGTATTCTCCTATTATGTGTAAGGGCTGCTAAACATATAGAAGAGATGCTTGCCAACAGCCTGATATGTAACTCTGATGGAGGGAATCTATGTATGTAGCTACAGAGCTAAATAATAGAGGTTAATTGCATCTTTTTTTTGCTCAAGGCCTAAGAACTGTGGCTTTTTCTGCTTGTACCTCAGTATCTGGGCTGAGTGGCTAAAATGTTTGCTTTTGTTTGTCAATGAAAGATACCACTCGCCCTTCCCTATCCAAAAAAAAAGTATACAAAGGTCTGATGAAGCTAACATTATTCTCTAGTAAACCACTTTTAGTCAGATATAATTCAAGGTAGGAAAAGAAAATTTCTGATTTCAGTAAGAATTTGAAGAGAAATGGGAGAGGGGTCAGGAACAATCTCTACATTTAGGACTTTCATTTATATATTTTCTTCCAAACTGAGCTTTTGAAATAATCTGTATTTTAGAGTTCCATGCTTTAAGGAAAATATCTGTGTGTACTTCTGGATGTGCTTCACTCACAGATGTGCACATATAGAATAAATTGAGTATTGCAGGGAATCAGATATTGTGGCAGTCTCCAGCTGGGTTTTTGGTATCTAATGGCTATAGTCACCTGGCATGAGCTAGAGCTGAACATGCCACAAGTCAAGCTCTGCACAGGAGAGTTGATGTTGAACTTTCATCATTTGTCCTTAAGTTTTACTTAAGTTGCATGCAGATAGATTCAAACATAACTCTGACAGACCCGAAACCTCATTGTGTAGAAGTGTAGGAGATCGTAACTGTACCTGCTATTATAAAATAGGTAAATAGCACTGACTATAAAATATTGTTAAATATTAAAATGAAGTTTATTCTAGCACAAAACAAAAAATGTACTTGAATGTATGGATTAAAATAATGCTTTTATTAATTTAAGCCTTCACAATTCTCCTAGTAGGTCACAGAGTAACAAAATGTGATAAAAAACTGACTTTACTATCACAACCTCTGATGGTTTAAGGATAAGTAAACAGTTCACAAGGCCAGGCAGATCCTAGTTGGCTACACATCTGAAAAGCCTCATATGAAAATGTTATTTCAGGTAACATGTAGCTGTTTTTAACCAGAATTTGTCAGTAGTCAAACTTTAGTTTATTCAAAGACTTTACTGCACATTTTAAGACAGAGAAGCAGGGGATTCCAACAAGAAAAGTTAGGCTAGCATGGTATGAAAAAGGCTTTCAGAGCAGCAAACTGTTTTTGAACCTGGAAAGCAGAATAAATTAATGAGGTTTGCTGTATTTGATGCAAACCACTATAAAGGGAAAGAAATCAAATGAACAGAGGCCTTGAGGAACCTGGCTTAGATCAGTTCTAAGATCCCATTAGAATGCAGTTCAGGAAGTTGGCTGATGTATTTGCCATGGTTATCACTGGCATGCTGTGTATTATTTATTTCTATCAGCTACTGAATAAAGATATAGAAACATATGCTGTCAATTATATTGAAATCTATTTGCTTCAGTATCTGTAGTTTCAGTATATGGTTGAGTTCCACCAAAGTCCAAAACACACCACTGCCCCCACACAGCCTTAGACTGCTGCTGATGCCAAGAGAGAATTTAAGATATTGACTGGCCATGTTTATTAATGTTTAGGACTTTTCATAATTCTAAGTAAGCATTTTTAAAGGAATGGTAATTTTGGTCAGATTCCAAGTGGGCAGTTTCGTTCTGGCAACCCTTATTGTTCTGACAGCTTCAGCTGAGTATGTAGTCTTGCTTCTATCATCGCCTTTCCTTCATGAATATGGTAAGCTGGTAGTGCTTAGAGTTGTGTTCTCACTCATTCTGTGTCACCCCTGCTTATATGGACATTTATACATCCATGTGGTAAACTGGATTAAGGAAACTATAAACTAATCCAGTAAAAATCTCTTAGTAATTTTAACCTTACCTATTTCCAAGGCAAGTGATGGTACAGAGTGGGAATACAGTACCAGCATTGAGAGGAAAGTGATTTCTTTCAGCTGTAAGGTAGTGTAAGTCTATGCCGGATTAATGTGTTTGTGTAGCCAAGATCTTGTTATTTATTCCTGTACACAGCTCCCAAGTATATTTTCAGCAGTATATGAAATAATATCTATATTTACTGGTGTCCATCTGTTTCAAATGAAAGGCTAAACATGTTTCAGAAAAGTCAAGAGGGGACAGTCTGTGCTTTGATAAAGGTTCCTACATCTGTTCAATTTGCTTTTGTTCTTTTTCGTGAGAAAAAAAAGGAAGTTATATCCACACCCCCTGGGTGTTGTATAGAGAGTTCACCAGCTAGTATAGGTACAGCTAGCTTCTATACCTCATCCCTAATGCATGTGTTTCTGTGTGTCCTGCGTTCTGAGACTGATGGGAGCTCACTATCCACTAGCAACTCCCAGTTGGCCTATGGTGATGTGGATACCAGGACTACTACCCTTCACCTGTCTTTTAGTCTCCAATGGCAAAGCTGAATGCACGTTTGCACTTTCTTTTCTCAGATTTTCCATCTTTTTTTTTTCCTTCTTTCTTTTCCCCTTCTCTTTGGCTATTTTATCCATGTTGGGGGAAAGAAAACACCCTTGAGAAAATGCTCACTAAGACAGCTCACTAAAGTCATCTCAGATTTCCCCAGACTTACTGAGAGACAAGCTGAACAGCAACTGTTTTCTGTGCCATGATATAATATGATGTACTGTGATACCGGGCCAGTTAGAAAGCTGATAAGCAGTCATAGCAAAGAAAGGGAAGCAGCTTTTTGGAACATTCCCAGCTCATATGAGCATTGCTCTGGCAGCTGCAGTAAAAGCAGTGGGAGGCAGCATCCCATAGCAATGAGGCTGATTCAAGTACTTAGGTTTTAAAAATGTTTGGTGCAGGGATTACATCTTCAATTCAACATCAATTCAACAACAAGTACACACTCTTTTTATATATATGTTTTCAGGACTGCAATTTACATACACCAGAGTTCAGTGTCACCTAACCCACAGGCTGGACTTGCCTGTATGAGCCTGAATAATAAATTCTGATTTATTCAAGAGATCTGTGTATGTTCTCATTGAAATTAATGGATTATGTTTATGAATAAACTTTTTGGTTTGTTTTGTATCTGTGAGGATTTGAAAATATATTACATAAACTAAATGTGAGAATAGTTTTTCTGTCAGGTTGAGATTGTGAGTCTGATGGTCAAGTTAATGTTTGGCTCTTAGTTACACTAGAAATTAGGGGTAGGACTAAAATTAGAAGCTCGTATCACCAACAAACAGCCTTGGGTGTTGGCATTATTTTCCTAATTTAAATATATAACTGTGCTCAGCATGCCCCAAAAAACATCTGCCAAAATATTTAATACAGATTATATCATCTACGCAAAAGAATGAAAGAATACTAGTAGCTCATGTTCTATACTCAGAGGCTGACATTAACTGCTCAAACAAGAACCGTGTTCCAATATTACAAGATAGAGTGCAGATCCAAGGGCAAAATTTGGCTCTAAAGAACTGAATAGAAATTATTCTTAGAAAGGCTTCAATTATCTGCACAGTAAAACTACTAGAATCCTCATTTTCGTCACTACAGACACTTGATGGAAGTAGCAGATGGCCACACAAAGCATTCATGCTATTTTATTTGAGATTTTAATGTAAACTGAAATCATAAAATAATTTAAATAAGACTTTCAAAATTGGCACAAGGATTCTTAGTTATTGAAGGCTGTAAGTCTAAACAAATCTTGAAGTAATCAGAAAATCAAACTTCTACCCTGGTTTATCTTGTTCTTTTATTTTAATACAATCATTACTTTTTACTGCCCAAATCTCCTTCTAATATTTATTCTTCTTTCATATCAGACTAATACCTTCTTTTATGTGGTCATTAATGGAACACTCTAAAGCTGTTTAGTGGTTTTGGCATTTCAGTTAAAAATTACTTAGTAGAAGAAGTTTCTGGGACTGGTTTTAGTGTGTTTGTGGCTGTCAGTTTTCAGGGATGCAGGAGGCAATTATGAGACTCCTGTTCCCTGATTTCTCTACAGGAGACAGTCACAAATGGAGGATTGGTACACGTGGGTGTATCTTCACCAGCCCCTATCACAGGTCATATAACCACAATAGTCAAGATCCCATTTTGTCATGTCAGTAGTGTCTGTCAGCAGGCTAGCAGTGTGGGAATTAGCATTTGCACCTTATTAAAGCTATAGGTAACCCTGTTGCTCAGTGGAGTCAAGTGCCTGGAAGGCGTTAGGCATCACACAGATACATCAACTTCTGCACTATGGGGAACACTTCAGCTGCTTTTTCTCCTTTTCTCTTAAGAGCATGATTTTTGCTGTCATGTGATTTTGAAGCAGACATTCCTAAGAATACATATATTCAGCTGTATCGGCTGAAGTCACAGCAACTGCTGTTGACAGCAGTCATGATTTAATTATGAATATTGACTCTGTGTTTCTCTTCATCCCTAAGAAGAGATGAAAAGGTATTGTGAAATACACTATACCCAGTATACAAAGGAGTTTAGAAAAGACAGCAAACCTGAAAATCCTGGTTTAAAAAGACTACTAAACAGGCCAATTCTCTGAGTAAAAGCAAAGTGTCTCATAAAGGTTAATTCAACGTAAGTTTAGTAAAGTAAAAAGCATATGTTTTACATTTCTGTGTTTTTTTATCCATTCACTTTCTCCATTTAGTCACGTTGTTGAGATGAGCATATATCCCAATCGGTTATAGGATTATTAGAACTTGATTCCCACTTGACAGCAAGTGGTTGGAGATTTAATTTGTTCAGCTGTTGTGAGCTTGCTGAAACAACTGTGTACCAAAAGAAGGATTCCACATTTTTTTCTCATTCTGTTTCTCAAATATTTACTCTTATGAAATCGCTTAGCACTAAGGGTCCATGTTGTCCTTTGAAATCAATGGAGTTGGGCAGGCACATCTGGTGGCAGAATTAGTCTACTTCTTCTTTTTTTTTCTTTTAATTCTTTTATAGCAGAAGTTGCCAGACCTAGTATTTAAGAAAAACAAAAACCCTGACATACTTAAATTTAAACAAATGATTTTGACGTAGATTTTTTTTTCACATTACAATATTACTGTTGCTTACCTGTCCTTTTTTTTTTTTTTTTTGTAGTAATAGTGGTAACTTTAAGTGATGCCAGATTATGTATTTATATCACGGATCAGGCTGCAAATTCATTCTTTTCCAGGGAGGCAGAAAGATCATGTAAAACTGGTGACCACATGTTGACAGGCTGCATGATTTAACAAAACCAGAGGCAATAATTTAAAAGAAAAATGTTTTATTTTCTGCCAGCAGAGCATAATGGAGAGAAATTGGTTGGTATTATTTTTAAAAATTGCTCAAATCACTGTAGTTAGTATAAAATTGTCTCTGGAACTATTTCCTGTAAGTTAACCAGACATATGATTGTATCCTTTCTATTTTGAATACTGAAACTCACATTTCATCTGTCTTGTGTAGAGCCTGTCAGGTATAATAGCTTTTTGTGACGGTTCCTTCTTTTCTTCTTTCTTTTCTGTAGATAAACCCCCACCCACAAACCTAATACAATTGCTGGTTTTAAGTATCACTCATTTAGCTATTACTAGCAGTCTAGCAGTCATTCCACCTCTTTCTTCTTCTGATGAGCTTGTAGATTTATCAACAGGTAAGTTCCAAGATTAACATGCAGTGTTTATGGGTGTAAACTTCCTCTTTACTCCAAATTGTTTCTAGTTTACCTGACTGAGGTTATCCAAGTGATGACAGGTTTTAAATACAGAAAGGTGGCATTTTCAAACACAGCATTCAGTGCATCTTTTAGGAGCAGGATTTGCCAGCACTGTGTAGTTTTGAAAACCATACCTTAATTGTTTTGAACATCTCCGTGAATAATTACTTTTGGGGATTATCTCAAGAATTCACAAATTTGCAGAATGTTTCTTCTTGTTTCTGAGTTTGGCTATTTTAACATGATTCTGCCATTTTACACTGAAAATTCTGAGGTGGTGAGAAAGAAATTCTTGCCTTCTTGAGATTCTTTTACCCCTCAGAAATAAAATAAAAAAGTGATTGCAGAAAATTAATCCAGATTAGACTGAGATAATTCTACATGCCTGAGAGAAAACATGTTGGTTTCTCACATTATTAATTAATATTTTTCTCTCATTTTACATTCTCTATAGCTTATGGAACTAATCAGATCGATTTCCATTTCTGAAACAAAAAACCCATCAGTGTCCAGGAATAGCACAGAGGGAGAAACACATAACTGACATTGCAGTTCAAAGCTATATATTAGTTTCTCTTTCTTCTGGAAACCCCAAATCAAAAGGCTTCAGTTTTCTTATGAGTAGCAACAGAACACCATAGCCCACTAGGATGCTACTTCAGACATGGAGTAAAATAATCTTTAAATGTATAAATGGAAATATTGAACGTGGAAATTATAATTGTTGCTGCTACATTCAGGGTTGAAATTTTTTCATTGTTTTATTGTTGAAAAAAAAAAGAGACGGCTACAATGAAGACTGGAAAACATGCAATGACTGGGTTTGTTTAGACAATTGAGAATCTTGTCAAAGGGAAGGTTAAGAGAGTGAGTTGATCATGAACCATAATTACCCAGCCAGGGAGAAGATAGCAGATATTTGGAGTTTCTTTTGTTTAGTGGACAAAGGAATTGCAAGATTCAGTGACTGAAAGCTGAACTCAGCAAAGTTGAAACAGGAAAAAAGCCCACAAAATGTTAATGGTGAGGCTAATTTAAACATTGCAGCTGCTTAGCAATAGAAATTCTTTACATCTTGGAGTTTCCAGATTAGGATTGATACTTTCACAACAGAAACCAGAATTACAGGGTAATGTTATATGCCCTGCCTCATGATGAAGATAGTTCCTAGATAATCATAATATTCCTCTCTGATTTCCTCTCTGATCTAGACCTGTGAGACTTTACAGGAAGGTGGTCTATCTGCTAAGTAATTAAGAGGTCACTAAAAGCAAGGAGCTTGAGAGGGCTCTTACCTCTGGATTGTGTTTTGTTTTGTGGTTTTATGTCACTCATATTTCTCATCAGTGAGTCTGGTTGACCCTTTTTGAAGAATTTTTTTAGTAAGGATCTTTAGTACTTGGTTGCAATGTAGCTAGGGCAGCTGCTGGACAATATTTTAGAGCCCCGATCATTTTAATACCTTTAATATGCACAATCTGGTGGATTTAGGATATTGCTACTCTTGCTGGTAGTTGAATATTGTCAAAGAAGATAAACATTACTTAGGACATGAGATTTATGTCTTTACTGTTAAAACTTCGAGGCTTTTGTCTAAATGTTGCTTTTTACAGTTTTAGCATTGTAATTGATGGTGTGGGTGTTTTAAGGAGGGGTTTAGGTATACCATTATTTTGGTCATAAAATGCATGTGGCATCAGGTCTACTCTGACTAGTTAAAATGGTTTCTGAGGAGAATTATTTTTTGCTGTAAAATGTCTGAAAACTTTATTTAGAAATAAAGTTTCTAAACAAGTGCCTGAAAACTAAAATACACAGGGACATACTTCCACAGGGACATACTTCCACCACAGCAGTTACCATGTGTGAGGCGGTTCCTGATTTGGGTTGAATGCATAATCTTTGACAGTACTCTCGGTATTTTAGGAAATACATGAGCCCAATAATGTGTGTGGCCAGTACTGATATCTGTAAAGGGAACAAGGAGGGAAGTCTTCCTTCTACAGTCAATATGGGCTTCATTTTTATCCCAATGTATCAAAAGTGCTGAAAATCCAACAATATCCTTTTTCGTATGACCTCTGCCCTTTACCAGTGTGCATGACATTTGTTGTCCCATGTCCCAGAGTGTTAAATGGAAAATATGTTAAATAGAAAAAGTACAAGGGAAGTCAGTGGGTGCCGTAGCCTGTCCTGGAATTTGTAAGCAGTAATAAACATTATTTCACTGGTGGTATGTGTGAAAGAGTTGGCTGCTCATGAAAATCTTGCTGTCTTGTGCTCTGCTGACATTCATTTACACTAAACTGCTCAAGGTTCCAGCAAGAGGGCTAAAAGTGAAAGGCCTTGAAGCTCATTCACACTCTACTGAGTCAATGGTTCAAGAGCGAACACTGCACCTTGGAGAGTGAAGCTCATGCTTCCAGGAAAACAAGATTCAGTAAATCCATCAGTGAGCTTCTAGAGGCAGCTGGATCTTCCTAAGACTGCAGAAGGAAAAACTTACATGCACTATTTGATTTTGAGCATGCCACGGAGGTAACTATAACTATAACTATACGACCATCCAGGCTGGATGTTGCATATTTTTGGTTTTGTTTTTTTTCAAGTCATGCCGGAGGTATTATAAAACTAGGTAGCTTGAGTATCAATGACAGAGTGATCTCTATCAGTACAGGTTTTATCTCAGGCAGCAAAAAACATGTAGGGCTCAAGGCTGACACTAGTAATGTAGCTCATTGTCTGTCTTGTTGAACTCATATTGTTGTCAGTTTTAAGATAGCTCAGTTGTGACTCTGAATTGGAATAGCTCCTTTGGGCTGTGGTGCCAGTGTATCCTGTCTATATCCCTTCAACACTTTTTCACAGGTCTTCTAAAGACTCCCTTAAGTAGGGTTCAAAACTAGAACTTGTGTATGTTCCACATAGACCCTTCAGAGTATGCATAACTTTTAGATGGGAAGGAGAGAACTAGGAGATAATGATTATAATTGTAAGAATGGCTAACGAGACAATATTATTTTCTTCAGAAAGGGTCTTAGTATTGTAGTAATTGAGAACATACCACTAAGAGATTATTTAAGTGGCAGCAGTGAAAGAGAGGTTAGAATTCTTTTCTTTTTTTTCCTGGCTTTGGGAACTAAATTGAAGCGGATAGTTAAAGAGAGCACAGCCAACTCTAACAAAATCCTTATTTAGGGCATCTGTAAAGAGCAAACTTGAGTTGCCTGAAGGCAACATTGTTCTCTTAGGCCTTTTGGCAGTAGTAAAACTTAAAGGTATAGATAAACTACATGATGCAACTTTTATAAAAATAAAAAAACAAATTTTTTTTCTCCTGTACAGCTGTTTATTTCAGAGCTACCACTAGTAAAATAATGCCATGGAAAATAATGGCCATAGTTAATATAAATGTTGCAGCAAAAATTTCTGCAATATGTCTGACATAGGTGAGGAAAATACCAGCTATTTACTCATTCTTGAAAATATTTGATCAGAACCAGATAAAAATCTCCTAAAGTGTTCCTTCTTAAAGACAGTACTCACAAAAGGAGTATAGTCAGAAATTTGGATTGTTTGTTTGTTTCAGAGTGATTTATTTATGTAGTAGTGGCTAGCTAGGCCAAAGTGTAAAGCTCATATTTCAAGTGCAATATGCTATATAACATTTTTAGTATAGTGTGGACTACCTGGACTGAAACTACCTGGCTTTGCAGTTTAAAGTGCTATGTTTACTTCAGGTAGGTACATGTAACACACAGTGATACTGTGTCTCTCTTGTCTTTTGTTTTCCCCACATCACCTAATGGGTTTGGGTTTTCATATTTATGTGGTTGCCATCATCAGTCACAATCTGGCAACAGTGTACCTGTGCTCTTTCTTTGGTAATCCATGGAAATACTACAGTAAAATTGCACTTTCCATCCTAATACTGAATAAATTACTTCTTTACATATGCAGCAATATATTCTCCTGTCACATAACTCTTGTTATTTTTAATTGGAATTGCTTATGCTCATTGAGGGAGGAATACTTTTCATCCTGTTTTGAACAAAAATCTGTAATCTTGAATTTGTTTCTAAACTTCAGTCATGAGGAGAGCAGTGCAGGAAATTGCTGCTGTTCCACCAAATTAGCTTTTCAGATATCCTTTTAATTGGAGACCATAACTCAGATTCTTAGTATTTTAGGAAGCTGAACAGTACAAATTGAAATACATATATTTCCAGTAAAGACTGAGTTCAAAGAAGGCTTTTATACACAGATGAGTCTGCTAACAAATAGCATGTCATATGATAATGAGACCATGTTTTCTTACACAGTTTCACATTTTGTAAGTGCACTGCTGTGAAATAAGTGGAGTGTTTATCTACTCTCTCTTAAACTGACAAATCTCTGCTAGGGACAAGTGTGCCTACTATAGACAGAACATAGGTATTCAAACAAAGTCTAAACTCTCAGTCAGAAACACATCACTTCCAAATGCAATATATCACACTTGTTCAGAACATTCATTTCCGCCAAAGCATTCTGTTTTTAATGTAAAGACTTCAATTTATGTTTAAGAACAAGCAAACTATAGTACTTTGACAGCCGTTTACACTTAATTTCTTTGCATTAAGTCAACAGAATTCTTTTCCACAAACATCCATTGTTAGGACGATGCTCTCCGAAGGAATTTATGAGAAATGGAATTATGTTTCCAAGGAGATAGCATTTACTATAATGAAGAGTAGATCCTAGAAAATGGCCCCTTTTACAGCAGCTCAGAACAGAGCCACAAAAGCAATTGATTGGTCTTGGCATTTAGTCTTATATCAGCTGTGTCATCCATAGCTTCAGGAGTGAGAACACTAATCTGAAGTGACATTTCTGTTCTGGCGGGCTTTTCTGCCCTGATGAAAGCAATTACTTCATTCCTAAATGATAATTTGCAGGAGTTTCAACCACTTTAATTGATAATTTTTTGTTCTGAGAAGTTCAATTGTGAAGTGATTAGCTGATTTGGTAAATAGAAATTTAAGGTGTGAAATGTACAAGTTGCTCCAAGGTAAAGTGCTGTTTATTGGGTGCTGCAAAATTGCTTGATAAAACTGCAGTTTCTCTATTATCATGAGGCTGGCAATTGCTTAGTTCAACATAGGAAGAAAAAAAAGATCAAAACACTAGTGTTCTAGTGTTTGGGTTTGAAGAAACGTGTCACAGCTCACTTAATGGTTTCTGTATCAAAGTGTACATTACTTTTAAAGGATTGTGCAGGATGGCAAGTTTGTAATCCTTAAAAACCTGGCAGGTTCCTATTATTATGTTTTAATGACTCACTTTGGAAGTAAATCCTGTTATTTAAACATTGCAACAAAGGTGCTCATTGGTGATAAAACATTCAGTTTAATGATTAGTTCAAGCATACACAAACCTTTTCCTTGGCAAGTTTACATATTTAAATTAAATATGTTTCTGTGAAACCACAACCCCTAAAAACCAACCTAAGCCTCACTGATATAAAAAAAGCTTGGTTTAGTAAAGGTATTATTTTTTTCATGTTTCATGTTATTTTTGCAATAATTGTTAAAGCACTTCTAGCAAAATGTATCGTTGGTGTCTACAAGAAAAAGAAACGTTTCTAATAGAAATCAGTTCTGTGATATTTTCCTATATAGTGAAAAAATAATGGTCATTTCATGTGTTAAATGAGAAATATAAAGCAAAAATGAAGGTCAAACTGATTTAGCACATCAAACAGTCTTTGTCAGCCAAGCTTAATATATCCTGAGTTTGTGGAACAAATGAAATTTTGCTGCTATGTTACACTTTGCTTCCAAACAACCATTACAACTGGTTTTATATATTGTGTGAGCATCAGACCATCAAACAGTGCATCTTTACTGATGTGTTGCTGCAGTGATGATCTACAGCAGCAATCTGCCATTTATATAAGGGCAAAATGTGCATCTATATTTAGTTGTGAAATTGGCCTATTATACTCTTGATGTTTACAGAGGCTAACATAAATTAATGATGACAGCTATGAGCAGTGCATTAGTTAAGCAGCAGAGTTTTTACCTTGAACTTGAAGGTTCCAGCTTTAACTTCCAGCATATACTATACAGCTTTCTTCACATATTAAAGAAAGTCTTCCGAAAACATTAATTTTTCTTGGACAGCATTCAAATAGCTTTCATTTGTAGACTAGGCCATTCATTGATGATAATATCAGATAATGGTTTCATTTACGTTTTTGGCAAACTTTTGCCCTGTAAAAATGGTAATAATTATGGTGGGGCAAAAAATGAATGCCCCTGTAAAGTGTTTGCTCATTGAAAAGGTCTGATTTTACTATCTTTGAACTGGGTTAGATATCAGATATCCCTTGTCTGATGAAAAAAAACTGTTTGAGGAAGCAGTCTGCCTCACTAGGTTATGTACTGCACTTTCACCTGAAAGTCTCCTCATACAGCTCATGTCAGAGCAAGTACAGACACTGTGGTAACTATAGATTCCAGTTAACTATGACCACAGATCTGACAAGTATGCAGGTGTTCAAAGGTTCACAAGTTAAAATGCTGAAGTCTTTGATGAATTTTTGATGGATGAATTTTTAATACAAGTCGACCTTTTTGCTTTGAGGCTGCATGCTAGATTAATTGATAAATAGCGAGACTGAGCAATGTTCGAATCTCCTAAGCAAACAAGTAGAAAAATCCATAAAAATCTGCCGTCTGGTTTCTCAGATCTACTTAAAAAAGAAAGACGGTAAAAATTAATGTGGTTTTTGATTTTCTTCCTTTCCTCTTTTTTGAAACTTTTTTCCCTCACGAAAGTAGTCTTCTCTTTTAAACATCATAACTGTTATTATTAGTCTTGAAGTTCTTGTACTCTCAATTCAGAAACAATCTTTGTGAAAAGAAAATCTACGAATAGGACAGCAGAAAAAAAAAGGCAAAGAAAGGGAGAAAACATCAAGTCAAAAAGTTGTCTCAAAAGAAAAGAAATCCCCAAAGATAACAAAATGCAGTGTAGAAATTAGAGATAAACATATTAACATACTTTCATTAACAATTTTTTGGAACTAATTGAATTAGTCTTAGGAAGTTGGGAGAGGATTTTTTCTTCTTTTAATTCACATCTACTGGAGCATCAGCTCTTTTGCTTCATTTTTTTCTATTCAGTTATATCTACTATACTGAAAAAATATCCAGTTCCATGCATATTTGTGAACTCTCTAGAGCATAAGCTTTAGAAAAACAGAACAATAGCCAAAAAAAACCTTGATAATAGTGGGCTTTAGGCTCGTGCTTGCCACCAGTGATGATGTTTGACTTGCTAGACTGGACTTTTCAACTGTAATGTGCGCAATTATTCAGTGGAAGCTACTCTGCTTTGCTTCCTTCATCTTTCCTCCAGTCTAAATAATTTTTTGGAATCTGAAAATGTTCATGGCTGTTCAGATTAATATCCACTTGGACCGAACACTGTTTTTGAGATGTCACTATTACCTTTTGAAAAAACCTCAGGAATAAGAAGAGTCAATTAGAATTAAAATAAATAAATATTCCAAATAATTGGGTCATTTAAATATTGATGCTATTCAATTCTTTGAACTTCTAGTAGAGTGTAATTGCCTTACAACATCAGTGAAGTGAGAACAGATTTTTAAATGCCAGAACACAGCCTATGGGTGGTCATCTATAGGTGGAGTGGAACATTATCTTAATGAATTACCCAGGCATTAAGAGTCAGCTTCTAAATGTATTTGTTGTTATAAACGGGCTTAACTGCCCTCATTGTTTGCACTGGTCAGCTTGAAGCCTAGAAAAGATTCTTAAGGATGTGACTGTGAGGGCACAGGTAATTGATTATTCCTCTACATCAGAATGTATAAACATTTGTATTAGTTAAATGTTCATAGTCATTCACTACCTTTCATTGATATAGATACAGAAATTATGTAAATAGGTTAGTAATAAAACAGGAAGTGATCTAAAGTTGATTTAAATATAAAAATGTCCAAAGTACAGTAATACTCTGTCGCATCATAATAACATGGAAAAAAGTAAGAAAAAGCTAAGAGGTTCTTCCTAGTGTAACTCATATAGAATTGCACAAATGCACACTTATGGACTCAGGAGCAGCATAAATTTGTTGCCTTATGTAATGCTACAACTATGGTCAATAGCAAGTGAGCATTCTTGTGTTCTTTATATTGGAAAACTGTAAGCAGAGGGACATACATAACTGAACATTTCTTTCAGGGCAGTGAGGGGGCTGGGTCACTTATCTCCAGTCCATGTTTTTTGTCACAGATTCGTTGTGCACTCTAATGTTGCACATCCTTTCCATGTATCTGATTTCGTTTCTGTGAAATTGATATAACATCCATCTGGCTATGTCCTTTGGAAAAATAGATAATATTTACAGTGGATGTTTTGATCCTTGAATTTAAAAGACTAGACTAATATAAAAATACACATACACACAAATTGCTTCCATCTCTGTGAAACTTTTTGTAAACATTATTAGATATTATATGTTATTTTTGCACTGTATCTAGTTTTGCTGCTATTAATCCATATTGTTGTTAGAGGCTTAAGAAATTCACTAGTGCTCAGTAACAGCTGAATTAACGAGTATGAAAATGTTTAGTAATACAAGAAAAAGTGCTCTGTTCTGGTATACTGTTTCATTTGTAAAGTTTCTACTGAAATCAGGGATGATTTCAATGCCATTATCAAAAATACTGTGCATCCTTTGTGAGAGTGTGTCATACTTCTCTGCTTGTATTTAATGGAACTGAGCAAAAACTATGATGACACACTGCAGACAAGCTGTCCACTATCTGGAGCTCAGCAGTCCATCTGTCCCTCAAACTTTGTTTTATGGCCTTTGCTCCCAATCCAGTCTCTATTTGTGACAAGTCCAATGAGACTACCACAAAACCCTATCAGTGCTGTTACGTGGGACTGTGCAGGGGGAAATCAATGTTTCTGAGAAGCCTGGTTTGAGGAGTCTTGACTCTGTCAGGTTTAAGGGAACAGTAGGTGAAATGCAAATGTGAGCTGCCTTTCTAAAAGCAGGCAAGTCTGTGATGCACCTGTTTCCAAATTATATTTTGAAATTGCAGGCAGAAATACTTATTTATAACTGCAACCATTCCACTGTTTTCATTCAGAATTCACATAATTAAATTTTTTCACTGATTTTTAGTTCCCAAAGTGAGACATGAAAGCAAGGTATTCATATGACCCAGAGATTAGCTCAGTTGGTTAGAGCATCATGCTAATAATGCCAAGGTTGTGGGTTTGATCCCGGTATGGGCCATTCACTTAAGAGTTGGACTCAATGATCCTTGTGGGTCCCTTCCAACCAAGAATATTCTGTGTGAACATATGCTAAAAAATCCTTGCTAATGCAGACCAGTGTACTTGTTGATATGCTGCAACATGTTTGATTGCCATTAAATGCTGCAAAAATTAGCAGCTGTGATTGTCCCAGCTTTAAAGTGACAGATGTCGATTGGTCAGACTTGACGATCGTGGGTGCACACAGGTATGGATACATGTATATGCTTATGAATATAAAGTATGTAAAATTATATAAAATAAAATATGGAGCAGGTTAAGCTTGGAATGACCACAAGCACAATGAAATCACAAGTAACCCATAAAACTTTTATGCAACATCATATTATCACGTCTTCTGCATCTGCTGTGTCTTCAATAGAAAATCTACTTTAGAAATGTCATGTATACCATTTTAGAATTATATGATAGTATTTATTGTACCCTCTCATCTGTAAAAGCCAGACCCCCTTTATATCAGCCCATCTGGAAAGGCCCTGAAAGGAAAACAAATATATTTTAGAAACCCTATCTAACAAAAGCATTATTTTTCAAGCCATTGAATATGCTGTTTATATGGTACTGCTTCTCAGGATTATCAGAGCTAGCAGCTGGAAACCTCTTAGTCTTCTTTAGTGGATTCTGTATATGGAAATTCTATGAGAAATATGTTCTTAAAGGAATGCATGAAGTTTCACCATTGTATGACAACATCATCCTTTTATATTTTATAATGGTGCACTCTGATACAATTTTCTTAGCTCCTGCTCCTTCTCCACAAAAGGCAAGAGGGAGCAGTATTTATATCCCTGGGGTATATTTCCCACTGTTACTTTCTTGTTGGTATTGTAGATATTATATGTAGTTTCAATTGTCTGTTGGGGGACCTCCTCTCTCATGTGAGAGCTCTTGATCCTGTAATTCTCGCTTTCTTGATGCTTTCTGACTGTTTTTGAAATCCACATAGCAAACATGGGTATAGTTTCTCACACTTTTTCTCATTAGCAGGAAATCTTGTGTATTTCTAAGTTTTTACAGCCTGATACTTTAGTAAGTTAGTCTGTGTTACCAAGAATCACCTCTAATCCCGGTGTCATATGACAGGACCTAAGATGAGTTATCTTCTTCAGTGTCAGCACCACTGCTTGCTGTTGTGAGCTTCACACCCCTCTTTTCCAGCATACTCTTGGGATTATCAGTACCAGTTAAGTTGCTTTGTTAGGAGAATCTGACGATGAAGCTGATGTTGCCTATCAGAATCACAGGTGCCAGAGAGGATTAACAGTGATGTTTAGGTCATATCTAATGAATTCCTGCATCCTGCTGAGGAAATCACTGCTCTCAAATTAAGGACCCATTTTATCAGCATAACTGCAGTGTCTGACACTACAAGTCTATTTCCCTAGGGGAATTATGTAGAGCAGAAATTAGGACTTGTATGCACATATTGATGGACACTGTTTCTAAATTTAGCTTAATGCACTGATGCCAAGAGGACAGTGCTACAAATTACAAATTCCTTGACCTGATTCACTATGTGAACCTTCCACAAATGACAAAATACCAAACGACTGGGAGAAAAGGCGAGTTACTCTTTATACTGTTGGTCAGGAGTTTCTTTTGTCAGCTCCCCATCCCTTCTAATTTTTTTATTGTAAAAGTTTGAATAGGTTGCTTTCAAATGATTCTGTTTGCTGACACAGGTAGCCTCACTTTTCAGCTTAACTGACTTCCATTGCAAACTGTTACTGATGCAGAAACATTTTGTATTAGTTTACATTTCAACATATTATTCAGTTTCAGCAATTTCCTGAAACCTCTACTGGACTTGTAAACTGCAGATTCAGACTTTGGTGTTGCTAAGGAATATTCTATTGCTATTCAATTTCTAACATTTTTCAATTTCAGAAGGTGCTGAGGTTTGTTTCTGGTTTGTTTTACTAGGGATCTCTAAAGTGCTCCTTTTTTATACAGGGTTATAATTAAGTGCTTTGGAAAGAAGGTGTGAATCTCTTGGTGCAGACTTTCAGAACAGATTGAGAATCTCAGTTCTTCTGGATTCCTCAAATTTGATCGGTTGAACTTGAGGTTCTCAGGCTTGGCTTCTGAGAAAAAAAAAGTGTAGTAACAGGTAGTAAAGGCCATGCCTTGTAACATGAAATTGAGTTTTGACTTGCAAGCAATTGGGCAGAGACCAATTTACCTGCCTTTCCCTTATGTTGCTGTTGTAGATACTTAACTTGCAGAGTGTATACTACTTCCCTGGAATTAATTGGACAGTTCATACCTCACAGAGCTGTAGCTCCCAGATTTCTGTATATACATAAAATGCTTCTATGTGTTATATTTAATGCACCTTTTGAGGGATTTTCCACATCTATGGTTGTAGATATTTAAAATTTGAAATTGGATAGAGATGCATCCACAATGAGTTTTGTGAAATCTTATTTTTCAGATACTTTTTTTGCTAGAATATAATTTACAAATCAAGCTGCTAACATTCTATATAGAGCTCATAGTCAAGTAGATACTTTACTGTGTGATTCAGTAGGATTGTTTGTCTTTATCTGTGGGTAAGGATGTGCTGTTTCCTCCTTACTATCCCTATTTCTTAGCTAGATTGTCTTTTTAAATATAATTGCTATTGGTATGGAATTGTGTAGGGAATGTAATGTGTTAACCATTCTCATGGAAGTGTCATGGAGGGATTTCATTTGTGTGTTAAGGGCCCAGCTGATATGCCCTTTCAAGTCTGAAGTGGCAGAGATGGCTACAAAAATGCAAGTGGCTAAGAACATAAAAATAAGATAACATCTGTAGTTTATTTCCAAATTAGAAAAATAGGTATAAACAGTGCTCTTAGATTCATGGTATTATATCTGTGCGCTTCAATTCTACTGATTTACTTCATATGCAAGAGTGCTTTTGTAGATCTGGCCACTATGATTTTTTTGTTGATAAGATCCAGAGTCTCTGAAAGGGTCATGGAAGCTTGGGAGAAGCATTTGCTATTCCATTATACGCTAGTTGAATTCTAGTTCTGTTGTCAACCAATGACTCGTTAATGAAACTGTGGCTTTAACTTCATCAAATTAATAAGTAAACAAATGAGGAAAGATAGATCCTTAGTGAGTGACAAGAACAGTTTATACTTGCTTTATGCAGGAATTGACAGACACCAGTCCCAGTATCAGCAGCACCTTGTACTCACCAAGGCAGAGGTATGTTGAAGCTTATAATATCCTGAGTTAAACACTCTGGAAAAAAAAAAAAAGAAAAAAAAAAGGCAAAAACTTGAAAACCCTCTCATTAAAAGCAGAAGAGGCAATATGAATCAATAAGAACATTTCTTTGTTTCCCCAAAACACGCAAGAAAAAAGGTAAATCCCTTTTCCCTTGCAAAGTTTTATTATTATATATTGAAACTTGAGTTACAGGGAAAGATCAGGAAAGGACTCCAGTGGTTAACCACTATCTCCACACTGTGCTTACAGCATTTTTACACCAATTAAACAAATAGCCCAGCATTAAAATCTGAGTTACCTTTACCTGTCCTGTATAGATGGTAGCAAGTGATACATTGATGCAACAGGTCTAAATTAATGTCTTTGCGTTTCCAACAGCTCCAACTGTGTAAAGCAGAAGATTGTTTCTGACCAAAAAGTTGACAGTCTGCCATGTGTGTGGTAGTGAGTTACAATCAGAAATGTGAAGCATGCAACTGTATTAACTGCTTGCTCACCCTTCTGACAAACATTACTATTTTCACTTGAAAGACAGTTGAACAACTCCTAAAGAGCAGCTTCATGAAATCCAGGAAGGTTTACATTCTTACACCAGACTTAAACTTCTGTGACTTAGAAGATACTGTACAATGTTTGGTTGTCTTGGCTGCACTGCAGACCCTGTCAGAGGTGGCACACACTTGAGTCATGTGCTTTTAAACCTTTCCCAAGAGTCAGAATTTGTCACAAGTTAAGGCAAAATTGGGTCACAGTGATACAGGAGAAGCAATGGCACATTGGAAGATAAGCCCCATGTACACAGCATCCTTGCAAATTCAGAAAACTCACAGCAAAAAAAGGAAGGGCAGGCTAAGAAAAAAGTGGCTGAAATAAGTTAAAAGCACTTACATATTATGTTGGACACTACTGAAACTCCAATATTATCATTAGTTTTAATCATTCAAGTCTGGAGTACCATTTCATACATCCTGTAGTCTGTAGATCCATACACGACAGCATTTTGAAAATGTGGTTCTTTGTAGAGAAGACTAGCAGTGAAAAAGCAAATATTGATGAATGTCCTACTTTGTTTATTTTCTTTCAGTTTACAAGCTTTGAGGAAGGAAAAGTCCCGAGATGCTGCTCGCTCTCGCCGGGGAAAAGAGAACTTTGAATTCTATGAGTTGGCGAAGTTGTTGCCACTGCCTGCAGCCATTACCAGCCAGCTTGACAAGGCATCCATCATCCGACTTACAATTAGCTATCTGAAAATGAGGGATTTTGCTAATCAAGGTGATCCTCCGTGGAACTTGAGAATGGAAGGACCTCCACCGAATACATCAGTAAAAGGTATGGAGAAAATATGTTGTGTAGTATCGAATATGGCAGCCTTTAGTAACCTCTAAATTGAAATTTTTACCATAATCCTTTCTTCTTTCCCTGCATATCAAATCCTTTAAAGGGATTCAAATGTGGAAATCTGAGGTCTGCATGAGAAAGACACCATGTGAAGGTGAAATAAACCTCTTATTTTATTTATTTTTTATTTAAAAACAAACCTATTGATGTAACTGTTACAGCTGTAAGTCTTCTGGGTAATGTAGACTAAATTGTTTCAAGTTATTTAGCTAATATTGTGTTGCTTTGTTTTAGTATTTTACATAAGGATGTGTTTGAGAGGAACATGGCATTATTCCTTGAGAACTCAATCTCTTAATTCTCTGACTATACCTTAAATGTAGAATCATCTATTTCTGAAGTTTGAGAGCATCACATCCAAGTATTTAAACCTTCAGGTGAGAGACTAGGATTTTATTTATCATCTTGTAATATCTATAGAAATTATTTTGACTTCTGAACCACTAGGCATCTATCAACATTTCAGACAAAATAGACTTTTCAATATTAAACAACCTTTTTCATGCTCAAACAAGCAGTCATGCAGTAAAATCAGTTTTAGATGTGAATTGCCACAAAGTCAGGTAAAGGAAGAATCAGTCAGTGGTTTTTGAGGTTGTGTGCTTGTTGGTCTTAGGTAGTGTTTCCAATTACTTGTGTAAAGTGGATTTTTTTTAATAATTTTTTTTTTTTTACTTATGCTACTCATGTCAGTGAGTGTGATCTTGCTGTCTGATAAGCATTTTAAATTAGGTGAGCAAGTTGCATGCCAAAACCTGGAATTTCTGGTTGTCCTGGCTTTGACAGCATAGAAAACTCCCCACTTTATTTTAGCTACTAATCTCATACTTTGGTGGAAACATATTTTGGAAAGAGGAATATGACATTTGAGCACCCTAGGTTTTTTCCACACATTATGAAACATAAACTCTTAATCTCTACTAAACTAGATAGAATGAGGCAAAAGAAAAGCCACCTTTAAGGGTGGAGGGAGGAGGTGGAGATAGAATCTTATTTATCAGACCACTACTGTCCATGAAGGGTTACTGGTATGGATGGTGCAAAGGGCTTTTACCTGCTCTTCCATTTAAAGGAAGTGATATTAGTTAAGGAAAGTTATAATTTTCAGTGGAGGGAGATAGACATGGAGGGCAAAAACTGAAACACTTTCAGGCTAGGATTTAGTAGCTGGACATAGCTGTGGTCATTTTATATATTTAATTTATATTATCTGCTACATTATATATCATTCTCATGGAGAGAAAAAGGTAATAGTTACATCATTCAGAGCGTGAGTATAACATGGTTCATCAGCCTGCTGATATAATATGCAAATGTTCTCCATTTTTTCAGGATGAGAGTTTATTCTCAGGCAATTAAACAGTGTTTCAAGGTGGATGTAAAGTGGACTCTGCTGTCCTGTATTACTGAAAATCTGAGCTCTGCAGATCTCTGTGAATGTCTTCAGCACATTTGGGATCTGTTTTTCATTATCCTCTTGTGGAACATATACCGGAATACTAAAGCTTCCTTTCTGTACAGAGATTCTAATGAGTAAAGGAATTTTAAGGGAGAATGAGATCTTATTCTTAAACAACAACATAAATAGTCTGATCTAGATTAACATTTTTCTTCCTATAAAAGAGCTGGATAAGTGTTTAATGCCTGTTCACCCTATCTGATAACCCTGCTCCTCCACCCATCTGGTGATACAGTTCCCATGCTTCTAGGGTAGGGGTATGTGGGTGCTGAGGAAGGGTTTTTGCCTTTTTCTTTTCCCATTTTTGTGTGCTTAGCTTTACAGTAAGTAGTATTAGTTATATGTCAGTATATTGAAACAATTTTGATGAAACAGTGTTTCATTGTATAAGAATTTCACATAAGCAAGTTTAACTGTAGAGTACAGGTATATTTTATTACTTCACCAGTTCTTCTTACGTAGAAACATTCTGATCAAACATTCATGAAATTACATCAAAAGAAATTCAGTTTCATTTATTAAGGTTGCTTTTTGCTGCCCTTGAAGTTCATTTGTATAAACAAGCTCACAAAAATAGCTTACAGCTTCACATGAAGTATGGTTGATAAACCTACAATAAAACACTAGAAATTATACTTTGTGTGTGCCCAAGCAATATTCTGAATAGACTTAAAGGTATTTGGAAAATTATATGAGAGGTACTTACATTGTGTAGGCAACTGCTTTTTTTTCTTCCCTCCAAATGTGTTGATCTGCTTGTGTTAATCATTAAATTTAAAAGCTTAGTTTTAAATTTTCCCCCAGTACTGTGCAGCAATTTAATAATTTTAATATTTCAGGAAGGTCCTTTACTCTGCCCTGTATTTATCACAGCTTTTCGTACAAGTCTGTAAAGGCTGATGAGTTTGTTTTCTTATGCCTACTGTGTAGTGATCACTGCAAGTTATGCTTCCAAATGAGCACTCAGGTAACTCCATATAATATTTCCAGAGTCAATTACTTCATGGAAATATCTTGAGCAATTGGAAAGTATCAGATAGTTTTCTCCATTATTGTAGAAATATCTGTATTGTTATAATACAGATCAAATCTACAATGAACATTATGCATTATTCAAGAAATGACCAGGCATTCTCAGCAGTGTTTCAGCTAAATAACTGATGATTGTAACCTTTAAAGAAATCTCATTGTGATTACTATTGGTAAATCATTTCTCCATTCATAGTAATCTTTATTTAGAGGTGATCTAGAAACCATTATATCTTTTATTAATCTTAAAAGCAATAGACATGATTTGACATTTGCTAAAAATGGAAATATTTTCCATCTTCTAATAGAGCAGACTTCACTTATTTTTCTTTTGGTACATTATCTAAGGCTTTCTGTGTATAGGAAGTCTTAGTCCTTGTAAACAAATACACACATAGAAGATGAGTTTAAAGACAGTTCTTAGAGACCTGGGCAAGTCTCTAAGAAAGGTTATTTAGAGTCAGTAGGAATAAAATTGCCATTCTTTGATAGTACATAAAATATGTACTATTTTGTAGTAACTCTGTTTCCATCCTTATTCTGAGTTTGGGGTATGTTCCAACAATAGTAAATAAGCCACTGATCAATTTTTTTAACTCAAAGATGGGTTTTCTAAAAGTTACCTGGGAATAGAATATACACAGTATATACTGTGTGTTCAGCTAGTAAGTGGTGTTTTACCTAGCATGGCACTTGAAAACGTGTGGTACATTCTGATACTAGGCCCTGTAATCCTTTTCCAAAATCAAACTCTTGTGAGAACCCTCTTATTTTGGAATAGTGTCTTCAAATCATTGACTCCAAGTTTGTTTGTGGGTGTTTTTACCAAGCCACACCTTTTTTTCTTTTTTTTCTTTTTTTAAGTGAAGAGAGGAAGTGAGGAGAGGAGCGTGAGGCACACTGTTGTTCTTTGGTGTTTTGAATCTGTTTGGCTGACATAAAGTCATGCTGTGTATTTTGGTTTTGGGCAATCTTTGGGACACTGTTTCTGACTGGGGACCACTGTCACTATAAAAAGAAGGCTCACGACTCTGTCTTGAACAAAGTTCCCAGCATTTACCATTTCTGTTTCTTTTGAAGCAGCAATTAGATATGGTAGTCTGTGCCTAAGTTTGCAAACCCTTGTCCTGGAAATTTGCCATGATGACATCAAAATCATTATTAAATTTTAGTTATTTTTCTATTCAAGCGAGGTGTTAATTTCTGTTTTTGGAGATACAAGTGTTTGTGCAAGGCCATAATTTCCTGTTGAATTTTGTGACATATGGAAACTAGAGGGTGTCAAGTTAAAAGTGGGTTTATTATGACTTTTATTTTTTGAAGCCAAATCTTTACATTTTATGTTACATAAGTAAAATAACCTTACTTTTCTGCTGTAAGAGAAGAGATGAATGGGAGTGCATCAGAGGAGTGAAAAGGACTTCAGTAAATAGTACTGACTGACTGGTAGGTTGTATAAAGAATGTCACTTCTAATTTAGCCATCTCTGCTTTAAGTGTTTTGTGTTCTGCAATTAGGTAGTTTTATGTGTGTGTTCTGGAATTAGTATATATCAGTATGAAAAGAAATCAGATGCTATCAGAAGTATTTGCGGTGTATTGAAATCTTTCTTATCCAAATTGTTCTTGCTTGATGTAAGTAAACACAACTGAAAAACTACTTGCAATAAAGCATTCAGTGTTACTTCAATTCTGCATTGGTAATGATAGTTTAAAAAAAATTGCTAATGATACAAAGAAAAAATTTAAAACAAAATTACACCTGTTTCCTTCAATCTAGCATGTTTTTCAAAGGATCCATTCTCAAAATAAACAAAATATGTAAGTGTAGCTTGAAAATGAACTTGATGTCTTGTCATACTGTGGGACTTGGGGTGGAGGAAATAAGTCCAGCACTTTGAATTCTGTGGGAAAGAAAATAAACAATAATGATAATTGGAAAGTGTGGTAATTGTTATCCCAAATGTCAAGTGGAATTACTTTCATTAATTTAAATATCTTTTTCTAATAATTTCTGTGCTGGATATGTAGGCATTTATAAGAGAGAAATAAGTTGTTCTCTTTTGCATGATCTCATTGTGGAAACACTTTAAATAACATTACCTGTTGTTAGCCTTTTATATTTTAAGTGGAGTGTTGTCTTCTGAGCAGGAGTTGCAAGGCAGTACAAGCCTTTCCCTTCCAAAACCCACAAACCTTCCAGTAAGACTGGCCTTTTGTTCTGAATCACTACACAATTTTCTCTCAGGGAAACTATCTACAGGGGCAAAGAAATAAGAATTACTTTCTTCCTCAGAGTTTTTGGCCTAAGACATTTGTTTTCACTGTAAAAAGCAAAAAAGTCAATCAGATGAAAAGAGAATAATGCAGATGAATTGGTTGTATTCCTTGCTATGAAAAGAATCTCCAAATCTTACCATCCCGCTTTGCGCAGAACTTCTGCTCCTGTGCTGGAGAGTTCTTGATAGCCCTATAATTTATTTCTCCCTGTCTTGCAAGCATTATTCTTGCAAGAATAATTCAGAAGAATCTTATCACTGTTTTTATATAGGCCACTATGAAGTTCTCAGTATCGAACTGTGTATCAGTATCAAACACTGATTGTAAGAGTAATGTTTATCCATTGTAAACCTGTTTATGTGGTCATAGGGGAAATGCAGCTGTAGGAGTAGATAGCTTAGTCATCAACCTATCACATAAGTTACATAAGATGATTAGGTGTCGTTTGAATGTAGAAATCAAGTGCGGAAAATTTCAGGAGGTCAGTGGTAAAACATTAATGTTCTCTATGAGAACTATTGATGACTTTCTGGTATGAAAGATATGGAACCCAAAGGGAGGTAGCTCGGTTTGAATCTCATTGTGATAGATAAGATGAATTGAATATGGGACTCAAAGTTGGTGATTGCCTGGTGACAAGTGATCACAACCTGATTGCTTTCAATCTCTGAAAATGGAGGAGGATGCTGACTAATATACTTAGTACTTTTGAGGGTCTAATTGCCTAATGGGTAAACTTATGTGTGAAATTGGTTGTCAGGAAAAATTTTGATGAAAAAACTTTTTGAAATGATAATTTTCTATGCACCTGAAAACTCTAAAACTGCATCTTTTTTCAGAATGAATAATAAAAACAATTATTTTGAAAAAATATGTTTGATTATTTAAATAAAACTTAGGGAATTAAAGGGAAATACATAGCAAGATAAACTGTAATGTCTGAGGTGCAGAATGTTGGCAAAGACAAGTAGAAGCATTAAGGAAAAATCTAAAAGTATTAGAAAATTCAAGAAAAAATAGATTTATGTGTATTAGAAATGTGAAACCATTCCGGAGACAGTAAAGGCTCTTTAGCAGTAAGGTACAGTAAAACTTCTATTGATGCAGAAAAGACAGAACAGGTTGATAAGGTTTATTTAAGTGCTTGCTTGTACAGAATCCATTCTATGGGTCTTTATAGTTCAGGTTACTGTTAACAGCAGTGTTGAAGGAGCATATGCAATCATAGGCATCGACACTAGAAAAACTAAGGGAGGAGAATTTGAGTCTCAAGAGTTCATAGTTTGGTGGACTTGACAGAGTTAGGTTTAGCTTAACAGTTGAACTGGATCATCTTAAATGTCTTTTCCAACCTAAATGATTATCTGATCCTATATCATATCTTCTTTGTCAATATGAGATTATTGTAGATTGTTGTGGTTTTTGTCTTTTTTGATCATCCTTGTTTCTCCCTCAAACTTCTCATGCAAAAGCATTCTGCTGCTGGAATACAAATGTTGGAGTCCCAAACATGGGGCTCCAAGAACTGCCTCCTCTGTGTTTGAGTCATACCCATAAATGATGAATTCTGTGTGTATCATTTTTGCTGGGAAAATAAGAAATGTTTCCTAAGTGCCTATGTCAAACTTTTAAACATACTTGAAAAAAGATATAAGTCTTGGACGTGCCAAAAAAAACAGAGTGAGAAAACTTCTCACATCTCTGTAATATCTACAGTCATGTGCCCATTGTAGTTGTTGTGGTTCTGCATTGCTTTAATAGGTTACTTGCCATGGTACAAGCAAGGGAATATGAAACTCCTGAGCATCATCATCCTGAATCCCAGCTGGCAGTGTTTCTCAGATATTCCAGAACTGTTGAATAAATTGTCTGTGTCCTTCAGACAAGGGTTGGGTTACCTCTAATATCACTCTGATTACCCTGATACAGCCTTATTCAGGTTCATCCATTCTTTCAAAGTGCTGGTGGTGTGAAGTTTGTAGTACTGATCTGTTTTAGCCTCAAAGAAATTGTAGGCAAAATACTGGGAAATTTCTTGCACGAAAAGGATAAAAGTAAGATTGTGTATTTTTGGATAAATGGGAAGTAATTCTTATAATACAAACCCAAATTAATTATCTGAAATTATAAGTACAGTTAATTAGGATATACATTGTATACTGAAGTATTTTTAAGGCATTTGGTGTCCTAGTGCATAAGAATTATGTTTTTAAAATATTGGAAGAACATTATATAGGCAGAACCAAATTAAGCACATTAACTATATAACTAAGTGATCTTGGAAAGCGGATCGAAGTGAAAGTTACTATTGAGAATGGAGTTTCTGTGTTTTTCTCCAGAAACTGCTCTGGGCATGGTCACCAATGAACTGGTAGTAAACATGGCTCAAATGCTGATTTAAAATTTGCAATTTACAATGATGTTTGGATCACAGACAACAATCTAGTAAATCAAACCTCCTAAAATGTATTTGTTTCAGTGTAAGAATACTGTTAATATTAATATTATTATTATCTAAATGTTTATCTTTGCTGTCCTAAACTCCAGGCTACTGGAGTTAAATGACTGAAAGGATTTGGGGTTTTTTATGAAGCAGAACAGGAATAATGGGAAAAGCACTTCAAATTCACCTCTCCTTTTTTCTTGCATGAACAAAGGCGTAAAAAGAACCTAACTGATCCTTCCAGTTTTGCTACCAGAAATAATAGAATGATTTACTTTCTCATGGCGTTTTATTTGTCTCATAAAAAGTTCTATCCATCACTTCTGTGGAGACACAAAACATTTACTGCTCGTAACAAATTAATACTTTTTCTAAAATGTTGTCAATCAGATGTCAGTCCCTGGAAGAGTTGTTTATTGCTAGAACTCCACCTTACAACTTAAAAATTAAATAGGAAAACAACCACACAGTAAGTGTTTTTAAGAGCAAGGAAATGGAAAAAGTGACTTTAACATCTTTTCTCTCACTCCCAGCCACTACTGTATTTCCATTCTACTACACTGCAATTCATCTTCCTTTCTCTTCTTGTGCTGTTACACTGACTTGGTCATTTTTGCATTTTCATTATGTTCTTTAGTACGGCTTATTTTTCTTAGCCATTTGGGTTTTTTTTGAGTCCATAGATGAAACACTGAATATGCATAATGTCTTTGTCTTGTACTCAGTTTCCAGTGCTGACTCTCTCCTTTTCATAGTCCTGCATTTTTCTATACATCTTTGCATTCTTAATGCAGTCTTGGTAATGAAAACAACCTGGTGAAGAATATTAATATTTAAAAGAAACCTCAAAGTTTGTAACTTTTCACTTCATTCTTTTTTCCTTCAATGTTCATGTCTTTCTGTGCACAGTAGTACTTATCATATCAATAAAATTCACTCCTGAGTTGAGAACATACCTTTCTCATTCCACCTAAAAGATGGTGGGTTTTGTCATTACAATTACTTATTGACAACATTGATGGTATTGGCTGAGCAACTTTTGACAAGAGCACAGGCTTCAGACTTGCAGAGGTAAATATGTGAGGAGGAATATAGTATTGACAGTTGCATTGGTCCAACCTTAGTGATGATAATAAAATAACCCAGGAAAAACTTTCAAATTAAAACCAAGTTAATTTCTTGTCCATATGTAATGATATAGATTTTCATCCAGTAGAAATTTCTATGTAAAAGTCAGTGCTGCAACAGTCCTCTTTTCCAAAGCTCTTAATAAAATGCTTCCATATGATTTTTGGATTCATGTTTTGTGTTGCATGGGTTAGTTCCAGGTGGTCTTTTTTAGAAGCATGAATATCTTAAATTATATGTGCAGTCTACATAACTTTTTCAAATAACGCACATGATGGGGTTAGCCAATTACAGATGTGCAATGAATCCGGTGTGCCAAAAGTGCTTGTTCTGCTTTTTGCTTTTAGTAATCAGAAACAGTAATCACTGCTATAGTTTTTGGTATGTAAAATCAAAAAAGGCTGTTGCTATCTGTAGATTACAATATCTGATAGAACATTTATTTGTCTTTTTATTTGCCCTTTTCTGAACATAAGGAAAGTGCCTTTGCTATGAAGAATGTTTTGGAAAAAGTCTCAGTCAAGCTCAATATTGTAGTGCACCATTTTGCAAATGAAAGAGGCTGAGAAACTGGATCTCATGATTGGATTTAACAGTTTCAGTATATCTTTCATACCTTAGTCTCTTCAACTGGGCGGAGAATGTAAGGACATACATAAAGCCCTGCTAAATTCAATACAGCTTAGCCTTTGTTTCTTCTATTATTGTAGTTTGTTGGTTTCTGGGTCATCTGAACTTCTACCATATATCTCCCATTGCATGTATGCTGCTTTTAGATCTGGTTGAATCTGTTGCAGAGATAATAAATGCATCTGTATGAAGAAATAGATTAACCAACTGATAATTAATGTAGTGGAAACTTAAAAAAAAAAAAAAAACCAAACAAATAAAAAACCCAGACAGGGAGTGCCTAGAGGGAATAAAGCAGTGTAAATAAATGGGCATTTATAATATTTGTTTTACCAAGAGTTACATCACTCCATATTACAAGTAAAAAATTAAGACTCAAATATTTTGTTTGAAATGAAAGAAAACACAAAACCTTTTTTTGAAATAGAAGGAATAAATCCTCCCATCTCACCTGTTTGCAGTTATATATTTATTAGTATTTTCCAAAGTGGCTGTTTCAATATTTGGAGTAAATAATAGTCAGAGTCCTGAAAGTGAATTTGGAAGTATATGGATTTAATAATAATTCTTACTTTGATGTATTAGTTGTATTAGATACCTTTGGTCAACAGAGGTAGACCCAGCAATCTTAAAAACCAAAGTGCAATGATTTTATATCTATATAACATGCAAGTATAACCACAGTCTGACCAAAGTTTGACCACAATATCAACGCAGCCTAATTTCTGCAACTGTTCTCTTTGAAGCCTGAGGAAGGAAATCGAGTTTCCACCAAATCCCTATGCTCTTGTGGTCTCCCATTTCAATCAGGGATATAAAGTAGAATACAATGAATCTATAGTAAAGACTTTCCCAGGACATTAGAGAGATCAGTAAAAACTGTTTTCATTAGCTGTCAGTAATTAGAGAACACCCTTCATAGAGAGCTTACAATTTAGAGAACATGTAAGCCTCTATATAGCCTCCAAGTTTGCAAGGAAAATAAGAATCTCTACACAGCTGGGGAACTTGTGTTTTGAAATATCAAGCTCCCTTAAGAAACATCTATTTTCTAGCTTTTAAGCCAAGGTAAACATTTTTATTTTTAATTTCAAAGGCTTTAGTCATACCATGCTTTCTATTACTATGAAAGGAAAGAAAGGCAAATACCTAACAAACTCATTAACACCAATTGTGCCAGAGTCATCCTCCTAAATGGAGCTGTTAGAAAATTCTTACCTTAATTTCAGTGCTTGAGCACATCATTCGCTGTAATTCTTACTCGCAGACTTAGCTGAGTGCATCTGCACAAGCATGTGTCTGTTGTCACTTTGCATTCTATTTGTATGGTATAAAAATTGTTTTTGCTTTCCTTTGCTGTGGTAGTACCACATGCAAGTACATAATTCTATGTCTTATTTCATCATCTGTAAAGTCATTAAATGAATATTCATAATCATAAAAGAAAGATGGAGAAATATCTTTGCTCACATTTTTATACATATAGACAATTCCAAAACTTTACCTATAGCAAGCAGAATAATATCCTCAACATTACCTCGCTTTACATCTTAAAGAAAACCAGTTGTGTAAAGGTTAGGAAAAATCAGGAACTGTTTTTTTATTTACTTTTTTAAGTACTTACTGTATTTCTACAATTATCAGAGAAACTGTAAATTTATATATCCCCTTTCAGATTTGAATTACTGTGTATGCTAGCTGTTTCTCATCCTCTTCATGTAGAACAGTGCTGATAATGCTAATAGAGAAATTGAGGCATATACAGATTTAGAGCAAGCTTTTCAAAAGAGTGCAGCGCTCCAACTGGAGCCAGATTTCAAAAGATCTCTGATCCTATTCAGCTACAAAATAAATAGCCAGATTTTCTAAAGATTTCAGCACTTTGGTAATCTGATCATAAGAAGCAGCTGCTGAGCACGTTTGCAAAGCCAGCTGAGAGTGGTTTGCTCAATATCCCATGAGAAGTGTGCGTTAGAGCAGGGAATAGAGGCCCGTTCCCATGCCCTAAGACTAAGAGTCCAGTTCTCAAGCAATAACACTATCTTCATATCCTTTGTAAAAATGCTATATTTAACAAAAGGAAATTTAACCATTTAGAAATTTAACCCATGTCTGTGAGGAGATATTTTTCAGAATAACATAAAGATTTGCACTTGGTAGATAATGAACCAATCAAATAGAAGGAATATTGCTAATCCATTTTATACTGCATCTCTGTGTTATATTGTTTTAATTAGGTGTCTCATAAAAAAAGTCCCTTTAATAATTTTTAAACATTTTATAGTCCATTGTCAATTTTTTGAGTGTCACAAGAAAAAAAAAATAGAATAACTAGATATTCTAAAAAACCCCTACAGAAACCTGCTGCAAGTATAATGTATGGCAAGTCCAGGTGTGATTTTCTGTGGACTTCCACCCTCATACCACATTCCAAGGCCATAGTTTTTATTTTTTGTTTACATTTTAAATGTTTCTCTCTGTCCCTGTCTAGAGGTGAGGAAATGGGGTGTTTAATTTTGTTTCTCTGAAGATAAGAATTTTTGTCATTTATTTAATACTTTAAACATTTTTCTCTTTACCATTATATGTCAGCTGTTTCTGCTTATTTTGTGTATAAATGCTGTTATTTACTCTTTCTTATCTTTGTAGTTTCTATCTCTGTGGGATTTTTTTTTCCTCTGCTATTCTTTTGCTCCCACGTCCTATCCTGAAGACTTAAAGGGCAAGTTTTCTTTCACAAATGTTATTAAGTTGCTGAGAGGAAAATTAACAGCTCACCTAACCTCGTCATACATTTTGCTTTTGTTGGTTTCTTCAACATCCTCATGGAGGCTGTTGATTCCTTAACAACCTCATTAAACATAAAGGAACTATATTTTTCACACAGGCAGCTATGTTGAGAGGCCATTTGGCACCCTCGAGACTAAAAGCTCCAACATTTTACAAGACCTACATATTGACTCACTCATCACTAGCTTGGAGTCAACCCAACAGAGGTTCCTTGGGTAGAAGCATCAGGCAAAATCAGTGGTCAAACAGCTTTGCAGAGTTTGTTTATGGGCAGTTTTGATGTAATTTGGTCTTCAGCAGTGATTATGCCAGATAGTGAATGTAAATGTGAAGATCTCCATATCTGCCTTGAAAGGGTTATCATTTTACCTGACAAATAGGAAGCTGAATTTTGGAGACAGCGTCTGTTTGAACTGAGCTGCACACAAAGGATAGATACCATGGACATGAGATGATTGGTCCTTGAAGTGCAGAGCACTTGCAGAAGTGTTTTGTTCAGGTACAATGTTGAGCAGCTGTGATAAGCATCCAGTCTGACTTCTTGCAGACCTGAGACAGAAGACCTCATCCAGTATTTTCTGCATCTCTTTGAGAAACAGGCTTATCTCTTAGGAAAGTATCTAATGTTGATGTAAAGCATTTAAATGATAAAGAGTCAACTACATCCCTGTGCAGATTGTTCCAACGGTTAATTACTGTCACTGTGAAAAAAGTGTGCCTCATTTGTAGTCTTATTTCAGCTTCAGCTTCCAAACGCTGGATCTTGTTATGCCTTTTTTCACTAGATTAATGAGCTGCCTACTGTCAGAATCTCTTCCACATGTAGGTATTGTGATCCTCTTAACCTTCTTTTCAGTAACTAAATAAATTGAGCTTTCTTAGTCTTTCACTACAGGGAATGACTTTCAGAAGTCTAATCATTCTTACTTGAGTCCTATCCAATTTTCTAACATATTTTCAGAATGGAGGAAACCATAGCTGAACACAGTATTTCAGTAGCAGTGTCATAAAAACCTAAGATAAAACTTGCAGTAACTATTTCAGTGTGATGTTCTCTGATTTAATATATGTATTCAATATACATTTTCATGTAATATGGATGGGTCATTTTGGTTTCTATTCTACTTTGGGAACTAACATTAATGTCTCCCTCATTGTGGTTCTGGATTCCTTTTGCTGATAAGGATTGAACAATGTCAGGAGGTGAATTCTCGTGAATAATTGTGAATGCTGAAGGTTACCCTTAATTTTATATTTTGTTTCAATGGCGTCATTCTTTCAATAGGAATAAGTTGTGATAGAGCAAACTGAAAATAGAGAACAGGCACCACAAGGTGAGATTTGGGTAGTAATCTTATGGGGCAAGTGGCTTTCACAGTTAGGATATTGAATGGGTCAGGATATTGAATGGGTCAGGATAGGTACAGGTGTAATGTTACCTTACCCACAGAATTCAGATTTCTGGAAACAAAAATCTACTCAGAGTTGTCTGAAGAATTCCTTTGGACACCTTCCAGTCTGATAGCAGTCTTATTGAGAGAACTTGCATTGTCATGTTGGGTATCAATTTCATAGCTGGACAGGAGAAACCAAAGCACAGCCAAACTAAGTGAGCTCAGGAGATCCTTCCTAAGCATGAAAAAAGGTTCCATTCAATCCAGACCTACCTCAAAGTCTCCTCAACAATCCTAGTACTGTGGTGCACAGAAGCTAGCAATCTGCAGGGAAAAGGAACAGACTTTCTAAAACAGCATATAAACTGGAGCTAGAATTTGTATGGAAATAGAAAGAAAATAATTCCTCCTGAATTCAGACTTCCCTTGGTTCAAAATTAGAGTTAAGTGAACTCCTCCTCAGACCACCTGCATGATTTGAGTTCAGCTGTCTCCAATATTTCCAAGTAGTGAAAAGAGATGAGCCATGTCCTTAACAAGACAGTAGCTGCTTCAGAGTCAGGTAGTTTCTTCACAAGTGGAAATAAAACCGCAGATTTTGACGGTGACTTGCTTCAGTTTGTGTTCTCAGCAGTAAATTCTGTAAGTAACAGACAACGGTTTCAAGCTCTCAATAGTTTACCACTGTGAAATGCTTTGGGAGAAAGATATTTGACTTTCTTTTTAATCCCATATAAAAGCTGTCTTCTCAGACTTCAGGGTCAATTCCTTTAACTTTTCAAAAATGCAGTTGCATTTAGTTAACTTTCCTAGCCCAGCCAGCAATTTTTGGTCAGCTTAGGTGAAACTGTGCTTCAGTCCTCACTTCAGAGCCTTGGGATTTCATCTGTCCTCAAAAATTTGGAGTGGTTTCAGAACTTTAGGTCTTACTTCTCTTGTTTACAAAGTGAGTAAGGAAAGAAAACTCTTACATATGAAGTGGTCTCACTGTTGCCCTGCTGGGAGGAGATTGAGTATACTCTTACTGGCAGACTGAAGAGACCCATACTTTCTATCTCAGTTACTTTCTTCCCTCATCTCGCATTACCAACAATTTTTGGATTGACAGTACTCGTATCTGCCTTGATTTCTTTCCCAAAGATATATACTAGAGTTTGTTACTCAGAACACTGGTTAGCATTTAAAAATGCTTTGGCATCTTTGCACAAAGTGTTACATGTTACTTATTCAATGACAAATTGTATATTTATCCAAGGATAAATTGGATAAGTGCATTCATTTGCAAAACTTCTCTACAAAAGTATTAAAATACTCCTTTTTTTTTAAAGGGAAACCTGAATATTAATATGTAATATTTGAGAGGAAAATGTCAGGTTCCAGTTTATTTCTGCTATTAATGGAATTGTTTGTGTATATATAAATGCATTTTACTAAGTTACAAGAGTAACAAGAAAGTTTGAAATCATCTGAATCCACCTGGCATATATTTTGTGCTTCTAACAATTTCAATTTAATACCTTCGTTTAGTTTCGTACCAATCATTTATACTGACAAAAAGAAGGAAAAGAAAACAAGGAACCTGGCATCAATCATTCATTTAATCAAGTAGCAAAAATAGATAAATAAACATACTGAGTTAATTATTCTTCTATATGTAATGATTGACAATAATCTTAATTTATTCCCTTTTTTAACCTTTGACTGTCAGTTTGGTTGGGATTAATAAGCAATGACAAAATGAGAAGAAATAAATTTCTGATAGCCACTGAATGTTGCTAACATTGGAGTGTTTCCCCCTCAAACTTCTCCCTGAAGATGTATCAGATCTCTGTCATGTGTTATTTTTCACACTTTTTTGTGCCATGTTTCATGCCATTTTGTTAATTGCTATTAGTTTACAGACATATGGTCAGGAATATTTTATGAATGAAGAGGTTTCTGGAATGTACAGTATTACTTCACATTTATATGAGAATTGTAATTTGAAGCTCTCAAAATACTTTGCACATGTTATTGCAGAGTATATTCAAAAGCTAGCAAAAAAGAGTGTGCTACAGCTAATAACTTATGTATCTGCTCCATCCATCAGACAGTGTTTCTTCCATAGTGAATCTTCTTCTCCCTTTGCAATGTTTTACTGGATGCATACAAACCAAAGAGGGGATTTTCAGGCAGATTTTCCAAAGCAGCTCTCCATGTTGGGAGTGCAGGAGGGTTAGCTCAAGCCCTTCTCCCAGCTTTTTGCTGTCAAACTGTCTCCCTAGATGTAAACAGGCACCTGAATAGATTCTCATCAATCAGTTACTCCAGCTTCTAAAATATCTTTCTGTACTGATATTCCTGTAAGTTAGTAATAGTTGTCCTGAACAATACATGAAAAGTGTATTTTTGCAGCTTTTTTTTAAATACTGTGTAGCATGTCATTCAAATAAGTAGAAGACAGTGTATGACATGCTTTTCCTCTAGCTTGAATGGTGTATCAATGCATACAATGTTTCAGTTATATTAGAAATAATTGGGTTTTATTCAGGTGTATTTCCTGCAGTATTTCAATAAAAGTGTTTTTACGTATTTCAGAGATGAAAAAAGTTTGTATGTGGATATATGTGTTTTAGTAATGAAGGCCAAAACTTCTGAGGCACAAATGTGTAAATTTGCTTTTCTCAGATTTTGTGTTTGGATTCCTGGGTTAGGTTTTTTTTGTTTGTTTTTGTTTTTCCCTAAAAGAAATCATCTAGTTACATATAAGCAGATAGTCCCCCAAATGGCTGTTTTCAGAGGTTCAAAACAAGAAAATATTTCTTTTACTCAAAAATTATGTGCAATATGGGTTTTTTTTTTTTAAGGAATGAAGGAAGGCAGAGATGGTAGTGATATTTGCCCAAACACAGGTTTTCATTTATTAAGAAAAAGAAAGAGAAAAAGAAAAAACCCCCAAACACCAAAAACAACAGAAAAAAATTCAGAAAAGAGAAAAACCAGTTATTGGCGTAGCGTGTAGGCATCAGTTCTTCAAAGGCACACTTCATATTTGTGTGAGAGATTTCCTGATAGACCTGCATCCTGGGGACAGACGCCCTTGTCACTTCATGGCCTTCAGAGGGACTGTGGTTGTGCTGGACTGCAGCTGGGCAGGAGGCCAGAGCTGGGCAGGCTGTGGTGGGGTGTACAGCCACCAGGGCGCTTTGGGCTGTGTTAATGGCACAACCATGCAGGTAACCATGCACAGGTGCATCCTGCTGCCTTCCCGAAGCACGAATAAGGTTGAGAGGCCCACAAAGACAATTTGTGGGCTATAGACCTTCTGAGGGACGATGGGCAGTGGAGTAGACTGTAACTAATAATTGTAAGGTAAGAACAGTTAGTAAGCACTGCAGGAGCAATAAGCAACCACTGTGGCAGTTGCCTGAGTCTTGACTCTGAGGATCTCATCCCATACTCTGTAGGTAACTGGAGACAAAGAATTTGTTTTTGCTTATTCAGGCTTTGTTTAAAGATCTAAAATTTTACTCCTTGGGAAAACAATGAATTTTCTGACTCAGGTCATACTGAATGCTGTATATCCAATAAGAATTATTCTAAATCAAGATTTTTTTTTCAGTAAAAAATAGCAAAAAATATTTAGAATTATTTTATCACTTGAGACAAAAATGTGTGACTCTAGTTGTGTCACATAAAATAGCAAAACATAAAATATGTCACATAAAATATGTGAAACATAAATAGTGGACACTACCACAAAAATCCTTAAAAGCAATCCACCTAAATTTTTTTTCTGCAGTGGCATATCTCCTCTGCCCCTTCATTGGGCTAAGCGCAGCCTAGCTCTTTGTGTGTAAGAGCTTTATGTTTATTAGCAGCTGTTTTCTCCTAGCTAAGCTTAACAAAGATAGGGAATAAGATTAAAAGGTCTATATTATTCTGCTTTCTGGTAGGAAGGACGGAATTGCAAATGTGAATCGTCCCATTGCTGGTGTTCCATTCTGAGCATTCGTGCTGGTGCTCTCTGGTCTCTCCATTGCTGAGGGAAGGTGGTTCCCTCTAAGAGCAGAGCTCTACTCTAGCAGATTGACATCAGTGGTAGCTGACTGACACTGGCAGAACCTTTTGTAGGAATTTTCTTCTTGCCGTGATTATTTTTTTTAAACCAGACACACTCTAGAAAATATATGAATTCTTGCTCACTGAAGAAATTATGTTTAAGAAAAAAATATAGATTTCTTATTCTTATTTGACTATGACATTTCTAGCCTTTAAAAACTCATAACTGACATCATATTTCAAGTTAGAAATTTTAAAAAATACAAATTTTGGAATTTAATGTTTTTAAAACAATAACATAGTAATTCTAGTCAATCTCTAATTTTGCTGGGGTATAATCTCATTAAGAAAAATGTCTAGGTTTAAGTGAATATGTCACACCAAAAACCATTTGTATTTTTTGTATTTATTGATGTAAAATATTTTGGAATATCGTGTCTAAATGTATCAACACTATATTGATAGGTAATTCTTGGTTAAATGACTTTGTAGTTAGTTGCCAAACTACCAATACTTCTAACAAGAATGATCAAATTATACTATCAACAACTCTGAATTCAACTGTTTTTCGGCTCAGTGTATTTCTTTAAACAAAAAAGATACTTTTTTTCCCCATATTTGGAACAGATCTTGGTTTTAATAATAGACTGAAATGTCACTTCATGGAAATTCTTTTATTTCCCATTTAAATTTTCCAGACTTCCCTGTCTTATATAGCATTTATTAAGTATTTGAACTATATTTTCTTTGCATTTTACTGAACAGCTTATGTACTCAAAGCATCACCTAAGAACCAATAACACATTCTTGACTGAATAATGATGTATGTTGAATGTTACTTTTTTTGTCTTATAAATGGATGGCAATTTACACAGCTGTGGATGTGGGATGTTTCAATCCCAGACCATGTTGTAAGAAAAATTGAATGACAGTGAGCAAAACAGCAGTAATTATAAAACTAATTACTAAATGCTGATGATGCCCATAGGCTTTGCATAACTAAAATTAGAAAAGGAAATTGCTTTCGGCTTCAGAGAGGCAACATGCTAGTTATTTCACTGTTTCAGTCAAAATGGAACATGGTGTATAAAGTTCAATAACGAAAAACCCCACATCAGTTTATGCACATATTTTTTCATACTCAAATGTTAAAGAATTCAGGCTTTTTGTCTTTTAATACAAATACATCTGTAACATAAATCTAGAAAAGTGAGATGAAACTACTTGTTGGACATCCTTCTCTATAATTTTACAAGGCCTAATTTACCACTGAATTACTTTATATTTACATTTAGAAAAATGTACATGAATATAAAAAAAGGAAGGGCTTCCATCCACCTAGGCCCAAATGTAAGAAACGTTTGGAAAAAAACTCAGAAGATTGGATTTCAAAATTCCCTCAGCTGAGTTCCAGCTCATATTATGTATATCTTGGGGATACATATAAGTATATATGAATGTATGGGGACCATATTAATTTGCTACGCTTATATGTGTTTTCCCAGGGATAGAATTGCTGAAATGAATCTTAATGATCACTTTGAATATAGTATATTTTTATATTTTTTGTTCATGTCTGTATTACATATACATTCATGCATACATAGGCATAAAATACCTAAATGGAGCACACGTCTTTATAGGCAAATTTAATGTGCCTTTTATAGGAGTACAATATATATTTCAGTGTGGTGAGGTTTTTCAGTACTGCATTTATGCTTTAACCTGCAGAATATGAAAATCCCATGCATTCTTAGCAAATTTCTTTAAAAATTTATTTCTACAAAAATGTATTAAACCTACTTGTAAGACTCAGTTAACACTTAGAATCTATGATGTTGTTTCATAGACAATTACATGGACATGATGGGATTTATCCTTTGAATTTAGGTTGGGGGTTGTTATTTTTTTTAAATTCTCAATTTTTATTTCACTTTTTTTATCTAAGCTGGGAAATATTTATACTTGTTTTGTGAGAAGAACTGATAGATAGCAACTTCTCAAATGCTTAAAAGAAATGCTCATTAGATTCTCATCCATCAGTCTATGTCAAATGAATAAAAACCATCGAGTTTGAATATGTTTTTAAATTTCAGTTAGTTGAAATACATCTAGATTTAACAGCTGATGATAATGAAATCTAAAAATTGAAAATGCAAATTCTGTAACATGAATTATTTTCAAGATTGTATATTATATTAAATTTTCTGGTAAGTTAACTGTAAGCCTTAGGACCATCTTTATTTAAACATTTATAGGGAAGCATATATTAAGTGTAGTAGAGTCATAAAGTGCATTTCAATATATAAATATTACAATAAGACTTTTTTTTTTAATGTGGACCAAGTTATTTTTCATTTTGTATGTCCCAGTAAGTTTATACTAAGGCAGATGATTTGAAGTCGAGGTGTCACATATTAACATGGCGAATAAAAAGGGTGTGTTTGTTTGCCATATCTCTTTTTATAAAATCAAACTCTACAATTCTCACTTCAATTTAAACTGCAATTCTCACTTCATTTAAATACATATTTCTGCTCAGTTTTCCGGAGAAGATTTTAAATATTCTCATGTACTGTTTATATATATCACATACACAGTTCCAATACAGGCTTGTAAAAGAGACTCAAAATGGTCTTGAAGATATTAGGAACTAAAACGTCTCTCCATTCTTTTGGATTTGGGCATTAACAGCAGCAGCATTATTAGTAGCAATATTTCTAGTTCCAGTTTCAATTTCCTTGAAATCGTTAAGTGATACTGGTGAATGGGATTGTCTTTAAGAGGCACTCAAAAAAGTAAGTAAGAATTCCCTCCTATAAGGAAGACACCATTTTCTCAGAGGTTTCTGTCATGTTACACTTCAGCAATTTCTCTCATTATTGTATGGAAAGAAACAATTTGTTGTCAGTACTTGAAGGATACAGAATGTCTGATTGACTGCCGTCCTAGCCTGTTGTTTTTAACATAAACATTACAGCTGTGTTTGCTTTGAAATATTTGGCCGTTATCCAGTAAATCTGTGCTGGAACACTAAATTATCACCTTCTGCCCTCCTCCGTCATAAGAAAGTGCTTTTGTCCATTAAACATTGCTGCTGTCTTTTCCTACTTTTTATTTCTGCATATTCAGGAACTTTGTTTTGTTTTGTAAAAAGCAGACATCATGTAAAAGCTTCTACCCAGTGAATGTCCTGAGCAGGTAACCTCACAGGCATACAGAAATACTGATGAAAGTCCATTCTTAGTAGATTAAATTAGAAATTTAATCTTAACCCTAATTTTTGTGAATGTTTCCAAGGTCTCTAAGATTTTTAAGAATTTAAACTATCTGGCTATTCCACCTTTTTCTTGACAAATGTGAGGAGACGTGTATCTTTTTCAACATCTTCCTCTTTCACAGCTATCACATTGTATCATGTGAGCTTTCAAGGTGTATCTACATCATAAAAGCTCAACAATCCCAGTTTTCACAAGTACAAGTAAGTAGGTGAAACTTACAGTATGGATGCTAAGCTCTTTTCCTGCTACTTTCTTCACAAGTATTTCAAATTTATCTCTTTAGCTCAGGATAGTCAATCTTCTATGCAAAACAAATTGGGCTAGTATTTAATAATCATGCCTCTTCCCCATTAGTGCTGGTATCTGAAAGTCAGCATACAGTGAATTGCACAAGGCTGTGTGTTTTTCTTGTGTATATATGTGAGGATAGAGGAATTACCTTATCTTCCTCCTTTCTTCCTGTGTTTTTCAAGGAAGGTTTTTTTTTTTTCCCATATGATAGCTGGCTTTTTCTAAAATTAAAGATTTTTCCTAGGCAATTTAAAAAAAAAACTTTCTACTTTTTATTGCTGGTTTTTGATTTTTTGAAAGACTTTCTAGTATCATAAGTAACAAATCTCCTGAATTAAAAAAAAGATTTAAACATGTTTTTAGACATGTAAGAGTTTCGTGGATTTAAACTAGATTATTAATTTGCTTTGAGTAAGTAATTATTTATGAGTGTTGCTGAACTTGAGTCATAACAAAAAGGCAAAGAGTGGATCTGACATTAGGACAAGAATTACCTTCCTCATGTTAACTATTCTTTCTTTGTGTTTGTAATCCTTTATCAATTTATCAGTCTGTATGACAGGCTTATATTTTAGACAGCTTTTTTATTCTATTTTTCAAGTCTCTTTTGGTGAAATGCTAGATCTCTTGGTTTCCTGAAGTCTGTTCCGCATCACGTTTACTGCATTCCCTAAACAAGGTTTTTAAGAACTTACAAGATTGATTTTAACTACATGCATTTAGATTGCAGAATTTGATTTCAAATCATTGCAAAGACATCCAAAGTCCTTGTTTAAATCTCTGAGATGTTATCATTGTATGATATATTTAGCTGATTTCTGCCTGTTCTGTGTTATTGGCACAAGGGAGTGCATCAAAGGTGTTTAGCACAAATAAACTGTGTAGTTATCTTAGAAAAGAAGCCTCTGTTTTTACCCAACAAGATCAGGTCCACTTTCTTTATGATCAGAGTAATACAAAGCTAGTAAAGAATAATTTATATCAGAGGTTCTGTGATGGAATGAAATGGAGCTCTTTTGAAGTATGATCTCTGAAAGCACAGCATGAAGCTCAAATAAAGTGAAGGACATTCGCTATTACAAGTAATGTCCTTAATAATCTTGTTAGTCTAGTCTCCCTCTGTATGAGACAAATGGAACATTATTGGCTTATGGGCTGTAGTAAATAATTTAGTTTCCAATATTCAGGCTGCTTTGACAGTAAATTAAAATGACATGAAAGGGGCTTGTTGAATAAAGAAAGTATCCAATCAAATTTAATTGGCATGACTAAGGCAGTAGAAATATGTTTTATAATTAAACCATGTTGTCTTGGAGCTTTATAAGCATGTATGAATCAAAATGTCAAAAATTATTCTTTGATATTGTGCATTTAAAACTTCACATGGTGAATAGTTTTCTTAAACAATGTTCTAGACATGCATATTGATTCAACATGAAAATAGTTTTAAAGTTTTAAATAAGTCTGGTCTTAAGATTTGTCTCTTGTTTCTGACAATTTTCTGTAAAACATTAAAACAATTTTGCAGCCCTCTCATACTTAAAAATCTGTCTTTTGTACCAGATTTGTATGATCTAGCTTTTTAATGGGGTATAAACTGCCATTTTTCACCTGTTATTATAATGCTGAATTGCTGAAATTAGTGCTGATAGGTGCAAGCATAACAGAAGGAAACCAATAGGAAGAAGCAAAAAAAAAAAAAAAGGAAAAAAAAAGATATGTGGCAAGCTAACAAATACTTTTCTATTACTAAGCTGTCTCTTTAGATGTTTCTTCTTTTAGTCGAGCAATTTTAGAGTTCATGTATATTAACTAAGTATTACCTAATATTTATTGTTGAATTCTTAATTACTCATCTCTTTGACAAAGTTGTTTCAGAAAATGTGTATTTTCCTTAATTGTATAAAGAGAAAACATCTCCATGGTTCCAAGAACAACAGTACCTTTAGAAATTTGCACATTTCCGATCATTCTTTTGTTCTTGTATACAAACCCCCTTAGTATATAATACTCTGTTATTTGCACATCCTGATTATACTACTTTCTCTAAAAAGAGAACCTATAGCTTGCCTGGCCCTTTAAAAAAGGAAAAGAAATTTTTAATAAAAAAGTTTACCCATGAGAAAGTCTTCTAAATTAACCTTGCCTTTTGGACATTATGGACAGGTAAATTTTATGTTAGGAATGTTATTTAGGTTACTCTAATCTACTGATGTACTTCATAAGTCAATCCTAGAATTCTAGAACTGCTTAAACTCTGAAGCCATGAGGAAAATGCATAGACATGGAAGTGAATGGTAGAATTCAACTTTTGTTATAACCTTGCTTGGGTTAAGTACATTGTACTAAGTGTGACATTTTGCAGTGCCAGATGCTCTGGTTTCCAACATAACGGTTCAAGCTCATAAAAGTGATGTTAGATATTCTATGGAAAAAAAAGGTTAAAATTTCTTGTCAGTCTCAGCTAGTCTCACCTTTTGCAGGAAAAAAGGTTTCTGTGTCTTTGATAGGTGTAGTAACTAGATGTCCAATTGCTTGTCCTAGATTCCATTCTGTTCATAGAAAAGTGCATAAAAATTTCAGCCTTTTAGACTAACAAACTCCAGGTGAACTGAGGTAAATAAAGGCTCTGTCTCATCTCTTTCAACAGCCAAAAGCCTCATTCTCCCTGAAAGGAGAATTGATAATTGAATGTGAGTGGAAGTCTGCCTTAAATTTCTACTCATGAGAAATCTTCACTTCTCAGCATTGTATTCCTCCATACTTTTACTCTCTCCCTTTGGAGAGAGCCTTGTAGAAAGATTTTGAGTTAAGTGCAAAATATTCTTAAATATCTTTCAGCTTCCTCACTTTAGGCTACTTTCTGGCTCATCAGTCTGCTGATTAAGCAGAATTTTATCACCAGTGACAGTCTAGTCATTGATGTTTTATATCATGCCAACTAGATTCAAGTGGATAAGCTCTCCATTGTAGTTGATGAATCTTAGTAAAACTCCAGCTGGGGAGCTTGCATTCCTCTAGCTATGTTATATTTACGTCGGTATAAATATGGAATACCTTCCCTGAAAATTATTATTCAATTGCACTGCTGTTAGAGGTTAGCTTGTACCGTTGTTCTGGGTCTCATATCTATAACAAGTGTTCTGATAGCCAAAATTTTTCTCAGTTTATCTTCAGCTAAAGAATTGCCTCTCAGGAATGAATTCCCATTGTAAATGATCAGCCAGCAAGTAAAATCCTGGTGTGGTGAAACTGACCCAATGGCAAAATAGTGCCAGCCCTTCCATTGCCAAAAAAAATAGAAAATTCTTTTCAAAAGGTCAGAATTCCACTGCAGAATTAATTTATTTTGATGCTGATATCTCAAGGTTGTCTGGCAAGCCAAACTCTGATGCATTTTTCTGGAATACTTTTTTGTGTGGTATCTGGTTCTTATGAGAATAAGGCTTTTGAATGGTTCTTCAAACTGAAGGACATATTTTTGCATTGTGTTGCATCTGCTTGGTGTCTGCATGTTGCTTTAACTGGTGTTGAAGAAAATGTGGAAAGTAGCAAAGAATTAATTTTCATGATTTCTTATTACTTTTTTTGAACTATTTACATGATTCTCTTTAATAGTTTTTCTAAATTGCTATTTCAGGTTGAGAGAGGCTCAATTTTTCTTTATTCTTCTTTGTTTACTAGACCTAGGCAGTCTCTTCTTGTGTCTGCTAGAATTTAAATTTTTTTTCCATGTATCTTTTTGGCAAGAAAATTAATTAGTAGAATAAAGGTCATTTCAAGTAAACTCCAGATTTAGACCATATAACTTTAATTTTAGAGTGTTCACAAATTGTGCAACTCAGAGGAAAAAAGGAAAAAAAAGAGAGGAAAAAAAAGCAAATTCTATTTTGGTTGTTCACTGCCTTTTTTCAAGTGTATTATTTTGATATGTTCCAAACTGTGTTTCTACTTCTTTGACACTGAAGAAGAGTACTTTTATATTCTAAAAAGAAATAATATGTATTTGAAAAGTCTTGTGAAAAACAGTGATGCTTTTAGGCTTTTAGATCTCTTTCCATATGTATAGTACTTTCCTGACTTAGGACCTATTTTACCAATTTAAAAACAAAAAACCCCCAAACCCAACAAACTAAAAACCCAGGGAAAAAAAAATTACGAACAAAACCCCCTAAAACAACAACAACAAAAAAGGAGAACTTGAAAATGTATTTTTACATCATGATATAGTTAACAAGGCCACCTCCATTATGTCGAATGTCCTTTTTTGTTTGAAGTCTAGATTATACTCAGTCAGTACAGAATAAGGCTTGTGAGCTATATTATGTGAAAAATGACCATATGTGATAGATTTTTACAAAATAAAATTCACAGTAAGACAATAGCTTATCTTTTCTCAGTGACACTTATTAGAACTTATGAGAATCATAGGAGGTAATCTCCTCCTAGAGGCAATATAACTTTGTATTTGTTTGTTAGAGCACTGTGTGCTATTGGGGAGATACATAATCCATTTTATTTAGCTAAGACAATGCTATACTTAGTGCCACAGAATCATACCCAAGTTCTTATAAACATCTTACTTATAGATACTTCATGATTTCATGGCTTCAGAAACAAAATGTTAGATCTTTTTAAAACTTTAACAAAATGTTATGACTATTTTTCCCCTCTTTATTCTTTACTAACCTCATGAAAACTATGTCTATTTTCCTTCACTGAAATTCATCATCCACTGTTTCTTATAGATGAAATACGAGAGTAAAAATAGTAGAATTTTTAAGGCTTTTGTGTGGACTCAGGAGAGTCTTTCCTGCAATATCTAACTGAAAAGGTAATGAACTGTAAAATATGTTGAAATGATTGGGGATTAAAAATCTCTGGTGTGTAGTGACAGTACAATTATATTCCACAGCAAAGGTTTCTTATATTAAGTGTAATAAATAAAACTTCTTTTTTCCACTGTGATTGGTTGTCACCACTGTAATGATAGCTTTGACCTTCTTCCTCTTCAAATGTTGTTAGCCTGTGACCAGCTAGTAAGGATGCTATAGAATGAATTGGGGTGGCTGTACATGAAGCCAAAAAAAAGGAATATTTAAGCACAAAAGTCTATATTGTAACTTTTGAATCTTTCTGCTGCTATGTTGCCCCTGCAGAACTACTTTACTCATATTTTCTGTCTTCCACCATGGTACTTTATCTTAAGATATCCACTATGGATATTCATTTACCTCTAACACATCTAGGTAGCATTTTTAACGTTCAGATTTATAGATACTTACAGCATGTTGCTCTTTCTATTCAAATAAAAGCAACTCTGTTCATCAGTTTGTGGGCACCAACTAAAGGAGTGCAAAATAATTTCCAGTTTCTTTTGGAAGGTGGGACAGTCAGATGGAGTACCATACAATTTCTTCATTAGAAAGTTTGGATTGTGCATGACCAGGTGCGGAATGTAAGTATTTTTTAACATTTCTGAAGGTAGTCTGAAGTGTGAACACTTTAGAAATATTGAAGTATAATGACTAGACATAGTGCTTCATCAAAATTATGTTTCTCTTCTTTTCCTTCCCCCCTACTTTTTCTCAGACGGTCTGTGTCTGGCTGGAATATGTGACAAGTAGCTGTCTTGGTAGCAGACCTGATTGTTTTTTCATTGTGCTGTTCCTTTATGAAAGGACTTATTCTTTACTCTTCCTGGAGACTTGAAAGCATCATTCCTACAAAGGCTTTAGCTTCTCTTGTCTCAGGGAGCAAGGAGTACAGCTCATTTAAGCACTGCAGCTCTGGGATCCATACAAGAACTTCCCTTATCCGCTATCATTTTTAGAGGTAGCTGTATGTCTTAAAGGAAACCCTACTAGGCAGGAAGGGACATAGAAATAGGCACATTTGTACTAATATTGGTAGACTTTGTAAATATTATTGCTTTAACTATTAAGCAATTGCACAGCAATGTGTCATTCCACATTAGTGATCTTGCATGTAAGTGTTTCTATCTAAAGCAATCTAAATAATACTATTTCGTTTCATTTAATGGGCATTACTCGTGTGACCAGTTACAAGAAATGAGAATTCACTTGCTCTAAATTTATCTGAACTTTGAGATGGGAGAACTGAAAACTCCTTCACTTTATGAGAACTTTTGATTAGCGTTTGGGTAGGTGGATAATGAAAGAGTGTAACATTGAAGTGTGCCTAAATAACATGCTGTTACAAGCCTTATGATAGATTTGTGTTTGACTTAACAGCTTTTGGAACCTAATAAAAAGAACTTAATTGACAATTTCTTGAAATTGCTAAGAAAACCTAGTGATGTTGGTAGGGTATAATAAGGAGTTTTCTCATCACTGTCTTCAAGATTGAGCCTATACAAAAAAAAAGGATTTATCTCTGTGGTAACTCTAAGTAATTGATATACAGACAAGGTTTGGTTCCAATTTGCCAGCAATAAAGTTGTAATAGGGTTTTCTCTGCAATTTTAGCCTTAATGTGCTCATTCCAAAGAGCAGTATTTTTCCAAGCGAACAAATAACATCAGTAAAGCTTACGATCAGTAATAGCCCCACACTGATGCTCACATTAAACTTGTTAAATCAATTCACTAGACACTTTCGAAAGTGGACTGTCTGTTTACTTTGACTTGCACCCTGTGAGGATTATCCATCAGTTACATTTATTTGAATGATCTTTACATTTGAAATTTGTAACTGTTTGTGCATAATTGCGATTACAAATCTGTCTTCTCATATTTTGCAGCTTGATTTTTGTGACTTCTGATTTTTCCACCTTAGTGGTATGAAGGATATGGATATTTAGTGGCACACAGTAGAATGCATTGTGTGTTTAGCCTTATCCAAATCCTAAATTAGCACTTGGCTGCATAATTGTGATGGCTTCTCTTGGTAGATATATGTTTCGTATTGCTGTTTACTGAAGGTACCACTCCACTATGTGCAGTATTGTTCTTCTAGGTAAAAAAATTAACATATAAATAATGTAGGATTACAGTATTTTGAAATAATTAGCAAAACATGCGAAGTACTAAATGATTTATTAAAGATGTAATTTAGGTAGATTTGCTGCATAAGATATTAGAATACAAAGAGCCATCCTGCACTCTGCAAGGAATCATTTTGTAGATGGTTAATCTACCAACTAGGCTTCATTTTTCACTCAGAAGAAACCTGGTATGCTACTTCACACTGCCTTTTGTCAGTAAACACAAAGAGAAATCTGTAGTAATCAGTCTTTCTTATCAGTAGCATTCAGTATGTTTACCTTCATTTTATTCTGTGGATCTATAAAACTAGACTAATATAAAACAAAATGTAAGAGTTTAAAAGATTGGAGTTGTTTATCTGGCAGCTAAGTACACATTTTAAAAGGTAGCATGAAAAAAAATGTATTACTACATGCATTGAGGAAACTGAAAATATTTTGGAAAGAACTGAGGTTCTGGGAAAATAATGGGTTTTGGGTATAGGAAGTTCCTGGATAAGGAAGCTACTCCTAATCACCTTCTTGTCATCCACGTGGATAGAGATGGTCTCCAGAATGAGGCATTCCGTCAACTTTCCAGGGATCGAGGTGAGGCTAACTAGCTGTTAGTCCCCTGGGTCCTCCTTCTTGCCCTGTTTGAAGACCGAGGTGACATTTGCTTTTTTCCAGTCCTCAGACACCTCTCCCAGTCATCACAACCTTTCAAAGATGATCAGGAGTGATGTTGGTATGGTGTCCACCAACTCTCTCAGCATTCATGGATGCATCTTATTGGGGCCATGAACTTGTAGATATTAAGTTTACCTATGTGTTCTCTAACCCAAGCCTTATTGACTAAGGAAAAGTCTTCACTCCAACATTCCTTTACCCTGGTCACCTGGGTCAGAGATTCCTGAGGGCTCGTCTTGTCAGTGAAGACAGATGCAAAGAAGCCATTTAGTAATTCTGTCACCTCTGTGTCCTCTTACCAGTGTCCCCCTCCATTAAGTAATTTGCCCACATTATCTTTTGTTTTCCTTTTGCATTCTTAAGAATAATTGCTATTTTTTATGTGTCTGTTAAGAGAGAGAAGTTTTATTTGGTAATATTTGATTAAAAATCATGGGCAAGTTATGTGTTCTGTTACCAGCAGATAATTTTTGTTTTGTCTTTCAATGAAAAGCTCTCTGCCTGGTCAAAGGTTCTTTCTGAGCAAAAGTGGTCAGCAAGCTGAGAGTATCAAAGGACACCAATTCCATTCACCAGTTGTATATGAGGGAATGATGTAGTGACCATCACAACCAACAGCCCTTGACTGCTCTCCCTTATACACTTGGTTTGAGTGGAAACAGCTTGTTGCATGAATTTGAAACATGGTCCTGTGGCAGTTTGAGCCACATTAAAAATCTAAAATCCAACTTCCAAGCTTCCCCCACCCCTTCTCAACAATTTATCCTAACACCGGAGAGTAACTTTCAGGCCAGAGGCTTCTGTAGGGGAAGGGGGAAGTATATGCATTTATTTACACAAATAAATACTATACAAACTAAAGGCGACTATATATATATATATATTACATTACTATCAGTCAGTCCTTTCAAACCCCTCCTTTAACTTTAGTCCAGGAGCAGCCTTTAAGGCTGATACGTAACACAGTCTGCCATGGGAGTGTTCTGGGCTCCTGAACACTCCTCCCTCACCGAGTCCAGCAGTTGTTTGTTGTAGTCTCTCCTCCTCATGAAGTCCGAGAAAATAGCTTTGAGTCCTTGCTCTCCTGCTGCTGGTGATCTCTCCCTCTCTGTGTCCCACCTTGGTTCATAAGCTGCTGCAGTGTAGCTTATCAAGCGTACGCGTCCTGGAATCTTCATTCCTCTAAGTCAGTTTTTGGCTGCCTCCAGTGAGCTTCGACAGGCAACTCCCGAGCCTCTCTTGGCCCGTCTCCAATTTCGCCTGGGATTCTTCTCCCAAGCACCGAGCTGATTTTATCAGCCCGTCCACTTGGCTCTGCTCAAGTGCTGAGCCTCAAAATCCACCCCCCACCAGCCTAAATGCAGTGGGGGGAAAAAAAAGCCCCCTAGCCTTGGCCACAGGCAGCTCGGTTCAGTTATGCACTGTCCCAATCTTCCCACAGCTGCGGGGGGAAGGGGGGGGGGAAGAAGACCTGGCCTCCTCCCTCTTACCTCTGGTGCTGTGAATTTCTTCCTTCACAGCACACACTCCAAATGCTGACTCTAACTCTAGCCAAAGGCTGAGCTGGAGGGTCGCAGGGCTCCCCTCTCCCCCCCCGGAGGGGAAGAGAGAGAGCCCAGCCACCCCCTGGCCTTGTCCACCTTACACACAGCAGACACCAACAGCAAAACAACCAAGACTGCAATGCCAACAGTTTCTGGTGCTGTGATAAATGATTTTGAGCAGAAGTGAACAACATGAGTGGTGATTGGCTCTCCAGGGAACACTGTCCTGGCACCCAATCACCTCTGCGCCCCTCGAACTCTCAAGGGGGGCCAATTTCAAACTATGACAGGTCCAAACTGATATATCTGAGTCTTTTGTGAGATGCCTTAATTGCTTTATTGCATTGTCCACTCTGTTCAGTAAGAATTAAATAATTTTAAAGGTTTCTCCAACATTTCTTATATCTCTAGTCTTGTGTTTAGATAGAGTACAGAGTTTTTGTTTATTGGTAGTTTTTCTTCATTTCTTGTTTTGTTTGGCTCTTCAGTAAGGATGGGGAAGAAGATAGGCTTAATCAAATACTTTTCCAACTGATTAAATGCATCTACCAGTTTGCAAGAAGAAAGCATAAGTATTCCTTGCACAAAATAATTCAAGATAGAAAAATCATTATTTTAAGAAACAACCCCTTTGATTTCCTAATAAAAACAGACCATGTGAATAATTACTTTACACTAATTTCTGATAAAATTCTTACTGCAAAAAAATATTCCGTTTGCTTTTTACAAAGCTTATCAAAAGAACAAAAAAGTTTGATGAGATTTATTAAATTTGAAGTAAAAGGTACTGTAAGTGAGGTTTTATATAATTGCTGATCAGACCTTTAATATCTCCCCTACACCTGCCTAATTTACCAGTGACCTGCTCAGAAGAATCCCTGTTTTGTTTTTTTAGGGTACTGCTTGGTCTTATTTTGAGTGTAAAGTTATATGGAAAATTCTTTTTAAAAAAACATTATTTACCTAGTAAATATAGTGATTTTGTTGATTGCTATTTAAGATATAGTGCAAAAATAAAATGTAATGTTTGGTAAAAGCAGCAGTTAATTAAAAGAATGCATTTTCTCAAGTTCACATTTTGTTTAAAACACAAAAGGTTAATGACAAAAGTTCTTTGATTTAATATTTTTACTATATGTCTGGTTTATTTACTGCTAATAAAACATAAATATTAGCAATTCTTGATTTACCCCATGGAGGAGTGCACTACTTACTGTAGTCATACCTGAATCCTTACATATAAACATTGGTTTGATTATTTCCAGTCCATTCTCCAGCATTTCAGAGCTATGGACCCATGCAGTTGTTCTTCCACAAGTGTCTGTACTGCAAACTTCTGGCAATTGTATATTTGAACATAATTATCAAAGGCCTAATTGCTGCCTCTAGCCTTTATTGGCTAAGAAACTGATTAATCTTGCCCCTTGTTCACAATTAAAAGGGAAATATATCTATAGACAAATGAATAACAGCAGCTGAATCATCTCTTCTGTTTTACATATGTTTCGTCCTCGTTAATCTGACCCTTTTTTCTTTTTCTTTTTTGTAATCAATTTCTCTTAGGGCTTGTGTTGCTAATTTCTAAGGACACTGGTTCAGTGACCATGTTCTGTACTAATAATATCTTCAAAGACAGCAAGGAGAACTCAGCCATTGCAAACATACCACAAGCCAGCAATACTATGCTATTGACTGTACCCTTGCTAAAGCAGCCACATATCAGTGTAAGAAGTCACTGGGACACCATGTTTTATGATACACATGGGTATGGACGCCCATGATCCTAATAAAGGTGCACTCTAATTGTGTGAAGAGGTCATTGGCATGCAGAGAGAGAGATATTTGGAGAAATTTCCTCATAGAGGATTAAAGACTCAAAGAGAGGAAACTTCAGTATAATATTGTAGCACCTTGCGAGATGCTGAGGGCAAAATGGGATTGAGGTATGCTAGGTTGGATCTAGAATGGGAAGATCATAAACTGTTTCTATATAGTAGGAAGTGACATGATTGAGTACGGGAAGCATGAAGAGAGAAAACTGAGTAAGGACGGTAATAAGACAGGCAGAGATAGGATCAGTGTGGCAAGTGGAGGGGTTGGAAAATGAAATTAGAAAAATATGTCGAAGAAGTGCTATAAGGAGAGACTGATGAAGAGTTGCAAAAGAGTGTTGGGAGAGAGGTCAGTCACACTGGTTTCGGTCAGTCTTCAGATGTAAGTTGATATTTACTTGTAAAGTACAGAAGTTAGTTGGGAAAACAGGCCAAGTGAGTATTGATTTAAACCAATATTGTTGTTCTCTTTGTTCACTTTGGCGTTAGAAGCTGAACTCTTTTTATTTACAAAGGTAGGTATAGTGCAGATAACTTTGATATAGGCTTTTAGGCTTGCTACCAGTGATTTGAAGCTTGACCTATGAAAACTGTCCTTTCTGGGCACCAAAAGTAGTATAGTTCTAAAAAGCAGTACAGGGCGTGTCCTAAGTAATCTACCAATCACGCTAAACTGAAATGTTTGCAGTGGGTTTGTAAGGTTGTTTAATAATTCCCAGAGGACAGAATTCAGACATTGAAATGTATTTCACTTTGGACCCGAGGACAGACCTGTGCTATGGTTCTGAGGATGAAAGCTGGTTTTCGTATCCAGTAGCACTCATAGTATAAAGCGGTTCATGAACTTGCTAAGGAGGCGCATGCTGCTTTGAATGTTTGTTTTTTTCTTTCCTATGTGGATTGTTGCTCAGCAGCGGAATAGTCTTATTGTGTATAGTAGAAATGGTTCCATTTCAGAAGTATTTAAAGAATGTCAGAACAGATAAGCACCCGATAACAAACTTAAAGTCAGGAGTATTTAGTATTTCACTATTCCAGTTTTCTCACCAGTTGTTATATATGTGCTATACAAAACAACGATGGGCTAGTTTTTAAATTTCCCTTTTTGCTTAATACACTGATTCTTTGGCAGAGACTTGCCTGACTTAAGAAGTTTTTATACTTAAATTTGGTAGTGATTCATAACCCCATTTCAGAACATCTGACACCAAAAATAATTGCTAAGTTTCCTTTAGGGCTCAAATTAATAGCTATATGTTGCTAGAGATGGTTCTATTGATATACCCTCTATAGCTGCTTCCAACTTTCTTTTGTGTTGAGACAACTCAAAGATAAGAGTTAGATATATTTTACTTGTCAAGTAGTTTCATGGCTTTCATTTAAAAAAATAACTTTTACACAGATGAAATTTCTCAACTTCAATTCTAGATCAGTACATGTTCAGTATTTTTTACATGTCTGAACTGGAGTTCAACAGAAGTAAAAGATATAACTAAGAGATCAGTTAGTTGCAGTAATTTTCTTATTTTCTTCTGATTCATTACACATGCAGATGCGTTGAACTGCAGTACATGTTAAAGCTGATTGATGGAGTTGCATGCTATTATCTGAAAGGTCATATTTTCACCTGATTCCCTTGGAATTTGCTGGATACACAACTTAAGTGATTTCAGTCAAAACCCAAGGTTATATATCTAATGCACATTATTAATGCATGCTATTTAATAATCCAAATTATTAAATATACATATATGTGATACAATTAATGGAAATAAAAGCTTTTTCTATACATTGCTTTAAACTTTAATAGGAAGACAGGATTTAAAAAGTAAATCCCAGTGAGTCCTAGTGCACTTGCAACTCTAATGCAGTTCGATTGCAGACTCTCCTGAAACTACCTGAAACATCTGGATGCCCAGTAATCGGAGATAGTGTGTGTTGGGTCAGTTGGGTACTTTCCATCCTTGCAGTGATGTGAAGAAGTTGGTGACTGTTAGGCATCCTACATTGTCCTATTGTCCTTCCCTCATCATACTGAGATGGCTTTTAGACATATAAAGATTATGAAATAGAGCTGAAAACCTCAGGGAACTTGGCCACTTTAATTGTCAATGAAATATTCTCATAGATATTTTGTCATTGATCTGTATCACTTTATTTTTATATTACAGAATATACAGTTAAATATTAACTTTAAATAATTTAACTAATTTTTCACCTTACAAATGGTGCTTTTTCTGTCAGTTTATTTCCTGCCACATAAATAGAGTAAACAGCTCATAATCCAGAATTGCCGTAGGCTTTCCCCAAATAGCCAGGGTATGTCATCGATTTATTTTATAAGTATTAAAGATCAAATACTTTGCAGATTAACGTAAAGACAAAAATGATAGCCGTATTTCATAACAGTTTAACAATTATTTCTTTCAAGATTTGTATAAGTCAATCTTTCAGTAATTATCTACAAATATTGTGGCATTAGAAAAGATCATTTTGCTGAAATTTATGTTAGGTTTCTTCACCAACGACATATGTGATATCCTTTCTAATTTCATTTGTAAGAGGGTAAATACTCTGAGGGATGGCCTCTCGGCCTTCATCGCGATTTGATCACAGTGTCGTAACTGCACTTGTAAAATGGTTGCTTGCAGAAGAGCAGTTGGCAGCTTGGACAGTGTATTCACCTGCACATCTAAATAAAACGACACTGTCCAGTAATACAGGAGCGTGGATGCCATCTGGTTGCTTTGTTTTTCTTCTTTGTAGAGAAACGTCCACAAAAATGTAAGCAAGACAAAGTTTACAATTAATATCCTGTATTAGGCTAGCTGATATGGTGGGAAAAAGCCCTTTTTTGGGTCTATTGATGCATGCATTTCGGAGGAATTTTTTAAAAAGAAAACACTAGATTAGTGTGATTTGCTGTATGTATATGAGTGTTAAACAATGTTATATACATATAGTTTACCTATGTAAACATTCAAAATTGAGTGTGTGTAAAAAAAGGCTGCCAAAACTTGCTTAAACGCGATGCTTGAAATGTTCCTGGAGTGATGATAAGGAAAGGCAATTGTTTCTCTATATATTTTTATCAAAATATAAATAATAGCTACAACACAAGGATCTTGTTTTTGCTGACCTTGATGATTTCTGGAAAAACAGGCTGTGCACTTTAACTTATTTAAATGTCCTTAGTTTATGGCCTGCAATATTCAACAGTTTAAAGTTGATAATTAAGACTAATCATTACGAAAATATATGTGAGAGGATGAACAGTTTTTATTAGCTTTTTATAATGTGTCAGCAGGTCAAAACAGAGATTATCTACCATGATTCTAAAGTTCAATGTGGTCATTTAATTAATTGTGTGGAATGCTGGCTAAAGTGTTAGACCTATGAAAATAAAGAACTTTTTGTCTCCTGCACCAGCTTTTGGCTTTTGTACATTCTCAGTTGTATCGTAGTCTGTCATGAAGGCCAACCATAGCACATTTTTGCTCAAAAGCATCATTGTGATCAGCCTACTTTTCAGTAACCAAGAAATTAGTTCTGTTTTGGGAATATTCACTAGGGTGGATCAGAAGCGAGGTTACTGATAAGACCATAGGTGTTAGTTTTTTACCACTTTCCAGCAAAGCTATAATTGCTTACTGCTTTTCAACAAAAATATTTATTCAAAATTTCTTGATTAAAACAATAATCTATTGTTGTTCATTCTGCCATCTGTTTTTGCACTTACAAGAGTACCATTAGTATAATTAAATTAACACTTTTTTCTCCCAGTCTTTCTTACCTTGCCATGTATTCAAATTTATTTATACAACTTTAAGTGACGATACATTTTATAGTTAAATTATGAATTGCAACTGATGTCTCTTTTTAAATTCTATCTTAAAACATTGTGTTCAAGTTCTAAATTACTTCAGGGATATAGTAGTGTGTAACTTAAAATTATATAAACCTATTCTTTTACTATCTTTAATATATTGATGTTGTTGAGAAGACAGATAACTGAAGCAGTAAACAAGTATGCATTCATTTCAGATACCTGTCACTTCTTAAATTTAGACTGATACATTTATACAGTAGCAGGTCTAAGTTCTGTAGGTCTTGGCCCTATGTAGTTTAAATAATTTTTTAAAAAATCTGAAAGTGAAGCCAGGGTAGTAGAATGGATATTTTCACCATGACTTGGACATAATACAATTCTGACTTGCTTTTTCACACATTTTGCATTCAAAAATTGCAACAATCACCTCTACAGAATGCTTCTCAAAGAAAACAATAATTGTTCAACCACACATGGGTGATTTTCAGCAAGAATTGAATAAAATTATGCATTTAATTAACCAAATTCTATTTTTTCAGGAATCCTTGGGTGTCCAATGTCTGCATTTACAATGACTTTAACTCACAAAGAGTTTCTGCCATTGCTGATCTCATATAACGAGGAGCAGTTTTCCTGTTTTAAAGCACGATGTTTTGTATAAGTGATCAATGCATACATGTACTAATGATATTTTGCACAGGCCACCCCATCTATAATTAAGTATTTAATTTTTGTGTTTCATTGGAATTCACTGGAAGCAGGCTGTCAAATTTCCCATAAGTCCATGTGGTTTTTCAGACAAATTATGTCATAAATTAATTCAAATCATTAAAATAATTTGTTTCTGCCTTTACTGCTTCTTCAGATTTCATTCTGCTCCATTGTCGGGTCACTCTCACTCTTTTCATTCTCCTCAGCTTCCTATTCAATACCTTCATCTGGGAGCATATCTATACTGAACAAATGCTAAGTCAGCCTGAGTACTAACTGTCCACAGCCGTACGGAGCTCTGAGACATGGTAATTAGACCACATGTTCTTTGCTATACTGTGCAATAAGGCCCCATCCTTAATCACCCTGCCCTCAGCTGACTTAGTACTCAGGTAAAGGACTCTCTCTGTTCACCATGCTGACAGGGTAAGCCTATTTCTTACAGAATGGAGGATGGAAGCCGAGAGAGGAAATCCAGGTGCTACCAATGATTATCTGGGTTTTATGAAAACTAGCAGAAAACCAGATCTGCATAGCAGCTTGCCAAACACTTGATGTATTCATCGTTTTTCATTTACTGGAGTCATCTTACTACATGCTCTCATATATAGCTTGCTGTTCTTTCCATAGTTTTTGTTTCATTTATTTTTGCTTAAATGAGGAACAGACTTCTGGTGGTTATGAGGTTTAATAGAGTTGGGATTTCTCTAGAACCTACATTACTTACCTCTTAACAGCTGCTGAAGCAAGTATTCATAGCTATATGTGACAGTGAATGAAAATGCAGTATTCTGATGGACTATTCCAGAAAGTTCCCATTAAGGAAGCATTTTGTCATCACTGTGTCCCTTCAGAACTGCCATGTAAATCTGTGGTATGTTTTATGTGAAGGTAAGTTGTTCACAGTAGGCATATTATCTAGTGTTTAGGACATTGACAACATATGAAACAATACCTGTTAACTTTGATGGGCAAAACTTGGATAGTAGCTTGGCCAGCGAGCAGTGACAGTGAAGGAGTAGTATCAGTACACATGTTAAAGCAGAGAATTCTAGCTCTGTCTGGGATTACCTTATTTGCCCGTCTAAAACTTTATAAGGAAATACGTCTTTCTATTTGTGTAGACATCAAGATACAATGTAGCTTCTCACCTTAAATACTGAATATGTCAGTATTTCACACAAAATGATCTCAGATTTACAAAGAAATTTTGCATCGATTGAAAATCTAGACTAAGATAATGAATCTTTATGCCAAATTTGATCTGAAAATTCTCTTTAAGTTATGAGTCTAATAAATAGTACTCCTTGCAGAATTTTAATCTCTGTTCTGATCAGCATATCAAGGGAGGTCATTCTTCCCCTCTACTCTGCCCTTGTGAGACCCCAGCTCAAATAGTGCATCCAGGTCTGGGCCCCCACTGCAAGAAAGATGTGGACCTGTCAGAGCGGGTCCAGAGGAGGGATATAAAGATGATCAGAGGGCTGGAACACCTCTCCTGTGAAGACAGGGATGTTCAAAACTGGGGTTGTTCAAAACTGGAGTTGTTCAGCCTGGAGAAGAGAAGACTCTAGGGAGACCCCATTGAGGCCTTTCAGAACTTAAAGGGAGCATATAAAGAAGAGGGACAGGGACTTTTTATATGGGCAGATAGTGATAGGACAAGGGGGAATGTTTTAAACTTAAAGAGGAGAGATTTAGATCAGATGTTAAGAAGAAATTCTTTACTGTGAGGGTGGTGAGGCACTGGAACAGGTTGTCCAGAGAAGATGTAGATGCCCCATCCCTAGAAGTGTTCAAGGTCAGGTTGGATGAGGTCCAGGGCAACCTAGTCAAGTGGGTGGCATCCCTGCCCATGGTGGGGATTTGGAACTAGATGATCTTTAAGATCCCTTCCAACCCAGTTCATTCTGGTTGTCTTGCATGCTCCCTCAAATTAGTAAGTCAGTATTGAGACTACTTATAGTGGGAGGTTTTTTCTTTATACAGGCACTCAATGTCTTTAAGCATTGAAATACTTAGCTCTTTTATCAGCCTAATATAGTCATCTTTTGAAAATTTTGCTTCTAAACACCTTTTCTTGCAGTGTGATGTCTATATCTTCAAAGTTTGCTCCTTGAGCATTTGTCAAGCTCTTCAGCCATCCAGACTTTTGCATTCTTATGAAACCAGTGCCAAGGGTAGTGTCGATGTCTGACAGTGTGTTGCACTCTGGGTGTAAGTTGGTGATATGTGGAAATAATAATGCTACAAATCTATGGAAAAATGTTAGTGTCTAACTTGATAGAATTGCAACAAAGCATAACAAGCAAACAAGCAAACCCATTCTAGGTTCAGGTAATAAACATCGCAGCTGAAGGAGGAAAAAAACGTGGGATTAGATGGGAAAGACCATTATTGTATCAAAATGATGCATCTGCGAGCTCCTTTCATGAGTGTTTTATGACTAGGCAAACACATTTTCATGTTGGCTTCTGCAGTAAATGTTTCTCCTTTATTACTTGATAGCCACTTAGAATTTAGCCTGATTTTTAACAGTGCTAACACACAGTAGTAGGAAAATTTATTTGAATAAAATAAAGCTACATTCTTCTAAACTGGAGTCATAATATTAATACTTAAAATACACAGCAACATGCTGGGAAAATGGGATAGTTATTTAGATATATTATAAAATGTATCCCACTTCTTTGATGTGATTCACTACTATTTCACCAAACCAATTTAACAGCCTCCTGTGGAGAGGGAATAGTGCAATTAAAATTAGTAACAGAGATTTTCACATTCATATTTCTAATTCAGGGATGGGTGATAATGAATTAAATACCTTTTCCTTCTTCTGAAGTCAAATCAGTATTAAATGAATCTGAGCTAGAATTTATATTTGGAGAGTGTGCCTGTGTGCAGTTACAGCATCTAGGGGCAGATTTTCGTACAAGAAATAGGTGTTCCACGTCAGGTTTGCATGTTAGTTGTCTCCTTTGTTTGGTTGCTTTTTCTTCTATTAGATCCTTGAAAATTAAGTGAACATATAATCTCAATTGTTAAAAAATTAAATCATTTTGCAGTATGTTGTGCTCCCAAAAACTAACAACTTCCTGGGAAGAGAACTGCTGTCGTTAAATCTGCCTTGGACAAAAATTAAGGTAGAGCAGAAGATTGATAGCCCTGGGAACAATGGTCTCTAGACACTTGTTAATCAGACATCGGAAAATCCAATGGATAATTCTCCAGGGTGAAATGGCTAAATTTGTTTGTAGACATTATGAATAAGAAGCAGTTCTCAACTCATTACAAAGCAGCATAAAAAAAAAAATAACAAGGATATGCTGTTGTCTATGTATGATATTACTCTGAAAAAAACTCCCAGAAACACCAAACCTCAAGTCTCCTCCTGGTGCTTCCCATAATTAGACAAGGAAATTAGAAATCAATTTTTAAGCAAACGAGTCAGTGTAGCAAGAGTCACATTAACCCTTCACCTAAACACAGATTAAATAATAGTTTTGTATTAGTAGGGGTCTATTGGTAAGATAACATCTTTGATAATCCTGCTACATCCCCTAGTTTGTAATTATGTGATCACTTTTACTTCTCAATAAAATTTTTTAAATAAGCAACTGAACAAATCAACTCAGGCCTTTGTGCTGACTACATGTGCCCTTGCAGATGCTGTGTAAATACTGGAAAATGTAAATTAACCATTCCGTAGACCTGACCAGTAATGTGCTGATGAAGAACAGGAATCATAGCAACTGTGAGTTTAAGGTAGATTTTTTTTGTGCAGTGTTACCACATATGGTGGTTTGATCTTGGCTGGATACCAGGTGACCACCAAAGCCACTCTGCCAACTCCCCTCCTCAGCTGGACATAGGGAGAGAAAACATAAAGAAAGGGTCATGGATCAAGATAAGGACAGTTACTGGCAAAATGGGCTCAATTTGGGGAAATAATTAATTAATTACCAATTAAATCAGAGTAGGATAATGACAAATGAACCCAAATCTTTAAAACACCTTCCCATCATCCCTCCCTCCTTTCGGGACTTATCTTTACTCCCAAATTTTCTACCTTCTCTCCCTCAGCAATACAGGGGGATGGGGATTGGAGGACTGCAGTCAGTTCATCACACATTGTCTCTGCCACTCCTTCCTCCTCAGGGGGAAGACTCCTCACACTCTTTCCTTGCTCCAGCGTGGGTTCCCATCCATGGGAGACAGTCTCCATGAACTTCTCCAGCGTGGGGTCCCTCCCATGGGCTGCAGTTATTTATGAACTGCTTCAGTGTGGATCCCTTTGATGGGGTGCAGTCCTTCATGAACAGAATGCTCCAGTATGTCCCACACGGTGTTGCAAGTTCACCAGTAATGCTACCCCAGAATTGGTTCCTCTCCATGGGGCCACTGGTCCTGCCCAGAGCCTGCTCCAATGTGGGCTTTTCATAGGGTCACAGCCTCCTTTGGGCACATCCACCTGCTTCAGCCTGGGGTTCATCAGGGCTGCAGGTGGATCTCTGCTCCACCATGGACCTCTGTGGGCTGCAGGAGCACATCCTGCCTCAAGCATGGTCTCCACCACAGGCTACAGGGGAATCTCAACTCCAGTGGCTGAAGCACCTTCTCCCCCTACTTCTTGACCAATCTTGGTGTCTGCAGAGTTGTTCCTCTCACAAATTCTCATTCCTCTCTTCTCTGGCTGCAATTTTCTTGTGCTCAATAACTCCTTTCCCCTTCTTAACAGAGGAGCTAACTCTTTTGCTAATGGGTTCTGCCTTGGCCAGTGGTGGGTCTGCCTTGGAGCTGCTTGGCATTGGCTTCATTAGACACAGGGAAAGTTTCTAGGAGCTTCTCACAGAAACCACTCCTGTAGCACCCCCACTGCCAAAATCTAGCCACACAAACCTAGTACATTATGATTATTTTGGAGGTATTTTGCACTAATTCCTTCTTATTACTTTCTGACTGAACAGCAATATCTTTCATGCACATTAGCTTTATTACCTGCATGAAGAAAACAACAATTCAAAGTTGAATTAATTTTTTAGGCTTTACTTTTAAAATATAAATTGTAAATGTATTACAGACTTGACAATATACATGCCTTTAAATGCTAGTATTGTACCCTGAGTACTGATTGCTGACTATTTTAAGGTAAAAAATAAATCTGGAACATACTTATTCTAAATATGAGAATAGGTTTATGTCCTGTCCAGATTAGAAAAAAAGTCATAATGATGGTTAATTTGTAAATCTGAACTGATTATACTCATATGAATTTTTAAAAAGTATCTTTTAACTTACCATTTACTTTATAACAGTGCCTTGAACTGTGCTGATGACTAGTGAATATTTTAGCTACCAGGCTTGCATACTCGTATTTCCAGAAGAGAAGTGAAAACTGAGGTGACAGTGCATTTCATTTAAGTGCAGAATACCACAGGATGCAAAAGGTAAATGAAAGAAAAAGGGTTCTTGCAGTTCTGCAAGAACTTGCTGTGAGATCGTATGTTGCAAAGCTAGCATGGGAGTTAGGTAGTGGAAATGTTTAACAGTTTTCTGCTTTTAAAATGGAGGACCTCAGATTTTATATGTTCCTGTGACCCAGATTTGTTTTATAGCATTAAGGAAAATCAGATGGTTGAGATTCCACCAAAAGAGTTAATCAAATGAAACAGCATGTTTTAAATGATGTAAATGAGCCAGCTATGAAATGTGATGACTTGCAGTCTCACATGCTCACATACTGCACTGGCACAGTGCGAGGCTGGAACACTTTATGATGTTATTATTTCCCATTTACCTGCAGTGTTGCCCTGAGGTTCTTAGAACTTTGTGTAGTAAGTTTTCTTTTGTCCATCCCTTTTTTTTCTTGCCATCACAAAGGTGATAAATCATAGTGACCCTCCTTGTAGTAAAGAAAAATGGGCAAGCCTTTATGCAGCTTCTGTCAGTGCCATCCTTTCAGACTGCTGAAAGAGGTCACCAAGATCAAATATAGACATCTCCCACTAGAGTGGAGCATGTGACCTTGAACTCTTTCCCAGCACCTGCCAACCCATCAATAGCTAGTTTTAGGATACAGCCTGGCTGAGGTTACTGTAAGCCTTATGTGGAAGGAGAGCTTTGAGCAAATGAGTGAGCATTTATGACACCTGGAAAAGGCTTTAAATTCAATTATCCTGCTATGGTTTGCAGTCATACTTTTTGAGTCTTGTTGAAGCATGATTCCATGTGTGTTTTTTGAGAGAACTGCTGGATCTGACTGTTTGGGATTTGTATAGTTTGGCTTCCTCTGCCTGTACAGCAGAAAAAAAGTTGACTGCTCTTTTTTAACCATCTTGTAGCTTTGCACTGAGGGGGAGGAAAGGATTTTCCATAAATTTATGTGGTCATTTGTCTCATTGATCTGCAACCTCTCCTTTGGTTCTGTTAAAAGTGCTGCTGTTTAGATGTCTGAGTTTCCCTATGCATGTGTTCACTTCAGACAGACACCCACAAGACTGTTTCATTGCACTTATGTGAGCAGTAATGCACAGAAGTGGTTCAAGGAATAAACCAAAGTTCACATTCTGGTTCAGTAATTTATTAATTTAAAGCAGTCTGTTTATTGTCTGATTTGCTTACTTCAACTATTTTCTAATTGAAGGTATCTTTCTCGTATTGTAATTTATTGACAGCAATGTCAATTTTTACATGTCTGTATTGCAGCTAAACAATTATCATAAAGCCCAATTGCATTGTGTAAACAGTAATACTTAAGGCAGTCCATTTGCCTGAATACATTAGAGTCTATTAAAATGGACTATTTAAAAATGTGACTTTCTTCTTATTTCCTACATTTTGATTGTCATTGTTTGCTCAGTTATAAAGTGGTTTGTTGACACCAAATATTTTAATAATTCCTTTGCAAGTCCTTGTGCCTATGCCTTTGAGATGCTGCTATAGTAATTAAACTGTCTTTTAGTTGAAATGCTTGCAAAGCGTCCAGTTCTGTGCCTGGCAGCTGGTGATGCATTATAGAGACATTGAGCTAATCGATTAAAACCGCAGAGACATGGGAGTTGTCTGACAGCACTGTACTAGGATGAAATTAGTTGGAATTGCATGGTGAAATTAAGGAGAATGCAGGTGATTGCAGCCCTTCTGGGAGAATCCTGGGTGAGAGGGACACTGCACTGATCCCTGTGTAATTAGGACAGCCATGTTTTAACAGTATTTCTAAAGTATTAAAATGGACTTGGTAAATCAACAAGGTTGTTTCCAGTGAACTTGGCATCCATCCACTGTGACTAAAATAACACGAAATTTTTTGGCTGCTAGGAAATGTGAAATTGGACTAATTGTCTTCTAACTAGTCTGCTAGGGTGTTAGTCTGTAGCAGGTCAGGAGTATGTGTACTGTATGCTTTCAGGTCTACTATTGGAGCTTAAGACATGCTGCTACACTTGTAAAATAAATGACACAGTGTTTAGGGTAGAATATTTTTTGGAATAAAGACGAGGCAAGTATGAACACATACGGAATCACGGTCCACAGGGGCAGCTTAGTTTGTAAAACTGCCTAAAGGATCTGTTTTGAAATATTCCAAGTGATACTCAGAGAGGCAGGCCTAACCCTAGACAATCTAAGCAGAGGTGTTCCTTTTTCACTTGGAACTTCCTCTACACAGATGTTAAAGAACTTATAAAATTAATTTCCAGAAAAATCAGTTAGCTTTTCTAGCTAAGTGAATCAAAATTGCACTCTGCCTCATGTTACTCTTATAACTGTTATAAGCAGTGCTGGCTCTAAGGGAGTCCACTTTCTACTGTGATTGTACATCTCTTCATTTGAATCTGGCAATACTGTTTGGCTAAACTTTTCAGAAAACTGGGTAGATCTGGGTAGATGTGGTTTTCAGTACCAAAACCAACATTACTACTGTACATTTCACTCTATAGCAAAATGACAAAAAGCCCACTAGATGTTACAAAAGAGGCCTCCTCCTGTCTTCTGGAGGTGTACAGGACACTGAGGACATGTGGAGACCAGACTGCACTCCCAGCTGTAGCACTAATGTCCTTCAAAGGCTTATCCCGTGGAGCAATGGAAACCTTTCTCTCTCCCCTCATCTCCCACAGCCCCACTTTCCCAGAGCTGGGGGGAAGCAGAGGGTGATGCCCTCCTAGGAGTTTTGGAGTCAGGTCTGTCTGGTGGATTCCAGCTGCTGCATTTCATGGGGATTAATGCAAGGGAAGCTGATTATGCTGGAGTTAAACTTCTATTGTGGTTTAACCCCAGCTAGCAGCCAAGCACCACTCAGCTCATTTTACACCAGCGGAATCGGGGAGAGAGTCAGAGGGGTAAAAGCTTGAAAACTTGTGGTTTGCAATAAAGACAATTTAACAGGGAAAGCAAAATCTGCACACACAAGCAAAACAAAACAAAAATTAATTCACTGCTTCCCATGGGCAGGCAAATGTTCAGCCATCTCCAGAAGAGTACGGTCCCATCACACATACCGGTTACTTGGGAAAACAAACACCATCACTGCAAACATCCCCCTCTTCATCCTTCTTACCCCTTCCCTTTATATATTGAGCGTGATGTCATATGGTATGGAATATCTCTTTGATCAGTTTGGGTCACCTGTCTTGGCTGTGTCTCCTCCCAGTCTCCTATGAACCCTCAACTTCCTTGCCAGCATGGCAGTACAAAAAGCAGAAAAGGCCTTGGCTCTGTATAAGCACTACCCAGCAATAACAAAAACATCTCTATATTATCATCACTTTTCAAATCCAAAACACAGACCCATACCAGACATTGTGTAGAAAGTTAGCTCTACCCCAGCCAAAACCAGCACAACTTCCATCAAAGCAGAGTAATGGATTATTATGAAGAAAGAGTTGTCTTTGCTTCAGTATAGAGGAGAGATTGTTTGGCAGTCAAACCAATACTGTACACAAAGGCAGAAATAGTAGAATTCTTCAGAGGCTTAATTCAACCTGAATGTGCCTCCTGAATAAAATAAAACCCGAACAGCAGGATGCCCTAGAAAGTATATGGAAGTACTCATTAGGCAGAGCCTGTGATCTGACTCTGTCAATGATGAGACTGGTACTCAGTTACAGGTCAAGTGCCATGTTTAGAACCCAGGCTATAGTAGTTTCCAGGAAATGCCTCTAATATCGTTGTGAATCTGGGAGTTAGTGGACATAGCTTTTACCCGGTGCTTGTCTTGTATTCAGCCTAACTAGTCAGACCAAATCACTACTGAACTCACAGTTTTCTCTTGCAATCAGTTGTACACTGAACTTGTACTACAGACTGACAAAACGTGGTGACTTTTCAGAAACTATTTTCTTAATTTTGTTTTGAAAGAAACTTGTTTATGAGTTCTTTTTCATGATGTCTTACCTTTAATGGGCTATATTAGAAAAGGTCTTATTTTCTTTTCCATTTTAATTTTAGCAATCAAGATGTTTATTTTAGAATGAGTTACAGCTATGCAATAACATGTTTCACTCTAAATAACCCATATGTGCTCTCAGTTCTACTGCATTGAATGTTTACATTTTGTTGTTTTGGTCTGGTGGGAGAGGGGCGGCGGTGTCTCTGTGTCTGTTTATTTCTGTAGTTTCTGCACTGAAGAAAAAACCAGCATTTTTACAATAACATACCTTACATTGCTTCTGGTACAAACATATGTTTTATTTTTACAACTATATTGACCACATCTGTTTTAAAAGAAGAAACTACAGCATATTTAGGAGAATATTTATGTAAACAATGGGAATATACATACTGCACATCTCAAATGTTTCCCCTTTTAATCTCCACATTTTTCTGTACACTTACGCAGAGAGCACACATCCCCATTCTCCCGTCAATGAAATAACAATTTCATTCAACCTGAGTGTATCATTGTCTTCCATGATGAGAAGAACCAGTAACTGGAATGGTAATTTGGCAGTGGAAGAGGAATTCAGTATTATCAAACAGTATGTCATATGTTTTTATTAAGCTTTATTTGAGATGCAGTAAGAATTCAACATCCACGTTATCTGCCAAAATTTCTTTGTCTACAAAATGAACTACCAAAGAAAGACATTGAGTTATTTTTGCAAATCTACCATTTGTAAAGCCATTTCAGTAGACCATTTGCCTGTAAACCAAGGGTGGTATACATGTTATTAAAAAAATCCAACACCGTGGACAGCAACTCCTATTGTCCTAGTTATGCACCAATTCAAGATGTTTTGAAATATTCAATACCTAAAGATGTTCTTAAAAAGTGCAAGAGGTAGAGAAACGTATTTTAAGAAATGTGTGACTGGAGACTACTGGCAAATTTTGACTTACAAAATTTAGCATGGCTCTAATACTGAAATCATAACTAGTACCTTTAGACTTAATTTGGATTTTTATGCTCTCAGACTTAGCCAGATTTTTATTTTTATTTCTTTCATAGTCAGATTATAGTGTTATTTGGCATGGTTGTTCTTGTACATTTTTCAAATATAAAAACTACATGGTGTGGAGACTGTTCTTTTTCTTCTATTCCTGATGAAACGCCATTGAGATACTTTCTGAAAAGGTACATGCTTACATATTTCTATGTGAAAATCTGAGCAGGTGAAAAAACAGTGGGAATTTGTTTTATATGATCTTGCCAAAAGCAGAAATCTAATTTATGTAGGGTGATCACATTTTCAGCTCTTGTGGGCATAATGATGAAGAAGAAACCTCTACACTTAAGTATATCATCTGGAAATGATAGAAACTGGGAAATGTCCAGATTTTTTAGGACAATGATTATCTAGACATTATTTTAACTGATTATTTCTTAATAACAAGCAAGTTTTGAATGCAAAATAATTTTTGAATGGTTGGAAACATGACACTTTAACAGAAGCCAGTGGAGACCTAATCAAAGCAAGACTGTAAGTTTTAAATGAGGAAACATGAATAATAGTCCTTGAACTAGAACAATCTGAGTTATACTCAAAAAATTCATGAAAGGTTAACAATAAATTAACCCAAATATGTGTGATAGGGTAATGAACTGCTAAAATGGTCATATAGGATGTTTTCTTCCTGTGTCAAAAATTAGGTCTTTGATAGTGCATAGATCAAGCACTTATTAAGATAACAAAAACAAACAAAAAACTCCCATAAAACCAGCACTGAAAAAATCTTTCTAGAATTTTTAGAGGACACTACATGAAACCACTAAACTACTGTATTGAAGCTGTGGTGAACATGTTAGTATATCCAAGCCAGCATTCAAAGAGAGAATGCTTCACTTTCTCTGTGAAGCAAATGTTTCATGCATGTAAGATCTGTTGCAAATACTTTGATATAATCCAAATATTTGGAATATTTTTTTAAATGAAGCTAGGAAAGATCATTGGGCTTGCGCTGACAAATGTCCTTGCTCTATTTCCCTTTGTTATGTTTTAATGTGATGTTTACACCTCTACATTCTGGATGTAGGTTTTTGTTCATATTTTCTATGATACTAAAACTGTTGCATGTCCCTTGAACTCTTCAGATGTCCATTTCCATATACTTCCCAACCTCATCAGCACCATTCCAGCCTTTGAATTAACAGCTTGTTGCTATTTGAATTAAGCAACTTGTGTGCAAAACCATTGTGTGTAGCCTTCTCTGAAGCAGCACTATCAGTGGTTCCCCTCCTCACAGCCAGTCTAGTGCTTCTGGAGTTGGATCCTGTTATCTGTTGAACTTTCTGTGCTGCTTTTAAGTCATGAACTTAAACATACAGTCCCAGATACCTGGGTTTGAATGGCAGAGCATTTAAAGGCTTGTGTGTGCTGTGTGCCAAGTTGCATCTCAGACCTGCCAAACGCAATACCTGGAGCATGTGACAGGATGGGATGCTTTGCTTTTGCCTTTGTTTCTTTTTCTTATGCCTTTCTACTAACAAACTTTGGTTTGCTACTATGATGCAAGGCAGGCTGATTGCATATAAATAAGCTGAGGTGTGTGCTTTGAAAATAAGATAAATGTTCACTTTGTTCTCCACACCACGGACCAGCAGCTATCACATTGGTTTAACATGTTTTATTTTCATTGACCACTTTCTGAATTTAATTCCAGGTATGTTCAGTTGTTGTTATTTTTAGTTACCTTCTTCATGGAAGTGACAGTTGATAGACACTACATTTCCAAATACATAGAAGTTGGTGAGGTTTTTTGAGGCAGGATGCATTTCTGGTTATATTTTCTCATCATTGCTGTCCTTTTCTGTTATCTTTCATTCCAATAGTGCCAATGTTTCAGCAATATGTACTTTTTTTCTAGGCAGAGTTTGTAGTGCAAAAGGAAATCCATATTCTATGTATGTCTCACCAGGGAAGAAAGCTTTTAAAGATTTCATTGCAAGATAAGGACATGCATCCAAAAAGGCTTTGTAGCTGAAGGAATATGATCTCCCAGTGGTCTACAGGCTTATTCAACCAGGGCAGTTGTCTCCTCATGAGTAGTTGTCTCCTCATGAGTGGAGAGACTGATTGACTGTACCAGACTTCCCTCTGGAATCAATTCATATTCCTATGTACCATTATAGCATGAATGTGAGGTACTCCAGCAGAAGCTAATTAGAATACTCAGATGTGCCTTAGAATCATAATTTTCTCTCATCTTAATTTTCTGTGCAGTGGCTTTTAAGCTCAGCTTTTTACAACCTTCTGACTGTTGTTATAGGAGTAAGACCGAAAACTAAAGAGACTTTTACTAAGACGTCAGCCATAGTCACCTTTGAATGTTTGCACAACTGCTGATAAATGAAGTAAATGCACAAAGAATTTTGCAGTGACAACACACTTTCTATTTCTGCCAGTACCTCAGTAATGTTTTTTTTTGATGGAAATGCCTGGATTGCATTCTGAACTAAGAAATGGAGGTAAATCTGAATTTTTTGTAAAAATAACAATGTAACAATAGGAAAAAAATGTTGCCTTAAAGAAAACTTCAAGCAAATATGTGACTATATTAATAGGTCACATTATTGTTCTATTACATCAGTAATGCAGGTTAAAAGACAAGGAAGTGCACCACGAACTCTATTCTTTAAAACCTCTATTCTTGAAAAATTTCCTATTGCCATTTTCTCATAAAAACATGATAGATGTTTTTTAAAAAAATAATCCTGATAAGTGAATTAATGAATCAGTTTGCTAGCAGTTTATTTTGAAGAAATATTTCTAGTCAAATAAAATTTGCTTCTCCCAATCCCTAGCATTAGTCTTACTTAGTTTAAAATTATTACTAAGCATTTCTGTGGGACAGTAAACCCTTGTGTTTTTTGTTTATTTTCTCATCATTTTTCTCCTTGAAGCAATTCCTACAGGCCTATGGATGCAGAGGCATTTATTTTGCAACATTATATGAAATGATTTGCCCTTCCAACATGCTTGAGCTCAGGATGTTATTACAAAGGCCAAAAGGGTTTGTCTATATCGACCTAGTTAATTAAAAATGGAAGTTAGAAAGGTTACATAGTTATTTATGGGAAGATTTAGAAATACAAAACCAGACTCTATTACATGACATTTTACTTTGTTCTCCTGGCTGAAGAATCATGAAATTAAACTTTCATTAAAAAAAAAAAAAGAAAATGCAGATCATGCAAGATAACCTGATATCTTTCTAGTCAGATAGCTGACTTTTTTGGGGGAAAAATGCTAACTACTAATAGTCTTTCTGGAGCATAATTTGCTATAATGCCGTTTCAGAAATTATTTATTCAACCAAAAAGTATAGGTGTCAGCATAAGAATTGCTATTTTGTTGATCGGGTAAGAAATTAAGCTAAGTGAGATAGCAGTGAAAGGGAGCTTCCTAAAGGAGAGATTATTTTTAAGGAACTTCTCAAGATCTGAAAAAAAGTTGACTAGTGACGCAAAACTATGAGAGAGAAGCAGTCAGACCTGAATAATTTTAAGGACTAGAGTAGCAGAAATGAAGTTAAATTGCATAGCGGAAAGTGCAAAATGCTGCACCTGGGGACTAATAGTACTAAATTCTCTTAGAGCTAGGAATTCTACCAGATAAAAATGAATGAAATAGAGAAATTGATCTTCAAGAGCCTAAAAGGCACCACTGGGATGCAATGTGATGAAGTCAAATGTAATCCTAAGGCTGGAGTGATGGTTCTGGGGGAGATTGGATGGTACTTGTAGAAGTGTAGAAGGGAATGATTTATACCAAGTTATATGAAATACGGGGTACCAGTGGGTAGTACCTGTGTTGTCCACAACCAAGGGCTATTGTGAATCTTGCTCCAGGGTTTCCCTCTGCGTCCAGGGTGTGTGCCCTGTCTCAGGTGTTGTATTGGCAAGCTCTGTGTGAGCATATATGGGTTTATGCTCAGTGTGGGAGGGAAATGAGACATGGAAAGGTTTTACTGAGAGTTATGACATTCTGGTATGGAGGTATCCAACTGTTCCCAAGGAGGAGCTGTCACTATTGGGCTGGGCATGGAGTTTCCTGTGTTAAGGAAAAGGGAATTCAAAGTGTGAAAGATACCGATAAAGACTTTGAAGATCATCAAGAGAATGACTTGTTTATCTGGGGATTGGGAGAATGAAAAATGCAGAAATTTTAAAAAATTTGGACTGAAATTAGGTATAACTAGCACAGAGAAAGGCTGGGAGATAATATGGTTGCTCTCCCTGGGGTGTTTAGAATGCCAGGGACCCTGGAAACCATTTTAAATTGGAGGATCATGTAGTTTCAGGAAGAGTTTCATATTAGCTGGCCACAAATAAATTTAAGATGAAAATTTAACGGAAGACATCCAGCCACTAAAGTAATCAGAATCTAAAAGAGCTACAGCAAAAGGGGCAAACAGTAAGTCCTTTTCAGAAGGCAGTCAATATGCTTTTGAAAAGATAGATGATGATTTGTGCAAATAGAATACCTAACTCAGTGAAAAAGGTCTTTCCTACTCTTCATCTCTTGACTTTTAAGACATTTAACTAGTAAAGTGAAGAAAATCTAAACCATTCACCACCTATGAGATTACTTCAAAGAATTTTTTGCACATAAAAAACTCCAGGTTCCCTCTGTACTCCTTCCTAAATTCTCCTATTTCTCTACAAGTAAAGTGGAGAGCAGTTTCTAGATGTGGTGTCCTGTTATGCCTTGTAACATGCAGTGACCTTGTAATATGAATTATTGTCATCTATGGGGTGAGCCGAGAACCTCCAATCACACCTGTTTCAAAGTGTAGGCTTGAGTCCCAAAGCCAGAGGGAGAATGCACAGCTTCTATGCTGTTTTTGTAGTCTAAAAGAATCTCAAGTTCTGTTTAGATAACAGATGAGGATGCTGTAGGAGAGAAGCATTATTATGATGTGATAGCTCAGATGCAGCCACTGCATGTGCTGAGATATTTAAATTTAGTCCTTCAGTTGTGGTAGTACATTTCTAGGGACAGCATTTGTACAGAATGAAAGATCTCAATTTTTTTCAGACTTGTTATGTTTGTCAGTGTGCATGTAAAAAGTTTGTCAAACACAGAGTGTTTTAGGTGAGAGAAAATATAAATTATCAATATTTTAAATTTAAATTAATGCATTTATTTATCATTATTATTTTAATGCTGTATGTAATATTATCACTGCTACTTCTGTTATATATTTCTTGTTACTTGTAGTTACCTGTATATTTATACCAGTGAAGGAGTATGCACTTTTCACTGCTCTTACATTGCTGAGATATTTAATTTTCTGTGCAGGTACTAGCTGTCAATCAAGGCTAATCAAACTGGCACAGTTAACATAATATATCATAAAATTTCACAGCAATGTCAACCTGTAATTCTGTCAATCTGGTTAAAGGAAGTAGGCTAAAAACAATATTGCCATTTTGTAATAACACACGAAAACAGAATTTTGGAATAATGTTTTTACTGTCTGCTATAAATATATTGTGTATAGGTTTCAAGAGCAGCAATAGTTTCCATTAGGATTGAATTGGTCAAATATCCAGAGTATTAAATCCTTATTTTTCACTTTTCTGACTCTCAGATATTTTCAGTGTATCCTGACAAGGAATGGGGTGTTGCAGTTCTCCCTGGATGGTGACACTGGAGATGTCCAGGCAAAGGAGAAAAGGGGAGGCACAAGTTTCTTCTGTGCTTGTGTCACATCAAAGAAATGTTAAATGATGGAACTGGTCAAGGTTGGTTGGACAGTCATATCTGAGAAAGAAAGTTCCCAGCTCTGCTATCAGCTACATTTATCTCCCTTGCATGCGAAGAGTAGAAGACACTCATAGCAAAAATCCAAACAAAACAGATACAGTTTTACTCCAGTTTATACTCATGGGAACAGAAAAGTGCCATCTGGCTATTTGCATGGCACAACAAAGAAATGTCGGCAGAAGATGTAAGGCTTTAAAACCCAGTGTCTTTCTTCTTAGGAGATTATGACTTGCAGACTTTTTCAAGTTTTATTGGTAACCATTCAAGCCCTTATCAGACAAAGTTAAGTCTGTTGAAAATAGCTTGCTTTTCAAATTTGTCTTTGGCAAAACTTGTACAAATGATTGAACACTACAAAGCTCTCAGCAAGCTATATCCATTTACTGCTATTAAACTGTATCCAAATCCGCAAGTAGCTATCTTAAAATGAATGAGGCTTCTCATGAATTGAAATATTAATTGGGCCAATTAATATTCAGGTGTTACAGAAGTCTATATGGATGTGGCTTGTTAAAGATGTGATGATCTTTATTTACCTGAAGTATTTGATCATAAGATGTTTCTTGAGCTGAGGAAGGAGCATCTTTAGAAGCACTGGGGAGATTTCCTCCTACAAGTTGATTTTCTTCAAAATACAGAGCATTGTATAATGAACCACCTAGGTTAGCTGGTCTTTGTCAGGTGATGACACGTATGTTTGTAAACCAGGCAAAGCTTAAAGGGAAGGTTAGGTGAGATAGATGTTTAATTATCAGGAATTTTAGGTTGTAGGTGCAGAAGCTAGGGGAGAAAGGATGATAAATTACTCTGAGATCTTTAAATGAAACATAGATGTTGATGCAGAAAGGCTAAGAAAATAAGGTGAGAATATGGTCTTTGGGAAAGGCAGTATTAACAATCAGATGTCAATTAAAAAAAAGGGTAAAAGCAGATGCAAGGATCATCATGCCTGGGTACAGCATCCGTAGAAATGCATGAGACTAAACAGTGATTGTAGTAAGAGAAGAGAAGCAGAATGCAAACTGAATTCACTTCAGTTTAATATATGAAAATCCATCATTCTTTAGGAAAGTAGCGCAGAAAATCTGAGACAATGACTTCTCATGGCAGATAGACAAGACTAATTTTAAAAAAAAAATCAGACAAAGGACTTACAGTGATACAATACTTTGAAGGAGAAGTTTAGAGATTATATCTGGAGGGAAAAGGCAAAAGCATTTCAAGCTTAATTTAGTTGCAAGCATAAATAGATTTTTAGACACCATTAGCCAGGGAACAGACTGCTTGGGAAAGTGATAGCTAAGTTCAGGAGATGTTAACCAGGAAATTTGAGAGTGGTCTTGCAACAAGGGGTTGACTCTGAATACAGAATAAGAGCTTGGAAGTGAATATGCAGTTGATGTAGACATGAAAACAGTGAAAAATCTGTGTCCAGCCTCATGGATTTTTCTTGCTGTAATACCTAGTGGCAGTAGAAGATGATTTTGTAGACCTAACAATTCAGAAGCCACGTCCAGTAGCCTTGCCCTTGCTTCCATAAACTCAAGCACCAAAAGGAGAAAGAACCATTTTCTCTTCCCAGTATATGTGTGAAGATGAATCAATAAGACAATTTTTGTTGCTCAAGTGCCCAAGCTGTTCCCAAATTTAGGTGTCCCGGTTTCGTTTCTCCTGTAGGAGAGAGAGTGTATGATTGCTCTGGACTCATTGCATTCACCCTCAACCAAGAGAAGTAAGCACTGCTTTAAATGTGTAGTAAGAGGCAGCACAGGAAGGATTCTGCATTAGTGCAAAAAAGAGAGAATACCTTAAAGGATAATGCTGGTTTGCTTCTTCCAATAAAATGCCTGCCTCAAAGTTACAAGGAAGCCGTTTTATGTTAGTCTTTACTGCTGTCACACAACAGCACTGGGAGCTGACTTCTTTTAAAACAGCAAAAGAAAGTTGGAAAGAAATGTCAAAGTAACCCATCTCAAGACTTTCCATCTTGACAAACCTGAAAAGTGACCTGAGATAAAGGAGCCTATTGCCAGATCCCAAACCACAACAAGGCTGAGCAGACAAAGCACTGAAGTACAGGTCAGTCTAGCGATTTATGCAATATGTAGTGAAGTGGAAAATATTTATAAATCACTTGCCTTCTCTCAGAAAGGATGTAGGAATAATAATGATATCACTCTTAAAATGTGGGTGAAGCATTTCAGTGCAAACATGAATGTGTTGTAAAGAGGCATGTTTTTAAATCAAAGCATTTAGAAACAAAGAAAAAACATGGAGTACTATTTAAAGAAGCTTTCTGTAAAGTACTCTATATAACTTAAAAAGAAAAGTGTTTCCTTGTAACTGCAAACAATGGTTTGAAGTAAAGTATATGTTCTAAGTTACTGTGGGTGTGGTAGTGCTTACTGGTGTAGAGTTGTGTGTAAGTCATTCAGATGAAGTAGGACAAGATCAGCACAAGAAGTAGCAATCCCTCCCCCAGCCTCCAATCTGTTACTGTATGAGAAATGACAGTCACCAAGCCCCAAACTTTCCGAGGCAGAAATGTGTCAGGAGTGTAGATAAGAACACAGAACAACTAGAATTTGTCTAAGTGCTTTGAGTTTTCAAACATGTGAAGAAAAAAATAGCACTAGGAAGTAAGTTGGTTGAAGCTGAGAGGTTGAGGAGGTAGCCTGAATATGCATGGGGAATGTATATTTTCCTGGGATCTCTATCCCATTACAGTAGTCCAGAAGAGGTTCAGACTGTTAAGGCAAAAATCTGCAATGTTGTTACTCAGTTGAGAACTGGTGGGAGTTCTCAGTTCTTGGGATTACAATTTGTAAAGATATTTTGAATGAATTGGATTTTATTTGTGTACTGCAGTTCCCTGTAGTAGAACTGAAGGTGGCAAAGAAATCGCTTTTAACAGTTCGGTGCCAATGTTAGTTATACATGCTAGACACGTTTCAAACTTTTGCCACCACACATAACCTCCTGAAGCTGAGTCACATCTGTTCAAGTGAAACCCTGAGAAGACATAATAAGAAGAGGACAGGATTCCACTGAAAGCATTACTGAGAAGGTAGCAGTTCTACTATCCCCAGCTTCAGAAAAGAGACAGTTTAGAAGAGCAGCACATTAAGGCATGTTGTCGGTCCATTTAAATAGTATGCTGATAATGAGGTTTAACAAATTAGTACAGAAGAAATGTTAGTTTCCTTGTGCAGAGGTTGTCTACATAGTAGCTAGTAGCACAACAGTATTTTCCTTACTAAAAGCAGTATTGACAGTGCAGTATTCTTTCTGGCAAATGGTCAGCCAAACATGCAACCATGACAATGCCATACTGAAGATCTTGGTTTCATGAATTCCTGTTTTGGCTTGGGGACTCTTGAGAAATTTTACAAGGGAAAGTGAGTTGGTAGTTATATCATAGGAAGATTGAGAAAGAAAACAGAAGCTAAACTTAGAAAGTATATGCTGTGAAAAAGCTAACTGCAGCTCTCCAGGAATATTTTTTGATAATGTTTATGTAAGGATAACAGAAATAAACATTAGGCTTTGTGAAACACATGCACTTGTTCACATGTATAACAGATTTATACCTAACCAATATCACAATTATTTTCAAGGCATTTTCTGTCATCTGAGCTTACTAATTTTTTTATTCAAAAACTTGTTTATATCCCTTCTCACCCTTAAAAATGAGTACAAAACCTTTTCAGAGGCTTCATAAGAGATGCACAGCTTATTTGACCAAGCCAGGTAAAAAGACAATATGGAAGAGGTAAGTTTATTAAGAAGAAAATAGATTACCTTTCCTCTCAACACTACAGGAAAATACACTACTCATTATTATAACTGAGCTCTCCCTTCACACCCTGCTCCCCACTGCTGGGAGGCCACAACATTTTCCTGTTATTAAGAAAAAGAAGTGATAGCCTTCAGAGAGGAAGGCAAAACATTTTGCTGTTCCTATCATGCATGTACTCACCAGTCATTGCCTGTTAAGTCCAAGGAGAGTGCATGTCATTAAGCTTTGGTACACCACTAAGGTTTTTAATGGGGAAACAAAAAGAAAGATGGAGTAGAGAGATAAATTACACTTTTAAAAATTACAACGACAAATTTATTATAACTCTTGAAAAGGTGCTTGTGAATATTTGAGTAAAATGACATGTAGTCTGGCAAGTAATCTGGCATTTTGCTCCCTCTTTGTCATGATCAGTACAGTTACAAAAGTAGACAGTTTTTAAGCTTTGGTGGGAACCATATGTTAGGAGTTTCTGAATTAAAGAAAGAGAGAAATCATGCACACCTCTGGGGAGGAACGAGAAGGCAGATCAGGAAGGAAGAATTTCACAGCCAAGAAATAACTGTAATAAGAATTGAGCATCAATCACAAGTGACTTCAATTATTTTGTCATTGAGTGGAATAAGAAGATACAAAGGAGTAGAAAGATGACATATTTCTTAAGCACGATTATAATGTTTTTAGACACCAGATCAACATGAAATATTGGGTACCTATTTTTCATCAGAACCAAATCTGTTTCAAGAAATTACGTGCTAAAAATGTTTAATGTAACTGATATGACCATAATGAATTCCAACTCTTATCTCCCTCATTAAAGGAGAATCAATAGTTTAATTAATTATTTGTTGTTATGATTATGTTATTAATTGTAATAATTATAACTCTGATCCTGTTAACTACTTTACACTCTTGGTCCTCTGTGATTGGAGAGGTCCCACCGTGCTTCAGATGCCTTGTGAGTAGGTGCAGGAACCATCCTGTAGTTAGGTAGGAGTACAGACACTAGAATCAACACAACACGGCACTGCAAAAACCACCATCACATTGTGATAGGTTATTCAAGTGGACTCCAAAATAGAACAGAAGCAAACAGATCTCTCCTTGTCCCTTCACAGATTGAACTCTCTGGCTGTGTTCTTTTCCTCATAAACACCTAGGTAGATATACATGTTTCCAAGGCCCAGAGGCAGGAGTAGCAGCATGTTTGGATATTGATTCTAGTTGCTGTATGAGATTTCCAAATATCTGTTGCATTTACTCTTATGACTGGCTGGACACACTTGAATGATGTGGTCAACAGCTGACTGGTTGTTAAAGGATAGGTGAAAATGTTTTTTCAGGGGAAAAATTAAGAGTAGGAAAAATATAGTGATTTCGTGATCAAATATAGTAACAGACCTTGGCTACCAGATGGAAACATATATATGCATATATATATATTATTATATGTATTATAAATTGTGACACTTATAAACTAGTAGATTCTATTTTGGATGCTTTTCCTTTTCTGTGTGTAGATATACAGAAATAAGAAATGACAGTTTAAGCATTAGCAGCTTTAAATCATGATAAAATATCAAATGCTGACAATTCATCAAACATAACATCAAAACCTGGAAGTTTTGTAAATCAAGATTAACAGATCAAGCTTACTCTTGAGAACATTCAACTATTACCTTCAACACACGGTAATGCAATACATCAAACTTCAGCATTGCTAGTATATTGAGTGTTGGTGATAAAATTCTTAATTGCCATCATGAGGAACCTGTGATTTTACATTTATATACTGCTCACTAACAGAAATCCATAATTTAATTTTTTTTGTTAGATAGTCTAAGATCTAGCAGAAAATTAGTTTGTTCTTCCCATCAGCTACTTAGGTAGAGGCCAGAAATTACTTAGTTGAGGGCCAAAAATGCATGTTATTTGGCAGAATAAAAGCCTGGTATTTCAAAACTAGAAGCTATGTTACAACTGAGAAGGAAGCCTCAGCTTTCTACAAGAGTGCAGAATAACTCTGGGAAGTCTTAAAATGTTGGATTTGAAAGATATTCTGTTTTTACAAATCAAAAGTTCCTCTGGTATCTTTCAGATAATTTTAAATTTTTTTCTACTCCTTTTTTTTTCTTTCTCAGAGGTCTGTGTGTTGGACTTATGCTGAGATTTTATAGTTTAAAGAGTATGTAATGCAGTTCCTATAAAATGTTTTATATAAGAAACTAGTACATTTTTAAAATAGTATTCCTGTTAAATGTATCTTATAAAGAATGCATGAAAAAATTATGACATATGAGTTTTATTAGACCTTGCTTGTGATGGCCTGTTTTTCATTTATGTGTAATGCATCTATCCAAATTTCTGCAGTAGTATCTTATATGCCAAAATTTACACCATTACGTACTGCACTATCAGACTTCCACCATTATTCTCATATCTCTTTCAGCAAATAAAATGAACAGTAATTTATTTCCTTGAATTGGTTGAGGGGGAGAGAAGTATGTGCACAGAGATACATAAAACCATCTCAGTCACCAAGCCCTGGTTGTAAGCTCTTCTGGCCTCTCAGTGTTAGAAATCAAGAGCCTAGGATGGCCTTTAGCTTAATAAAAAAGAAGAAACCCAGATATTATTACAACTGTACTCTAAAAACCTAAAAATATTTCCATGGAGGTTATACAAGTATTTTGGGAAAATACTATATGTATTACAATATTTTGCTTAACATTTCAATGTAAGCAGCCCATAGCATGTTTCACACTTTTTGAAAGAGTTTTGAAGTTCTCAGATAGGGTAGCCAATAGCACAGAGGAAGAAAAATGCATGTTTGAAACCCAATATTTTACCCTCAGCAGCTAGTTTGAAAACTTAGGGAACCATCACCTCATTGGTCATTATGAGTCCTTATTTTCAGAATGTCCATGTCCAGTAATGACCACCAGCACCTACTTTTATAAGAAAGAAAAAGATACCTCTTTCCAGAGAACAAGGTATCAGCCTAAAACATTGGTTGGCCAAAGCTAAACTTTAAAAAGAGAAGAACTGGTGGGAAGCACTACTGTTATATAAGGGTAGCTTTTTTTTTTTTTTTTTTTTGTGAGAATGGCAGTGATTTATCCTTTTTAGGCATTTCCTAAGAATAGGAAATTTCTTTCTTTCTTTTGTTCTAGACAAGATAACTTGTATGGTGTATTTTTTTACTGTCTTCTAAACTTTGCAGGTGACTTTTCCTAAGTATTCCTTGTGCAATAACTCAACTAAAAGGAACCTTTCTGAAACAGATATAACAGAATTCAGTCAGGAGTCTAGCAACCATCATAATTACAGAGTTTCAAATTACCATTAGTCTTAACATGTCTTGTAATGGGTAAATTAACCTCCCTTGTGTTTGCTATAGAATTTTGTTAAATATAATTTTATATTCTACGATAAAACTATTTAAAGACAATGTGAAAAGTCATAGGAGTATGGCTTTTTAGATTATAAAAATGTCTTGGGATCTGAACTTGCATTCAGTATAAAGGGACAAACCTCCAAGTTTGTATACCTACCACTGAAAGCAATAGTTCAACAGAAAGTGGTAACCACCTGCGTGGTACTACTGGACCAGAATGTATCTTAACAACTGAAGATATTCAGAATCTGGTATTAGACTGAAAAAAATAGATAAAGAATGTATTTTCAGATTTCTGTCAAAACATTGAGGGATTTTTAGGATCACAGTCATATCCTCTTGAGTGTTTTCATACTCAAATTTTGAATAGCAGTTAGACAGGGTCTCTAAGTGTGTGAGTTGCCTTAAAAGGAAACCAAAGCAATGTAAGAGATAAAATTCTAGTAATTCAGTGGGTGTCTGTCCATCATGAAAAGAATTTTAGCAGATGTAGTAGTAATACCAAATCTTATGGAAATGTTCCTGTTAGCTCTATGAAGACATAAGATCTGATTTTAATGTTTTGTGATCAGTGAAGCTCTGTTGGATGCTTTGTGTGATCAAAGGTTTTATAAAAAAAAAAAAATCAACTGAACAATGGCAAAACAAATAGAGGAACATCAGTGCAGGCATAAGGAGAGAAGAACCTGCTTTGGTTTTTCTTATGACCTTTCACTGTACTTGGCAAGAAGAGCTCCTTTGATTTTATTAGATTTTCCTGCAGTCTCCAGCTACTGATGTTATCTGTGCTGTAAAAGCTAAGAAACATCTAAGAAACAATATCTAAGAAGCAGAGATAGCAAAGTGTTTAAGCAGCTTTAACAACCCAATTATTTAAGTGGGTTTTGGTAGGTACTATGCAAACCTGAGACTGAAGCCTTAGAGAGTATCCAGCTTTTATAAAGCCATCATGCAGACAGCAACCTTTGTCACTGGCGTGTGCAACAGTCCATGTATTATATATATCTTATCTGCTTCTGGATTTTCTTTACCATTTAATAATTATTATGAACTTTTTTAATGTAACAGATACTGTAAAAGTCTAGATTATGTATTCATAAGGCTCTAACAACAATAATAATCATGAGAGTTGTGTGAGTGTTCAGCATATCAGGACATCTTAAGCTAGGGAGGTTGTAATAAACATCTTTACAGACCTCATAGAAGTGTTATAAAAAAGATTTTCACTGGCACACAAGGCACTAGTTATTATGATAAAACACTATTATTATTGTTAATAATAATAATAAATGTGCTTTTTGAAAATGAATATAGAAATTTATAAAAATTAAGCATCAAATACTATCAAATCTGAGTAGTTAGCTGATAAAGTGGTATTCCTGTTCAATTTTATACAGCATTTCTGTTCAAAAAGCTCAAAAATTTATGGTACTGGTAGTAGAGGTTCAAGCCATTCTATTGTACCTCTTTGAAAATGTGCTTCTGCTTGTTGCCCATGCTGTATAGTGTATGGTAGGTGAGAAAGATTTTCAAAAAGCAGTTTAGATTAGGAAGTTTTGATAAGCAGGTTACCTTTTCTTTGTAAACCAGAAATCTTCCATTATTATTGCCTTAAATATTGAAAGCATCTTCTAAAAGAACTTGTTATGGTGAGTTATACTGAAATGGGAGCTGAATTGGCCACTCAGCTCTTTGAAGGGGGCTTCAAAGTAGTTTTTAGTCAAATTAAGGTGCAAATAAGAAATAAAGATTTATGACGCATCTTTTTTATTTTTGGATCCAAGTCTTCCAAAATGAACACATTTGATTAACTTTAAACATGTGAGTAAGCAGGCACCAGGATATTTGCATATTTCAAACTAGGTGTCTCTGTAAGATATTTAAAGGCTATATATTTTGATCTTTTCACAAGTGCACTTGCTTTTTCCTTCTTTCTCTATTTTATTAACCTCCAAGTCATCCACTGTGTTGGTTTTAGCTTTCCTACTGTGAAGACTTGCATCGATTTTCAGCCATTGCAAATTTATACCTTCATATGTGCACTGGACTCTAACTATAAAAATAACTTAATTATAAAAGCCTAAATAATTCCTTCTGTTTTAACAAACCTAGATTGATGCCCTTATTATGAATAAAAGAGTAATAATTCTAGTACTTGTACTATTCTAGAGCTGTACTTGATTCTATTTAAAGCAGAATGCCTCACAGTAGGCAATATTTGTATCGCTTACTTAAAAGTCAAATCCCATTGATTTCATTTGATTATGTGTAGTAAGATTTTCAAGAACAAAAGAGAGACTCGAAGGAAGAGTTGCACAGCCATAGAATCAGTACTTGTCCAGTTGTATTGATATTTTAACAGCTTGCCTGTAGCAGAGAGTACTTTCTCAGATTGCACAGTGGGAAGTTGGAGTAACATCCTAGCATTTCTTAAAAAGTGCAAAAGAAAATGGTAAGTTTTTATTATGAAATTCAGGTGAAGAGTTGTGATCGAGTAAAATAAAATGAAAATGAGATGTCATAGCAATATAATACACAACAAATATTTCAAAGGCCTTTTCCTTCAAATCTTCATTTGAAGGCCTTTCCCTGCAAATGTTCTAGCTGTTATTTGCATAGTAATCCCATTAGGAAGTACTGGGCTCACTTGCATGGGTAGTGGCAACCTACTTGAGCATGTGTTTTAGATGTATAGTAAAAAGCAGGGGAAAGAAATAACTCCAGTTTTCCAAGGCAGAGACATTTCCCTTAGGCTCTGAATTTCATCTGGTTCGTCACTAGTCTTCACGTTCTTTACATGGCTGAGAATCTGAGCAGATCCACGTGTAAAAGCCACACTGATTTATGACAAATTGCCACTCACTGAAAGCTGGAAAAAACACAGGTCTCCTGACTTTAGAAAAAGATGAATTCAGTAAGACTGAGGATACCCACTGACTGGAAGGAAAATGGGAGAAATGGCTTTCTTGGGGAAGTATAAGATGATGGTGTAGACTGATGGTTGAGTTGGAATGGCTGGACAGAAGTTTCTTAAATATTATTTGTCATAATGGAAGACTTAAGGTACTGAATCAGCTGTATAGGATATAAGTTATTTTGGCAGTTTTTATTTCTTAGGTTTATAGTGATGGGGCAGGGTCCAGAAGACTACAAAGTTAATGACACAGGGTTAATGACACAGGCTTCAGTGAAAGGAGATGGATTTTTTCTTGTCCCACAAAGTGTTTTGCCTATCATCACATTTGCATTATTTTCTCCTGTTTGCTTTTACCAGGATTCATTTCTTTGTTCTCTCAACTGTGTTGTGTTTCTATCCGGAGGCTGACCTTTTTTATACCGTGGAAAAACAGGACACTGCCTCTGTGCAGTGTGTAGTAAATAATCCTAAATGGGTGTTGCCTGCTGCTTGTTTTCTATGGTAAATTTTTCTGTTTTACTGATCAACATTTCCGTTGCTTAGGTTGGTAAATCTTCATGGGGCAAAGGCTCTGAAGATGAATTGTTGTTAACATGCCATTTTCCACACAAATTATTCCAGCACAAATTTCAGAATAACTGTTTGAAGCCTGTTGGTAGGCTTTGACATGCCAGACCTTCAGGACATGGTGTTTCTTTCCAACTCATGTTACTGAAAGTTGCTGAGAGGTATAACAGTATGTGACGCTCTAGTAGGAGTAGTCAGGAGTTGTAGTTCTTTAACATAGGTGGAGTTATCCTAAAGGTCTTCAACATAGCTATCTGAAAATAAAGAAAATATCTATGAGCTCAAACTCTACCTGAGCAGGAGCTGTAGTAGAAAACCAGGCAGCTGGTGACCCAAGCAGCTAAAGCTATGGGCTCTTCTGACTGTAGTTGTTCAGCTTTTATCAGGTGTGCTTGAGTTCACACAGCCAAGTGATTTTAACCAGTTGTATTCACAGTGTCTATAAGGACAGACCTCAAGTGTAGTCCATGTCCAGTTTGGGCCAGGTTTATGGGGCTGAAGCACTGTGGCTTTTCAGACTAGGACCACAGTGTGGACTACTTTTGAAGTTGTTTATGTACTACCTACCGTGAATTGCAAACTAACATGATAATAAATGATATAGTCTTTGAGACCATATCCCAGGCACTTAATTAAAAGATGATTCAGAATGTTGTGTATGGGATGTGGGGACAGAATGGCACCTTATATACTAGGAAAATTATGCTAAAGAAATAGGGAGAAGGAGATTGGGTTATTGTAGCTGAAAGTGAAACATTAACAAAGACAAGAAAGGATGATGATCTTGTTCAAATGGGCAAGGAAAGATGTGATGAAGCTAGCAGAAGGGCATATTACACTCTTAAGATTGAAAGAAAGATAAACATGCCATTGAGACAAATATATAGGAAAAAAAGGAGAACAGAAAGAAAAGTAGTAGCTCAAGGGTGTAAGCATTAGACTGGAATTGAAGAGACATAACTTAGTTCCCAGTTCTTGAATGACCTTGGACAAATCTGTTAATCTGTCCTTGTCTTGTTCTCTGTCAGTAAACGTGGATAATGATATTTCCGTATCCCTCAATAAAATTATGAGCATAAATTCATCTGTAGTTAAGGTACTCTGCTACTATTACTGAAGGGTCATGTAAGTGCTGAGGTGGATAGGTTAGCCGATCACAGAGAGAGAAATTAAACCTGCAGACTAGGAAGGAAGAGATAAAATACTTGTAGGAGAAACTTATTGTGAGTGCTGAAAAGGTTTTGTTTTGAAACAACAGAACAACTCTTCTTTTACTCTTCTATTCAGCCCTGAAATTGCCTGGAATACATACACCTTTTAAGCACCTGGGTAGATCAAGGGTGATTGAAGAATTATTTAAGTAATCTTTCTTTGACTTAAAAAGCTTTGTTTCCTTGCTTACCTCAAGGTATTTTGTCAAACAATTTCTATTGAGTGGCTTGTAGGATTTAATGACAATTTCATGTCTAGTCAACTTGCTCTGAATTTAATGCTGACCCTACTTGGAGCGGATTGGACTAGTTGACCTCCACAGTCCCTTGCAACCTGAATGATGTGATTCCATGAAGAAATTGAATACATCTAGGTTCTAATTACAGTTGTCACCTGAAGCTAACCTGATTCAGATCTCATTGGCTCTAATGCCTGTGTGTAACTTTGTTTTAACACTCTACATTTCACGTGAATTCTCATCCTGAGCATTTTAATAGCATTCTTAGTGCTGAAGGTAGCCCTAGGAGGAAACTAACCCCTGAGATGAAGGCTGAATGGATCACTGGTGTCACATGTTAAAAACTGCTGAGTGAGGACATCTTTGATGTGTAACACAGGAAGTTATGTGATTCTGTAAATGTTACTTTGCAGTATTTTTCTTTCCTAAAAGCTTGTTATTAACATCAGCAATGCGTTGTATGTTCTGTTCCCATATAGAATTACCACTCTCGAGTGATAATCTCTGCTGGAGACTATTGTCTCAGATTTTTCATGGGTAGTCCACTGAACAGTCCATGGGATATTTACAGTGTTGGGAAGTGATCTCAACCAGAGTATCACTATCCCCCAAATAGAAATTCTGTTCTCTTCAAAAGGTTACTGAGTTGCACTGTTCCTGAAAGGGAGTAGGCTAGCGCCACACCACCGAGCTTTATGTAGGATTAATAAATAAGTATAATGCATACATTTTAAAACCAGGAAGACCTTTTGTTTTAAATGGAAAATGGGACATTTCTGGTGTAGAAATATTAGAGATTTGAATCAAATAAAAATTAGTCCCATTATTTAACCTATTTGCAAAAAAGAAGCCATCTGAAATCCTAACAACAAAACAGAGGCCAGCAGAAGATGATTGTTTTATCATTTTCTTTTTATTATCTCAATATGTGCCATTGTGAAATACTGTTTTTAAGTTCTTTTCTGAGTAGGCCAACATATATATGTGTGTTGGAATGGTACAGTCCCCTGCTGAAAGGAAAAGAATCCTGTAAAATATCTCAAAATATCCATGACACAGCTGAGTGGCTTCAGACCATGCTCAGAAGGTGTTCAGAAAAGTCACAGTTTTAAAGATGTTTAGACAGATGCATGAGCTAAGTAGTGGGTAACTTTGTGGACCCCAACTTATAACTACAGTATAGTTAACAGAACCTATTCCTTGCTCATATTTTTTATGTTTTGAGACTTTTTATGGGTTTACTTTCAACACCTTCAGGTAATTATTTTTTTTTTAATTTAGTTTAATGAACCTACTTAAATAGTCTTATGTAGATGCTCATGAAAGACAAGAAACAAATATTTCTATAGAAGATTAAAACAAATCAGCCCTACAGAACCCTACATAAACTCATGTGCATCAGTATACCTAAACATAAAAAGCAATATTGCCCAACTTTTAGCATTTTCAAAAACTGTGGTACTTCAGTGAGCCTGAAATTTTCACTCTTGTACTTAGGAAACTTGTACAACTAATTCTAGTCCTCAATATTCAGTAAAGCAACAACTGTTTCAAATCCAATCACTGTTTTGGAAGAATTGCCTCTGAAGTACTTTTTGTTTATGCATACAGTTCACTCGAATCTTACATAAAGGTTAAAATACTATTATTCTGGTGATTTGGAGGTGAGCTCCTTTTCTTGTAGTAGTAGAGTTAGGCAACTTCAGTGCCATGTCTAATTACAGGACTAGAAAGTTTCATGAGATGTAGGGTGTTTTTCAAGAATATCTTGGCCTTTTAGTAAGCTAGTCTAATTTTGTGTGTGTGTGCATGTAGTATTTACGGATAAACAGAAATTATTAAGCTGAAGTTTTCTTGGAAGAGATTGAATGTTAAACAAAGTTCATCAAGAATATTTGTCATGACGTTTCTCAGCCTTTCAAAGAAAGGCAAGGATGACAACATATAGGGGGAAGGAAGATATTTATTTATAAGAGAACAGCTGAAAAATGAGATGGGTATGAGGCAGATTAAACTGCAGCATGGGGCTGGAATTTGACCGAAGCCTTGGGATAAAAGGGTTGAGTTTTGAATTCAGAGTACAATGGAAGTAGGAATTGATTAATATACTGAAAACAGCAAAAGAAAATGGGACGTAGGAAGAATTGTCCTTGGACCAATAGAATAGGCTAGAGAATTGGCCTTGGACCACTTTCCTAAGAGCTGGTAAAAAGCAGTGACTAGAATGATGCAAATATGAAAGTAACTTGTCTTTTAAATTTGCAGTGAAAAAAATGTAGAAAATACCTTTATTAATGTTTGTGTGAAACCCCGAATAGCATTCTACGATAACAATGAGCAACACATTCATTAACATGCACATCGCTGAACACACAGCTATTCAGAGTGAGCTCATGCTGTCACAAAGACCTTGTTCTGCATGGGAACCTCATGGTTTCAACAGCTTCCTGGGCAGCCAAGCTTGGCAGAGTTTGACTTTTTACACCTGTTTAGTTGCTGAGTTATTTGGAAAGGAAAAATCTAATGGCAAACAGCAGTACGCTCGAGGGATTGAAAGGGGGTTGTGTTTGAAAATCTGAACAACAGCTCGTTGTATCTCTATTTTATTCACTGTACTCGTTCTGGAGTATTCTCTTACTTCCTCCATAGCATTGCCATGCTTTCATTTTGCAGTGTTAGAGGCATCTCACTGGTGAATGCAGTAATCTCCTTCTCTCTCTTTTCCCCTTGTACTTGCTTTACAGTGTATTTTATCATCGAAGATAGGTAGACTTTGTTCTAGACTTTGTTACAAGCCTTATAGTGAAAAGGACTAGCCTCTGTCCCCAAACAGTGTCATTAGTGTTTATTAACCTAATCAACCTAGGAGGTTGTTCATGTTGTGCAGAAAGGTAATTTGTGTTTGCCCTTCCTTTTAACTCAGGGAATTGCAGTTCCTGTGCCACAAGTTCCCACACTACAGGTACCTGTCCTGCTGGGGGTAGCTAAATGTGTTGTTGCATGTTTCAACATATGCATTTTTAACCTGGTGTTTGCTAACTTGCGGGAATATGCCAGAAAAGGTAAAGAGGAGTGCATGGTGTGGATCTGTTCCACATTTTAGATGCTGTGTTCAGATTAATTACACTCAGGCTGGCTTTACTAACAAGTTGATACCCAGTACACTGAAGTCAATGGAAAGCTCCCAATGATGGTAGTAGACTCTCATCAGCCTTCTGAATCTCTTGTTATTAAAGTCATGTGTGATAAAAGATTCAGAAATAAATCTGAACACTAGTTAGGGATTCAGGATAGTTTGCATTAAAATATGAAAATTTTGAGATATTCAATCAGAAATAATATTCTTAAAATTTTCCCAGTTTTTCTAAGGACTGAGGTGCTACGTTCACGGCAACTTAATCTTCATGAATAAAGTTTGTGGGTTATTTTGTTGCCATATAGAACAATGCCACAGAATGGTAGTTTTGATTAAGAACTTTAATGCTCTTTCCAGCTCTAAGTGGGTGTCATTTTAAAGTGCCTCTCTCTGTTCTTATATATTGCTATCAGAAACTCACATCATGGAAAGGGTCCTATTGTATGTCTGTATCACACCTCATCATCTGTAGAAGAACTTTGCTGGTGAAAAGTAGAACTGTGCAGTAAGCTTACTGGGGAAACAGTTGTCTTCTGTGTCCATCTCATAGAAGTTTTGTTCGCTGCCAAAGTATAACTGTTTAAGGATCCACCAGTATACAAAGCATCTTAATAATACCTGCAAAATCTAACAGGTTTCCACTTTCCTTGAAATTAGAGAATGTCATACTAATGCCCTTAAATTATGAAGTTCAATTGCCAAAATAACGTTCATATGACTTCGTGGTCAGATACTTCATTAAACTCTCACTGCACAGAGGTTATCTACTAGTATCCAGAAGTGAGTACATTAGTGTCTAGGGATAGAGGTAGAAAAGCAAAAGACAATAAATGGATTGAAGCAAACACATGCAGTCCCCTGGAGGGCTGGAGTAGTTAACAGCTAGAGGAGGGCCTGGATATAGAGGTGGATATTGAAACATTTGATATTCAAGCAGGTAAAATTAAGTTGAATCAAGTGTGCAGATGATGAAGGTGTGAGTTTCAGTGTTCATGCCGAAATTGAATAATATCAGAAAAGAAAGCTGTGATTTAATAAAGATTTATTTTATAAAGTTACCTTGACACCCTCAACTGCATGTGATGCATTCAGTTCTTCAGTGTAGCATGAACATTTTTAAGCAATTATTATGAGATTAATGGCTGAATTTCACCAACCGTATCGTTGCTTTTCTGTTTAATGATAGAACAGAAGTTAATGAAAAATGCAGAGTTTTGACATATTGTGTATAAAATATGTCAGTTTGGGAGATGGGAATTGAGCACAGTTTTCCTTTGAATCTGTTGTGGATAATATTGGCGAGACTTTAGTAGCTATGGGATGGTATTAAAGAGCACAGCTAGAAGTGAGATTCAGAAGATGTGAATTTGGGAAAACTGCTCTTAGTTCTGATTAATATGCTCATGTCTTTGTCTCTACAGTGCTAAATGCACTTTTGAAATACATAATATACAGTATACAATTTCTTTTTTCTCTATTTTTTAAACTCTTATGTGTTCTATATATCTATACGTATATAGGTATGTAGAAATTTTCCTATAAGTGTATAGAACAAGTTAGAATGCATAAATTTTACATCATGGTTGCTAGGAGTTACAGGAAAATTTGTGAGTCTTCTTCAGGAACATCCAAAAAGTTAAAGTTGTAATTTCGGTATATCTTAAAGTCTGAAATCATAGCCTTTTCCACAGCTACTGCTTGAATGCTGTGGTTGTACTGAATCCTCATGCTCCACCTCATAACAAGTGACAGCACAAAGTTCTTAGCTCATTTTCTCGAAGTTTCCTGTATCAGGTCCATGGTGTGCCTCATCCAGATATCTCCGGTGTGGTTTGTGGGTGTCTAGTGACTACTATTTAGAAAAAATACATGCCATATAATGATTTCTCATTTGAAGCAGTTATACACCAACTCTATCTTCTGCAGAAATCTGTTATATTCAGAACACAAGGAGAATGTGAAGTTTTATTATTGTTATTTTACATTGACCACAAGTAGATCAGAAACTCATTGTCTCAAAGCATTTAGAGAGAATACATTTTTTCAATTAATGTGGATTGATGTCTCCAGAATCTCTGAGGATTATTTCAGAAATACTTTTTCTTTTATACTGACCTTCTGCTATTAACTTGGAGCAAAGCTTAAAATCAGTATTTAACATTTAATGGAAGGAACAAACTGATTCTGCAGTTTAACTCAACATTTGCAGTAAGATGACTTGTACCCTAATGGCTTGTAATTAATTTTTCTGAAAATCATATTTATGATAGTCTGCAGATTCAAGGCTTTATCTAATACATAATGTTCATTTTGAGCCTTTAATTGCATTTAAATTAAAATTGGCTTAGCAGGAAGATGAATTGTGGGAATGCATCAAACCACCCAGCATGTCCTGAAGATGTGAGCCTGAAAATGCAATTCGGTGGAGATGTACAGAATCATTTGGAGTTCATTAATTTTTATTGCACAGGTAATTTTACTAAAGTAGGTTATTTTCTTTGAAATTTATATTTATGTTTATGTCAATAGCTGAATATTGTATTAAGCTATACATCTATTAGAGTTTATTAAGCCAGTCTAATGGGGGTTGTTCATATTGTGCAGAGAGGTAATTTGTGTTTGCCCTTCCCCTTAATTTGGGAGCTGCGTTTAGTTCAGCTGAACTACAAGTGTCCATGCAGCCAAAAGAAATCAAACAGGTGTCACAGGAGGTTTCCATGTATGCAGTCTTAAAGAATCCTGGTAATTTTGATCTTTTAAGTGGTTTTGCTTCTGACCTTCTAAACCTTTTTACTCTGAATAATCTTTTTTTTTTTTTCCCTTCATGTTGCTGAGGTTCTGACCCAGCCACTGGAATGAAGGGTTATTGATGTGTAACTCAGTTTTGTGGCTTAATGTGGTGCACTTTGTCCAGCCAGCTTGTAAGTGATCCTTTAAATTGCAGATGCTGCTGAGGTTATACAATTTAATTATAATGTCACTTTACAATTATAAAGAAAAAAAGGCCTTTTGCATTGCTTAATGAATACAAATTGTGCACAAGTTGGAAATACAAAAGAATAAAAATTAACATTTGTCCTTCGTGCCAAAGTATTTACATTTTTACAACCGATAAGTAGCACAATAATTCCGTTACCTGTATCCATTAAACATTTGTGCTTTTCAGTTTGTGAGTTGTATAGAGTAGTTATTAATAAAATGAAACTGTCAGCATTTTCTGCTTTTGCCCATCTTCTTCTTACCCTTTTTTATTCCATTGCAGACAGAGTAATTAGAGGTTGAAAATGCTATGTGGAAATGCCTGTTCTGAGGATTAAATTATATAATCATGGTAATGATTTTCCTTAAAGCTCTTACTGCCAACTGTAACATTTTTCACTTCACCAGGTTTTTCTTGTGCCATCATATTTTATGAGAAAGTAGAAATATTACTCTGTTCTGACAATCTGCTGCAAGTTACTAGTTTGTGGTCAGATATGATAGAAGCCCATATTCATTTAATACTCGCCAATCAGAACTTGACAGAGGTATTGCTTATTTTCTCATTTCATCACTGAAGCATGCCAGTGTAGTTTAGTCCCTAATTACTCTCAGACTGAGACGTTCCAAATATTCCCATGGTGGTAATATTTTTCTGCCTGGATGAGTCATTACGTTGTTTGGCAGACTGAAACACCAGCCTTTCCTTGTTGGAACACTACCCCTCATGTAGCACCACATCTTTTCCTCACTGCTGTCTGTTCCACGACTTTCATCCTGCTGTGACATTTCAAGCTGTACCATACGAAAGCACATTTGCCTTCCTTCTATCTGACTGACTGGACCAGTGCCAGCTCTTTCTTTAGGGCCAAGGACAGGAGACTGGGATAGTCTGAACAGAACTGCTTAATGATCTAATGGAGCAGTGCTCTCTCCTGCTGAGAGATAGGGCTTATTTGTTTGCTGGTTAGAGAAAAGGTCAGGGAAATCCTTTTCAACAAAGGCTGTGACAGTGAGAATGTGCAATACCACACATTCCTGGGGCTTGAATAACTTCATACATCAGGTGTTCCCCTCATGTTAAAAATCCTGTTCTGTTTTCATTTCATTTTCAATATCCTGCAGATGGCAGAGAGATGAAAGTGATGAATTCTACAACTTGGTAATACAAAGCCAAATGTTGTTCCTCCTGATAGAAGGAGACTTCATACTAGGAGTTTAACACTAGGGAAGGTAATGCAGACAGCTAGCAGTATTTCATAAAGGCAGCTGGTTTTCCTTGTCATTGTTGTGAAACCTGCTGGGTATATGACTTTTAATGGGTTTATGGTTAACAAGGCTGTAAACATTGTTTGCATATTTTCCCACTGAGTTCAACAAGGACTACAATTCCAGTTTGGTCAGTCATGGTAATTTAGTCTCAACTTTCCTCAACAGCTGACTATTAGCACAGTTCAGGGGATAGGAAATGTATGTGCACGGTAATGCTGCTGTGGCTCTTGAAATTGCCTGGTATTGCATCAAGTGAGGACTTGGGGCAGTTTGGGGCAGACCTGTCTGGGTTTCCCCAAAGGAAGTGGAGGAAGGGGGACAGTGTGGCAGGCACAGCAGAGGTTGGCTCAATGCCACTGGAAGATCCCCATGCATGTGAGTGACCTCGCTTGGCCAGTGGTGTTGGCTTCATGCCCAGAATACGTGCGTGATGCAACTTGAGCAGCCACAAAGTACCCCAAGATCAGGGCTGTGGGTGTGTTTATTCCTTGCTTCAAAGTCAATATCTGTTTAAACAGGCACAGTAGATCTCTGAACTGGATTTTCACCCATAAATGGTTTTGGTTTTTTTTTCACAGTAGAGTTTTATGTAATTCCAGAAGACACTCTAAGTGAAAAAGATTAAGAAATAAGCCATTTTCCCCTTTTATGTAGTCTCCCCGGGTTTTTTTACTTTTCTCCTAGGCACTTCTGAAAGCTATTTCTGCCCAGATAGCTCTCACTGTGTCTCGGTTTTTGTTTGTTTCTGGGAATCTTTTGCACAGAGGTAGGAGAGAAGCCATTCTTCAAATAAGAGCATATGGTTTTAGAACCACAGAAATTGGCAAGTGGGGCTCAGAGGTTGATTTAGCACCTGACAGTGCTTTTCCATTTGTTTTTGTTTTGTTTTTGTTTTCTTTTTAATTTACTGGATTTCAAGTTGACAGTAGCTATTTTAACAAAATAACTGTAGGCTGTTATTTCTAATGTAGCTGAAGTTTAGTTGAAACACTGAAGTTAGCAGTATCATAAAAGAACATGCAGAATGTTCTTATTATAAAAACAGCATTCATAATCCACATTTAAGTTTTCAAATACATGCTTCTGCTGCCACTGATGTGATCCCAGGAGATGGTAACCTGAACCCCTGAGGTTATTTCCTGAGTAAAGGGGGTTTAAAGATAAACAAATTCATATACAATGATTATGATAACATCTTCATAGGTTAAGAATAAGATGCTTGCTATGGTCTTACACTATCTGTCAACTTGTCAAAATTTTTATTTCTAAATAGAAAGACTAAGTGAATTTAAGTTAAACTATGTAGAAAAATGTTAAAAATATTTAAAAACCCCCAACAACGAACCCACTTAGCAATAGGATTTAGTTAATAAAATATTTACAAGACAGTAAATAAAAGTGAGTGTGGGGAGGGAAGTAAAAGAGAAGGCAGGTCCCTCCACGTCACGGTTGAACTGCACTGGAGGTGGAATGTGGGATGCTTGCAGTCTGCTCACTCAACTGTATTTGACTAGGGCCGTCATCCCCTCAGCTTTCACAAGCACTGAATGTGTCAAAAATCTTTCAGAGAAAGTGTAAATTTTAACCAGCCTGCTTCTGGTTCATATTTAATGTGGTTTTAAATGCTTAAATCATATCGATTCAAGGTATTTCTTCATCAGGTTTCATGGAGGTTAGCATAAATCAACAAGATAGTTCAATGTGTGAGTATGTGTTAATTACAGTAGGGGTACAGTGCTGATTTGTTAGAATTTGTCTCATTTAGTCCTACTTGAGTTAAGGGTTTATAGTTTGTGCATGCCATGCATTTTTATATTATGATGTCTCTGTTTAAGGATAGATTTTGATCTAACTTTCATTACTGCCAGATTAGTGTAGAGGTATCCATGCCTATCCCAAAATTGTTTGAAAGCAAACAAAAGTTTCATTCAGCCAGTCACTAGGCAGTGGATAATATTTTTTGTGCTATTCTGGTTTACTGTGTTAAAAAAACCCAAAAAACAAACACCGTATCTAAATACCTAGTGAAGTTTTAATATTTTAATTTTTTTTAATTTCTGTCATGCTGATGCATAGCTTTTTGTGTGTATAATATCACCTTCTTAACTAAAATTTCATCCTGAGTAGTAGTATTAGAATTCATTGTAATCCCTTCCTGAAACGAGTCATTCCTTTTTTATCATTATGCTATCATTCCTGCTAATGAGATGTTTGTTCTTAAGTATCTGGATTAAACTTTCACATGGAAGAAAATTGACAGAGAAAGGCTACGTGTCTCTTCTAAATTCACCTGTACCTTGCAGGTGCAGCGATTGTCTGCAAACAGCCAGTCTTCTTGCAGACAATAGTCTCACTGTGTGACATGCCCTAAATTTTGAATCTTATTTTCAGACTACAGTGTCAGACTTCCTAGGTGACTTTTTTAAAGTTCCTTTTTTTTCTTCCCCCTTCCCCCTCTGTTAATCTAAGTGTTTCTGACATATAATTATTAAAGAGGGTGGTAAAACTGCACATATTGAAGAACAGATTCTGTAGTAGTAGTAGTAGCTGGCAGAAATGTTAAGTGCTTTTCACAGTCAACATTCAAACAGATTATCAGATGGCATATTTCACCCTGTTGTTACTTTAAATGAAGTGACCATGAAATCAACAAATCTGCTGTCAGGTGCCTGTCACAGAGATAGTTCTCCCTGTCACACAATGCCTCACATAACAGGTAATGTGTTTTTAAGAATCAGTCCTGTGTCACCTCATCAAGTCCTTGTTAAAAGATGAAATAAGACGGATGGTGTTGTCTTCCATGCAACACCATGACTGAAATTCAGTAAAAGCAATGCATGTTATAACAAAAAAATATGAAAAGTAAAGCAAGTACCAGTAAGATGCCTCTGACTGTGCCATTACTGCCTTTTTCCTGAGAATGATTACTCATTTTTTCCAGCTTGTTCCTTTCTAGACTGAAAATTAATTGGGTCAAGTTTAAATTCTGTGATATGGACAGAAAGAATTAATCCTCAGTCATCAAACAAATGAGAACTTGGAGTGGTGTTGTGCCAGTAGCCACACGTTCACTTGGAATGGTTAAGATCTGCTTCCATGCCTAACAGATGTGACACTCATAATTAATTAAGTTATGAGGTGTTCCTAATAATAATTTTGTTCAGGACTCTTAAGTTTAATCATTAAATTCGGGGCCAGGGATAAACTAAAATTACCATATTCAGTTTTTCTGTGTATACTTTCATAACTGTTCTCCCAAATATAATAGATTTTTATCTGTTCATGAAATTTTAATTTTAGCATCATTCTCAGCTTCTCAGTGTAAGGAACTGTCAGCCAGCTTGAACTCTGCTGGGACAGATGCTGCAGGGTTTTTGTTTTGTTGTTTTTTGATTTTTTTCTTCTTTTTTGGTTTCTTGTGTTTTTTTAATTTTGTTTTGACTTTTAAGACTCACCATTTTTGATAAAAAATAAAAACAGGGAGGGAAGTCACCTTAGTGATATATGGACATCTGTTACTGTAATTTGTTCTTTCATGGCTAGGTTGTGACTAGCATTAGTATATTCAGGCCAGTATGAAGAAATAAGCTTTCCTTTCCTTGCCACAGTAGTTTAAAGATTTTTTTTTTTTTTTTAAATAAGTAAAGGAGTGATTTAGAGATGCAAGAAGGGGGTAGGAGGTACAAAGATTACCCTCCTTCCTCTGTGCTGACCAGCCAAGCTAGTTGACTATGAAGATCTTGCAGCACTGACACAATGTGAAAAGGGAGGGGATCATCCTTCTGAGATGTGTTTTAGGCATTCAAGGCTATGTTTTAGATAGGGTATAGATCACAATTTTAGGGTGAATTTGAGTTGGATGCGTAACAGTACAGAATCACTACTCTAAGAAAATTGATACTGAAGCCAATGACAGGAGTGATTAAGTGAGACTCACAGACAGGCATGATGTCACCACTTGAAACTTATGTCTTATGAAGCAAGACTTTATCTGGTTTGCACTAAGTCAGTTCTTTTGGGGTGTCCATGCTGTTTGTCAAACTCATGACTCCACTGCAAAGTACGTATTTGATCAGATGTTTGAACTAACAATGTGATTGTCATTTTTACTTTCTTACAAATTACATGGATACATTTTAAATGCATTTTGTGTGTTTTTTCCTTTTTTCAAATGCAGTTGTTTTTGAGACACCAAAGGTACCATTTCAGAGCCGCTTCAAAGAATTATGGGCTGGGATTACATGGAGAAACTCCAGATGGGTTACAGGAAAGCAAAGATTAGGAGAAATACACTAAACCTTTAGTTAGGTTGATACTTGGCATCACTTTTTAGCGCATTTCTCTTCTCTGCCCACTTGAGCTTTTGTCATGATGTAGGAATGGAGAAATGATGTCTTTTGGATTAGAAGCAGAGATGGTGCAGAAAGAGCAAGAAGTGTTAATGATGTTTTAAGTGCTGGCTTCTCTTAAGCTCCATATGGGCAAAGGCTGCCACTTTGCTATATTAAATTGGAGGCAGAGCCCAGCCAAATTTTGTATCATGATTATTAATTTTGCTTATTGTCAAAGCAAAAAGGAACCTAGAACTCTTAGATACCTTTTCAGTAGTGACACAAATGATTTTACCCAAATAGTTTATAATTGTTTTTCTTGTTTTGGCAATGAATATATGCTCCATTTGAAAATGAGCATATATTTGAATAAAAATAGTAAGTCTGGCACCAGGTTGATCCTAGTCCATGGCCAAATTCCTGTTTTCCAAAAGCACAAGAGGAAATAAGTAAAGGACAGTTTCATGGACATTAAGGCAGTGAATCCTACGACTACTCTGAGCACAAGCCTCTGCAGAAATGGTTGGAGTAAAACTCATAGCTTCCTCAGCCCACCTGAGAATAAATTAGAATCCTGTGGATGTCATACAGATATCAAATACTTCTGTGTATTCTAGAAATCATGGTATGATTTTATAGCTCTCCCGCATATAAGTGTCACTGGAGAAGATAGTGGTGAGACTAGAAAAATTTTCCACTTATCTAAATATGAAAAATCAAGGAATTTGGTTATAAAGTTTAAGCAGCAGGAAAATGGAATCTTATTCTAGTAAAAGTCACATATCTTGGAGAGAGATTGTTTCTGGATGTGATTCAGTAGCCTCTTCGTATGTGGAGCTAAACACAGCAAAAACCATTCCGAAGTCCTCTATTTTTACTTTCCACTGAAAAATACAGAAATATTTGATACTTTCTTGTTTCTGATTGGAGGACTACTGAGATCTCCAGGCAGTTCCCAGACAGTAGCACTGGGAGCTCTTAGCTTACGACCTAAATCTCACTGACTGCAGCTACAGTTACAGAGGTTGATCTCACTCTCTACTTTGTTCCTGGTTACATGTGAGTGTGTGATGGTATGGTTAGCAGACCAGCTAACCAGACTAGCTGAAAACTAACTCAGGGAATAATTCCTGCCCCCTCAATTCCCCAGCATGGCTCATGGCACAGGTGTGCATGTGCTGGTGCTGACACAAGGTAGGAGGTAGAAGCAGAGCCCAGATGTGGACAGGATGGTGAGGCCTCCTTTTACAGCAGTTTTAAAGTGCTTACAGCTGTATATGTGTTAGGGAAAAGAAGACAGCACTAAGAAGCACTGAATATTCTTGTGCCTTTGTTTTCCCCATAATTTTTCCAAACCTATTGTTTGCTTACCCTCTAAATGATTGCTCCAGAGGAAAAATTGAGAAACACATTCAATAAGATTTTCATTTAGTTCAAGCACTCAAGAAGCATGCTAAGAAACACTGACTTTTTTTTTTTTGCACTTCTGCCACAAAATGTATTAAAAATTTCCCATGCTGAAAGCCTATTACTAAGAACCAATACATAAGGATCGCTAATTATTTCCAAAACTTCAGAGTAGAATCTTAATATAGATGATTTAAAGCCTAAAACAATCTCTAACTTTTAGAATCTAGGATAATGTGGACTGTTATGTCTGCAGGATTACTCACCATTCCTTGCTCTGGAAATTTTATATCTGAATGATCATGCACTGGTTAAGGGTGTGGTCCAGGATACCAAGGTGGATGTTCTGTTTTACCATACCTGTCCCAAAGTTGCCACAAATGCAAGGCATATTTTCAGAGAACCTGCACACATCAAGTTCAGTTTTGTAGACACTACTATGCAGGTATTCATTTTAATTTGGGCACAGTAATTCATGAGGGTGTACTAGGAGGATCAGAAGTCTTTAAGGAAAATGTGCATTGAAATATCTACTTAAATTTATCGCTCTTACACAGAGGTTGTGAGCAACTCTTAGCATAGTTTATGGCAACTACCACACTGAAGCTACTATCAGGCCAAAGTTGGGGGTTTTTTTGAACAGTTATTTGGTTTGAACTTCCATAGGTTTCTCAAGAGATCTCCCACCATGTATATTTCAGTTTCTTTTCCTTTGTACACCTACAAAGACTCTAGGGAAAGAACCAAAGAGTATGTCTTCCCAAATCTTCGTTCGCGAAGCCTAGCCATAATGATGTCTACACTGGGCTTTCAACTTTCTTCTGGACATGAGTGAGCTCCTTGACCGTCCTTAGTCTTCTCTCAAAGTTCCAAAACTACCTTCGGTAACTCATCAGTATAGAACTACCATATAAATACGCTGCTGGATTAAGATTATTTGGCACTAGTTTGTAATAGAAACAATGTGGTCCTTGGATAGCAATTGCTGTGGAACTTCTGTCTCCAAAGTGGCATTCAGAGTCTCACAATGCCTACAGTTTCCACACCCTTAACTGGCATTTCTGTATGTGGAAGTTGAAATCATTCCCCAGTGGCTGAGATGCTTTTCAGAACAGTGAATTCTTTTCTTACAAAGGCTGTTCTTGATGCAGCAGTAAAGTCTTATAATGCACGGAGATCAGATTAAATATATATGAATTATTATCTCTATCAGATTTATCTCTCAAAGTACTCATTCTCCTCTTCTGCAAAATATTCTTGACTGAAGAAACTCAGATCCAGAAACAATCTATCATTTGAATACTGATTATAATACGGATTGATATTCAAGTTCTTGCACAGTTGAAGCTAATGCCTTAGCCTACAGGTTTATTGAATCACGACTCTGCCTAAATTGATGTTTTAAAAGTAAAATTTAGTTGGAATAATCTCATAGATACAAAACCGAAATAGCTATCTGAGATTTCAGTCTGGAACTCAGTATAATCTGTGAACTAATAGTATTTTGTTTACTTGAGTATTTCTTTACATCACACTTAATGCTTCTTGTGCAGTACTGCATCCTTTCCCCCTCAACTATCACATGTAATTTCCTGAATTCTTATGCAAAATCTATAGAAATAATAGTTTCTAGTGTATAGCCCTAGGAGCAGATGTTTTATTTTGCTGCTTTAAGATTTTTTTTCCCACTTCTTTCTCTCACTTTCAAGTTCAAAAGAAGTATGCATGTGCTATCAGATTGTATGAAGTCTTATTCCAAATAAGTTAGATTTACGAAAGACCACTAGCAGAAAAGTAAATAATGTAGCAATAATAATATTAGCTAGAGACAGCTTGCTATAGAGGAAAGTTAGTTCTGTGTAGATATGTTTCACATATGAAAGTGCCAAAAGTTAGTGCCTGTCAGGATTTTCAAAGTATCCATTTGTTTTTGAAACTTCTGTGGAATCCTGTTCTCTATTTTTAGTGTCCTAATTTACTCTAAGAATTTGATTTAATTGTGTGCTCTTGTGAAATTATGCAAAGTGATTTAAATGGCAGAAATAATCTAGTTCAAATCACTCTCAAATGTTTGCTGTTTTTTCTTCATGTGCATGCATTGGAACCAGTTAGAGATCTATCTTTCCGTATAAATATTGCTGAAATAGGGCAAGTAAAGGATTTTATGGGGCATTGGATTAAGTCTACAGTCTTAAATATTTAGCAGAGCTTTATAAACAGTTTTGGCTTGATTTAGGACCAGTCCAAGTTCAGTTCAAATAGCTGATTTCTACCGAAGTATGAAATTCCTTCTTCTTATTTCAACATAGCAGTGTTTCACTCCTGGTAGTCCTGTACTCCAGAGCACTTTCTTCATTCACACTTATCATGATATGGATGAAAAACTAATATCATGAATACTAAACTGAGTGCTTTTTACCGTGACTGTTGAAGGCATTGAAAGAGTTATTTTTTAATTCTGAAAAGAATTAAGCTGCATTTTAAAATGTGATAGAATGATTGGATTGTGTTACTCTCTGGATACATTACTTTTTTCACACAATGCATGGTTAGCCTTAGGAACTTGTGGTGACATCATAGTACTGAGTCAAAGGCTACAACTGTCTTACATAACAAGTATTCAGATTCCTAATGCTGTGATAATAATACCTATATCAAATGAGCTAACAGGCAAAAAACCATGGATCACTTTGGAAGATGCACATAAATAGAGGTTTTCACTTAAGAATTTAATTATTGTAAATAGAAAATTATAGCTGATGTTATCTACCACATAACTACTTATCTTGGATTTCTTCTATTTCTCTGGAGTATCTCCTACTGGCCCATGATGTCCACAGATGGATTATAGAACACATTCATTTTATCCAATCTGAGCTTTCTTTGCTGTTACCGTGCCATGAATTTTGTTCATTTTTACTAACAGTAGTCACACAACACACTGAAAGGACAATTTTCTGTATTTTATTTTCTACTTCCATTTTCTTAGCTTTAAAATGGTCGTATCAATTTAAACTTGATTTAAGTGAAACATTCCGCAGTTCTCACTTGGCAAGTATTCAACCCGAAAGCAAACATTTACAGATGCACTGATGTAATATCCCCCTCCAAAGTACATAATGGGGGGACTGTTCAAGCACTATCCTGCAGGCATCAGTGAACTGCACAGTGCATGTATTCACTGCAGGGGCTCTGATCTGCATATGCAGTAGTTCCTGTATGCTGTTTCTATTGACACTGGGGAAAAAAATCAAGGAAAAAAAATGAGGGAAAGCCTTCAAATGGGAGGCTATTTAGCTTTTCTCTTTTAGAGAAGACCCTCATGACCTGTTTTTATTTATGAAAAGACTTTTTAAAAATCTTAAATAAATTGACTGGGCATGTCTCATGGATGAAGGAGAGCAAGGCCTGTGAAAATGAAACGGGTGTTTTAGGTTTTTTCTCAGAAAGGCATTAACACAGACACAGAAGTTTGGTAAAAACCAAGAGCAGAATCAGTCTAAAGATCATAAAGGACAGTAGCTGAGGCAGAGAGGTAATCACAAACTATACTAAGAAAAACTGAATAGCTACCTGTGAAAACAGACTAGGCACTGGGCTTTGATCTGCCCACCTCCTTGTATATAAATGTAATCTTGGCTCTTGATTGAATATTCCCACTCTGATTTTGTAATTAAAACATCAGTTATACTGAGAATAATTAAGACAACTGTACATTTGATTTTAAAATCAGTTTTGAGTATTGTGCCTTGTCAAGCTACAAGAATGGTTCCTGCAGCTTTACAACTTAGCATTAAGAGGCAGACAGTGACCGCAGGCACCTGAGTGGAAGGTTTGACAGTTTGATAAATTAGGAATGACACTTGCCAAAATGGCTGTCCTTCCCTCAGCCTGCCAGTGGAGCATTTACACACTGTTAATTGAATTGGCAATTTGTGTAACAGTACCTGCCCCTGAGCTTTTGTAATGCTGGAGCTGCCATTTAGCTCTGATAATCCAGGACTTGGGAATAAGAACGAAAAGCTTCACATGATATTATTGCAGATTTAAAATGACAGTTGGGGACCTTGTTGCCAATTTCCCATTAAATGAGAAATAATTAACAATAGCAATAACAAAGTCTTATAAAACTGGAAAGTTAAATTGACTTTTCAGCAGTAGTATGGTTTGAAATTGCTTCCAGTGTGATTATCAGATTGCCCTTTCAGTATTATATACCCTAAATAGTATCATCTCATGGTCTGAATAGACAATGGTGTCAAAGCTACCCTGTTTTATTAGTGTGAGACTCTTCTGATTTATCTGTGGATTTTTTTTAATTTCTTCATACCATGTAAAAATTGAGTTATGTTATAATATTTCATACAGATAAAGAACTTAATGAAATATTAGAGATTCTGATTTCCATGGTTATCAGTAATTGAGTGACAGCAGAAACAAAATTTTCAGTCATAGATGAATATTGTTAATTATGAGGTTCTTTTTTATAGCTGTATTTTCAGTTGATAACTTAACCGTCCCTAAATTTCTCCAGTGTACCTAATGCCATCATCTGAAATGACAATTTATCAGCAAACTATTATTTTTCTCTCAAGCTTCTTATGTTTTGATAATCCCTGTGAATACTTCCAAATGGCTTGATGTCCAAATATTATAGTAACGAAAACCCATGTATGAATTAGCCACCAAAGACCAGTCTTTGCTATTTTAGGGATTAAAAAAAAATAAAAATTAGATCCTTCAAAGCTGGCACATTTGCTGCATGTCAGAAGACTAACTTCTCTATGCAGATATGCAGCTCATATTCTTGCTCTAAGACTTAAATTTGCAGACTTCAAGTGATGTATTGAAGAGCAGGTGGGGCTGCTTTCCCAAGATGGGCCATTACCATCATGAGAATACTTACGGATTTGTAAGATGCCATACGTACTAGATGAAGCACAGAACAGTCTGATCTATTTCCTAGCTAGTAAACAGTCTAGGTTTAGTAGTCTAACAGTCTAAAGTATAGGTTTAATAATTTACATGCTTGAAAGTATCTTTTCATCTCATTACTGTGATCTTAGGACTGAGTACAACTATGTACTGAACAAGGACTGAAATACACACACACCTCCCGGAAAAGACGACTGAAAAATCAGAGTGGGATGCAGAACAGACTGATTCCACTCAATAGACCTTTACTAGCATCAAGTTATATATGCATTTTAATACTATGCTACAATGTAATAGTGGTTGTAGAATTGCATAGGTGATGAATGGTGAAAGAGGGCAAATAAAAGGAGATGTGAGCAAAGATGAGCTTATGTAGAGCACTTAAGCAGAAGGATTCATACTGAAGATTACAGTTCAAACATTTGTGTAGGACATATCACAGAATGTTAAAGGGTTGGAGTGGACCTTAAAGATCATGTATTCACAATCCCTGCTGCCATGGGCAGGAACACCTCCCTCTCAAACAGGTTGCTTGAAGCCTTATCCAACCTGTCCTTCAACATCGCCAGGGCTGGGGCATCCACAACCTCCCTGAGCAACCTGTCCCAGTTTCTCACCACCCTCACAGTAAAACATTTCTTCCTGATATCTAACCTAAATTTCCCCTCTTTCAGTTTGTACCCATTACTCCTTGTCCTCTCAGTACAGTTCCTGATGAAGGGTCCCTCTCTGGCTTCCCTGTGGGTCCCCCTCAGGCACTGGAAGGTTGCTATGAGGTCTCTCCATGCAAGTTTCTCTTCTCCAGGGTGAACAGCCCCAAATTCCTCAGCCTGTCTTCGTAAGGGAAGTGCTCCAGTTCTCTTTGGAGAACTTTGTGGCCTTCCTCTGGGCTTGCTCCAGCAGTTCCCTGTCCTTGCACTGGGGACACAAGAACTGTGTGCAGTATTCTTAGAGAATTCTGTTCTGGAGAAGGAATTCAGTGAGAGGTAAGCCCAAATAAAATTCTGGATGTTGTCCAGCTTAAAAGGACACTGTTAAAGTCAGACCCTGTAAGGAGTACGGAGGAGATGCAAAAAAGCACGAGTTGCTGCTTGATTGGGAGCATGATGCCACACAGCTCAGTACCCTAGCCAGTGCTCAAGGAGGAATGGCTAACACTTCCAGCCCCAGTAGTAAACTCACGCTGTGCATGACACACTCTGTAGACAAAAGGCAGGGTTGGCAGAGAACAGGCAAGGGAATAAAATAAAACAGGAAATAACAGGGAAACAAGAGTTAGGGCGTATTTATTGTATGTGCTGTTTGAGATGGAAGGGAGAACTTAGTTTCTGTTGAATTGATGGCAAAGTCAGGGTAGGAAATTATGACACTGGATGAGGAATGTATGCAGAAAATAGATTTCTAGATTTCTTACCAAGAAAAGCTTTAACTGATGCTTTTTTTTTTACCAAGGCTTCCACCTTGATGCCAGAGAGGAAGGAAAGAAGGAAATATTCATGACTAGACTGTAAGGTGTGATTTTTTTAAATTTTTTTTTCCTCAGGGTCTGTGCACCTGCAGGTCCCAGTATTTGTGGGAAACTACTTCTAATAATTCAAGGTTTCATAGAATACTAGTTCATGCAGCCCAGAAATTCTGGATCTATAATTTTTTTAAAATTTATTATCACATGACGAAATATAGTACAGTTATGGAGGGGGAAAGAAAAATCATCTTGTGATTTGGTTTGAGGCATGATACTGGGAGGTTTTGCTATCTGTTCTGACAAGTTCTTTATGCAATTCAGTTGGGTTACACCTCAGAATTCGTATTTGTAGTATGCAACAATGAATATTATCTCTTTGAAAGTCTTCTGACATTTAATTCCTTCAGAGTTTTAGAAACATAGTTATCTCTATCTTTTTTCTTATATTAGGGCATTGCATTTTTGCATAGATCATGATCTGAAATAAAAAGAAATTTTCGATACTTATTAGTCCTATTCAAACATCACTTGATTAAATACTGTCAAGTTATGAATTTAAAAATTAGTCTAAAAGATATCAGTTTTCAGGGTCCTTCATGGCATGTGGAACTCTTAGAGATTTATACATGTAGGAGAGAAAGGAATGCAGGTACACTGTATGAATACAGGTACACTGGATAAAACTAATTTGCTTGTCTGTAATTTGGAAAGTTAGCATGTTGCTAAATAATAAAGTGTCTACCACTACCATCTTTTTTATTCATGTATAAAGGAAAGAGAAACATGGAAAACCCTACTGTAACAGACATCATGTACCCTTTAGAGGATTTTAAGTACTTTCCAAGTCTCCTTCTGGAATTTCTCTGCTTACTATATACTGGTTTTCAATTTATACTATATATTTATCTATTATCCTTAGGATAATTATACTAAATAAAGGCATGGTAGAAAAAGCAATATATGTGTTGATGAAGAATTTTCTTTTATTGAAGCCCTAAAGATCAAAATTGCCTCTTATCTCAGGGGAAAGCTCAGCAGATAAATAAGTTGTAGGGGGCAACCAAAAGGTCAGCAAATTAGACTGTGTTGATCCATGCTGGAGGAAACCCAGTTCCAGAATGGCTGTTTCCTCCTGGATTCTCTTTCTTTCTTTGTCTGCCAGCCGAGAGTTTTGTGCAGTCCTCTTACTGCACGGTAAGTTTGAGAGAAGTATGCTCAAAGAAGTAGTCAGGCATACATACTATATAGAACTGCCTAGGTAAAAACTAGCATAGCATTGAAAGCTGACAGAGAATGGGATAGCTTCTCTGCCTGCAGAAAAGCCTCCCAAGAAACTGCTAGCTTCAATTTTGTTGCGTTTCTTCTAGGGTTTATTAAATTCTTAAGTGTCCACTGTCGAAACATTAGGAAGTCTCAAGTCCATGACTGTGCTTAGTCTCTTTTTTTTCTAGAAGCTGATCTCTTTCTTCCTCTTCAGTGGCATTCTGTTCTCCAACTTCAATCTAAAATTTCTCACCCACTCAAAAGCAACAGCACACAAGACTTTCTATGTTGCAGATATCCTGCCCACTCTAGAAACATCTTTGGTTCTTCCATTTCTTAGCTTATCTTTGTCCCTTCCTCCTGGCTTTTCAGAGTTTGATGGAAAGTAGGTTCAGTTTGTGTTGTCTTCATATCTTTCTAAAATCTTCCTCAGAGCCTTTTCTCTCTACTCTCATTATAGGATTTCACCAACATAAGGAGCAGCCTGTTAATTTCTTTTGTTTTCTGGTTCATTTTCACTTAGGACCCAGCAAAACACAGAAAGTTTCTCTCTTTAATACTTAGTAGAGAATAATTTAATACTTGGACAGATAGTTTCATATTTCCCCAGTTCTAACTGAAAAAGACAGAAAATCTCCCCATACCCCATTTTCACCGTGCTTGTTTATGAGTCCCTTGGAGGAGGCTGGAGACTCCCCGGGGAAACTCGCTTCACTTCACGGTTTGAACTACATACACTTATGACTGCCTGTTACCCTATGAAGTGTGGTGTAAAACATGGAAGGACTCCATATATACATTATTTATTGTGTAAGAATAATTGGTGAAGGTGTATGCAAGACAAAGAGGACTGCAGAAAGTTCTGAACAGACTTAAATCCGTGTATTTTTGGGAGCAGTCTAATGAGTGTTATCTTTGGTGAAAATATTCAATATATCTGTTTAGGATTCACTGTTCTCTTGTATTTATTTTCATTTTTATGAATGAGAGAACATGATAGTCTTGCTAAATAAAGAACAATTAAAAAAATCTTACTGTGCTTCAGTCCTACCGCATAATTGCTGCTGATATTCAGTGTCTAGTGAAATCTTCTACCATGCCGTTGAAGGAGTTTATAAGGGAATTTATAATACCAGTTGTTATTTTATCCACACTGTTCTTGCAGAATTGTATGAAATAAGCAGTATGGATAAAAAAGAGCTGAGAAGAGCTTTTTAAGAATATTTTTATAAGCCTTCTAAAAAGGTCTGTTTCAGTACCCCCAAAACATCTTACAAATAAGCAATTTTGCATCAGGTAGCCAAATGAATTTGTATGCAAGTTTCTGCTCCTCTCAGGTGACTGACCTGCACATAAGTTCCAAGAGACTTCCACTTAAAATCCTGGAGATATTCTGTTTTGTAAGAAACAGATTCAGAGTCATTGAGACACTGAGCAAGGATAAAAATGTTTTTTAAAATCTTGGGAGTGAAGGCAACTTGTCAGAATATGGGAATCCTTGCTCCCTGTGTTCAGTTATTTATACATAATCCAATAGGGTCAACAGGAGAAGTAGATTCTGCCTGAATTCAGAATAGTTCACATGTTGAGTTCAGATTTTCCCAAGAGAGAAGTGAGAAATTTTTTTTTCATCTGAACTGAGATAACTTTTTATTTTTCTGTGATAAGGGGTTGCAGAAATTGGAGAGTGAAGCAAGAAAATTATTCGTATAGCTTTGTGCATAAATTTTGATGATTTTTTACTTTCTCCTGCAATAGAGGTACATTTAGAAGGGATGAGTCTTTACTGTAGCCATATATCTGAAGCAGCTTTGATGTCAAATTTTGAACATAATCTGAAATTTACAGTTTTAGCCTATACTAAAATATGATCACAATTCTTCCAAGAATCACAAGCAGTTGAATTTTCTATAAATGCCATCAATCTGAATTGCAGAGGGTTTCTTTCTGCTCTATACCACTCTGTCTAAACCCTTAAGCAGGGATCAGAACACCTGGAAGCTACCCAGTCCAGTCTTGGGGAATTTTGGTTCTTAATCCAAACTTCAGATCTCATGTTTGACGGTTTCAACATATGCCACTAAGTTTTGCTGTAGAAGAAACACATCCAGAATTAGATATTTACCATGACTTTTTGTGGCTGAACTTTGAAGAAAATTTAACTTCGGTTGTGTTTTCTTATTTTAATTGTGCATCTAGGAAATGATAGAGATTTTGTTCACTTCACGAAGTAAAATTAGATGTATTTGCTGCGGAAAGAAAAAGGTGTTTTCCTGAATATGTATTTTTAAAGGGCACATGGTGAAAAAACAAAAATCCCATTTACATGTAAATGATTTCATAGACCACAGTAAGAAACTAGAATACTACCAGTTCTTCAAAATGATGTGGTGTTAAAGGTGGCTGGCTTTGCACTGAAAAGTGTGTGGGTTTGGTGTTGGTTTTTTGTTGGTTTTTTTTTTAGTACATAGTAATAACTCAGTTTCAACCTGCATAATAATCACATTGAGATTTCATTTTTAATCAGGCTTCCAAAATATTGCTCTAAATCATACTGATAATTTTCAGACCTTAAAGTCCTGGTTTGTAACAAGGAATCTTAACTCTGTTATTTAGTGTTTCTATGGCTCTGTTTCCTAGTGGAACATGAAAACTGTTTACAGTACTTGCAACTTCTTCAATTTCAAGTAAGCAGAGTATTGAAAGAAGCTGCATATAAACTCATTTTTTCTGTAATGAAGACTGTATACTCCTTCTCCCTTGGCACAAGATTTGTCTGAAGTTTAGAATAAAATACCTAAAAAAATTGCTTTACAATATAATATATTATATTATAATATATTGTTATTTTTATATATTAATATATATTATAACATATTATTCTAATATATACCCTGTTAACCTTACTTTAGTGATGCTTCAGCTACACTCCAGAATCTTCAAATATTATATCTCCAAATATTATATTTATATCCCTATAACCTACTGATTCCAGTGAGAGGAGGTACTTTTTCAAATCTGCAACTAATAGTTCTTTTGTAACTATTATCCAGCTTTGGAAAGTTGGATTCAGGCTACTGAATTATTTAATCACTTCTGAGCATCTTACTCTTTGCTATCAACAATAAATATATTGCATTTTTGATGATGTTACTTTTTGCTATAAACAATAAAAGTAATCTCTTTGTTCATCTGTAATCGCCAAGTATTGAAAAGCACTATCAAAATATATTATCATATTATAAGAAATTTTGAATATACAGAATTTCATAAGGTCAATTATGTAACAGTGTACATTTCAGTAGCATTTATATTAAATCATTTTATTGCTTGTAAAATAGCTGGAATGATTTTTTGTTGTCTAATTTTTAGATTGAATTGCTTTTCCAATTGAAAAAGTTAATGCTTCAGAGTCTGCTGGGAAAATAGGGCTATAAGTGGCATTTTTGTGCTACTGTAGCTCTGATAAAGAAATTAATCACCTTAGTTATAAGAAATTGCAGTATTAAAATACTTCTCTAGACATAACATTTGGGGATGTAAAACAAATTACTTGACTCATGAAAAAAATATTCTGTATTTCTTTAGTACTGTCTGCAGGTAAAGCAGTGGAAGAGCATTGGATATTTCACAACATATTTTAATTCCAAAATGTCCAGTGGGAATTCACTTAGAATATTGTTTTGAAGACACTGATATACAGCTCAGGCCCAAAATGCCTTTTGTGCCAAGAAAGCTAATTTTTGTATTTTAAAATTAACCCAGCCAAAATCTGGATTAGCTATGTCACATCCCCTTAACCACAGGCATGTAAACTTCAGGATAGACAGCTGTTTGGATGTTTCAGACTGGGACTCCTGCCCTCAGCAAACATATTTGATTCTCCTACATGGTCACTTGGCTGCATATACTCATGTCCATATGCTTGGATGGCATTGTGCCTGCTCACTAGTTGGTCAAACTGTTCCATTAGGGCTTAGACGCCAAGATAACAGGTTGAGTTGCGCACCATCTATAACAGCATGCGTTCTATGACATCTGAAGGAATCTTTCCTTGGGGACAAGAGACCACACTACATAACTTGCCTTTTTGCATTCATCTTCCTTGACACTTAGATGTTCCAAACACCCCAAAAAGAAGAAAGGAAAAGACAGACTGAGGAGAAATTTTTTGCTTTCAAAGAAGTAATTGTCATTGTAGCTGTGGCATAGACTTATGAAGTTCGCAAGGGATTTAGAAATGCATGCAAACTGCATAGTGTACAAGCCCTCAGGCAATCCACATTAATTCAAGCTTAAATCAGACAACAACACAAGTGGGCAAAGTGTAAAAGAAATAGAAGAGTCACTGAAACATTTTGGAGTTTGCCTTAGATAGCTGAAAAAGGCTATTGTAATAGTCTCAATGTTGCTTTTTGTTTACACCAGCTGATAAAATCTACTAGTGTAGATACATAAACACACTTAACTACGTGAAAATAAGTATACTATTATTTAGACATAAAACCAGTAAAGGCAGTTGTAGGAGTAGTCATTAAAAGTCAAGAAAATTCATTGCTTCTCATACATCAGAAGAAAAAAAACTTATTAGAAGTTATCATTATTTGCAAATATAAAAATCATCTGAAGTGGATTTTTTTTTTTTTACCATTGAGTATATTAATTGCATTTCTCTTTTCCCTATTTTCCTTCCACAAGGCCTGCTGCATTACACTTTGGGGTACTTTCTTGGCTGCTATGTTGATATTAGTTCTGTTGTTTAATTTAAAATTATTTCAGAGAAAAACTTATCAGGGTTCCAGAAGCATATACTGCTTTCAATGTGTTATAAAACCTCAGTGCTGTATCAGTTCTAATTAATATAGATTTATCATAGCTGGCATGACATTTTACACTATTTTCATTGAAGAATAAATCAGAAAAGCAACAGATGAATGAGTTTTAAGCAGCTTAGTGACCTAAATCACTTGTTAGTCCCTGTCTCTTCTTGGATAGGTTACACAGTTCATATTTTTTCCTACTGAAAACGAATTATTTGAATAATGAAAGAAAAATCATTTAAATCACACAATTACTTTGAATTAGCTTATAAGAATGATATTTTTGTTACTGAGTGCATTGCTCTGCTATTTGGTACTTGTGTAATACTTATTAAGTAAGGTTTCCCACTTTGTCTTAACACTCAGGTTGCTTGATATAATCTCAATTACTTGATGTGTTGTTCACATATATGTGTATATATATACATACATACATATATACATATATTTGTTACTTTGTTAGTGCCACTCTAGTACAGACAGCAAGGGCTGAACATTGGTTTCAGTCGGGTTTTTTTGTTTGTTTTTCCTTTGAGTAAAACCAATCTAACATGACTATCTAAAATAAAGGCTTAGGAAGCTTCTTGGACTCAAATTTCTATTTTTAGCTGTTGTAGGATTTTTATGGATATCACTAGACACTGAGTAATATAGTCTGGAAGTGTTGACAAAACATGAGTATTTGAGCCAGGAACAGAAGTGCTCTGATCTTGGCACTCCTGCTGTCTTTCAGCAAAGACTTTGTCTAACCTTAGTATATGGGAAATTTCAGGGATTTGTGATCTTTCGGAATTAGCCTTAGACATCTCTTTGTACCTTACTTTATTCATGTGTGAAATATATTAATTAAGCATAATTAGTTTAGTAGTAATCTATGAAATTCCTGAAAAATAAACACTGCAAGAATGCAGGGTACTTCTCTGTGTAATAACACAATCTGCTTTGCAGCAAGTGTGGAAGTCATTAGAAAGATGAGAAAATAATTCATAATTTCGTAGTAAGCTGTCCTTCCTTTCTGATTTGAGTTTCGTGTACACATAAATTCTCGTGGTCAGAAGCATTTAGGAGTTAGTCTCAGCAGTATTTCCAGTGCCTGCTTTTGAATTCAAACTTATTATATGGTAAACTATCTGAGCTGAGCCATTGTGAGCTATGACTTCTCTATAGGGTTTATGGAAAAGTATCATTGACTGATTAAGGCTAATAGGGATATAGAACATAAGTAATGATATATCAGTGCAGGCTTTTTAACATGTAGGGCATGTTTGATTCTGGTCTCTGTTTTGTTTTTCTTTTATTTTTTCCCAGTAAACTTAAAATACATATGGATATTTTGTAGTCCAAATTATTGCAGCTTTTTCATTGACTTCCTTTTTGTTGTGACTGCAACAGTAGTGAGCACAATAGGTCAGGCAATTCTCGGTAGAAAAAAATATTTAATATTTGTTAGGAACAAAAGCCAAAGATAAGTGAGTTAAAAGAGAGTTATAAATCCTGTTCTAATACAAACCAGAAACATTATATAACAATTCTCAGTCTTTTGCTATCAAAAGCTATCCTTTATCTCCTGTAGATGTATAACTTGGTTGAAAAATTACCATTATTTTTTTACTTACTAGCCACAGATAAGATATTACCTCAAATTAAATAATAAGCCATCTATAAATGCTCTACAAAACAGGGCAGGCAAATTCTCTGTGTTAGAGATGTGGAAACTGAGGCACAGGGAGGTAAAAAAAAAATCAAAGATATCCCATTAGGTAACTAGTATATTTAACACAAGCGGTCTTTCTCACCAGACTAGTGCTCTGTCCTTTAGTTTTGCATGTTTCTGCTTCTTAATAAATGAGAGAGAAATGGAAAATTAAACTGAACTTTCTTTTAGAATAAAAAATAAGATGTAAGTATGCAGAGGACCAACACAGTCATTGTTAACAAAATGAAGCAGCTACTTTGCAGAGAATATGTGTTTAGGCAGTAGTTCAACAAATACTGATACTCAATTATTAATGTCAGTAGAGCACCATAGATTTGAATTAATTTAAGCATGGGTGCACAATTACATTTTTTTTTGATTAGTTAAAGGCTCTTCAGAGGGCTTACCCCAGCTTTATCCTTTTATACAAACTTCGTGCTGGCTGGAGGAAGATGGGACATTCCTGAATAAAATCTGAGGGTTTAAAGTTAAATAGTCAAAAGATTTGTCAACAGAGGTGACTCTGCAGAGGCAGTCTGTACTAGTGTAATGCCTTCTGTCATGTGGTTGCAGTATGCTGGTAGAACTGCTAGACTTGGATTTAGCGTACCACCAACCCCCACTGCCATAGCAGGAGGTGCTAACAAGGTCCTGATACAGCAGAGTATTGAATGCTTAAACCACTCCTGTTTAGCAAAACATTTTGCTTGTGCATGGTACCTTACAGGTAACTTTTCCCAAGTGAAGTAACGTTAAGTGAATACCTGAAGGTAAACACACGTTTAAGCACCGGTGAGGAGCACTTAAGCCTTGTAAGAACTGACTGATTCAGACTAGTGATGGGTTTGAGCTGTCAAATTTTATCTCTGGAGGAATACTTAAAATTTACCATTCATCAAAAAACATATTATTGTGTGTACTAAAGATTTTATTATATTCTGAAGTATCTTTGTGTTCCTTCAAATAGCAATTTCATTGATAAAAAATTTTTGTGCTTATTCTTCCCTTAGTATTAGTGCATTAATGTCTGCATCTGGTAACTTATGCATGTACTTGAAGGAAATTGAAATAATAAGAAAGAAATTGCATATTTTAAATGAAAATGAACATGTGATAATGTTTAGCTAGCAGATTCTCCCAGTCTACGTACTTCTACCCTAATCTTTAGGCTTTGTATTAAGCCGGAGGCTACTTTTCCTCAAAATCCCTAGTGGCAATCACTCTCTCTTCAGCCTTCCCATGGCACATCAAAGACAAACTCAGGGAGAGAAAGGTAATAAGAAGGACTTTATTAACCTATCCATTTCATGTAGGCTACCACTCTTTCTGTATTAACATGTTCATTATGCGACCTAGCTGGATTTGCCTGAACAGCAACGATAATCCTGGTGCTCGTATCAATGCTGTTTTTTCCAGGATACCATGTGTATCTGGATATGAGGGTGTAGGATGTCTCTGGCTCACATTACATTAGTTAGATGCTAATGCCCATGTCTGTGTGAAGGCCTGGGTTTCCAGTGTTTCATTCTCCTCTTGGTTCAAAGAAAGCTGAGCACATCCTTCATAAAGCTCACATTTAGTTGATATGAATTAATTTTCTTGAGCACTTTCAAACAATTAGACTCTCAAGATTGAAAGATTAAGAACACATATGTTTACCTAAAGAATACAAGTATTTTTATCCCTTTTTGAAATAATACTTACTGTTTTAAAAAAACTTGACTGACTCTTGAAATTATTGTGGAACTGAGTGTTCCAACAGAGTACATTGAAGCACCACACACACACATCCACTGTTGAGAGATGCTTAACCAACTTGCTCTGGCAGGGTTTTCATTTTCTGTTCACTGTTCACAGAATTTCTAATGGAAATAGTTTTTTATCTTAGCCAAATTGCAAATGTATCTGTTGGATAACTTTATAAACTATAAAATAGGTACATATGTGTTCATTCCAAATTACTTCTGTCTTGTAAGCATTTTGTTGGAACTGTAGTATCCATAACAAGTTAAAATTAGGAAAAAATCTCACTTTGACTTGGATTTACTTTTGAAACTAAGGAAATAATATAAAAACACAAACTGTATATATTACTGTGGCACCTGCTGGTTTTCAGGTGTTTGTAACATAGCCATAAAATTCACTCCAGGCTGAAACTTGGTATTTAAAAGTCTCAGCTCAGCAGGATTTTTAAATCAGATTTGGTTTAAATTAGTTTGACTCTTTTTTGGTTATGTAAAGGAGAGTGGGGGAAAGAAATTTTTATGTGTCAAATATAATTTTATTCATTACTCTAGCTGAAAAACAGTTTTGCTTTATAAAGATACAATTTGCAGATTGTTAGTACATAACATGGAGTAGAGATTCAGGGTGTCAAAAGGGGAAAGGGAGAGAGAAAGAATTACCATCCAAGAATTTGTTATTTGCAAATGCTTAATGTCTTATGTGAGAATATTTACCATGGAATCTTACTGAGTCTTCATAAAACTGTATCCAGGATATACAAAAGTTTTTAGATTGAAAAAGCATGCATTCATTCAGTAAAGTCAATAATTCATAGTTTAAGGTCTGTTTTGTCATATGTCAATGACTTGTGGATGAATTATGTTCAAATATAATTGATTTAATACTTTGTAACAGTGACATGAAAGAATCTGAAGCAATCTGGGGCCTCTGCTTCCTCTGTGTTTTACTGAAAGCTAGGCACCTACAGTCTGTCTGGCTCATATGAAAAATCCTTCCTCCTTGTGCTATATGAAACACAAAAATAATTTTAATTAACCGAGGATCAAAAGGAAAGATTGACATCATTTACTTCTACAACGCACCACCATTTGTACGTTGTTTATATATACATACATATGCACATACTGGCATCTCTGCTTATAAAGACCTTCAGTTGCAGCAGAACCTGTCAGAAGAATGGGCTGAAATTTTCCTAAGTTGACAGTGACTTTGGATGTCTCTTTGTCCAAACACCTTGGGCCACATTTTCAACTGTTCTGAAGAAAAACCAGCTCCAGATGAAGAATGGAGGATCTGTGGCTGCTGAAAATTATTGTAACTCAAGATTTTGGGGTACAAAAAAAATAAGGTAGCCAAAACTGGTGAACAATTTTATTTAAATTTAGCTAACAAAGACTCAAAGTGGCTGATTAATTTCTTTTAACAGAACATGTTGTGTGGTATTTCTCCTTATTTTTAATACTATTATACAGTGTAATGCATTACTATAGTGTTCTCTTCTCCCATCTGTTCCTCGAAAAGAAAAAAACCAAAAGAGGTATGTAACATTACAAAAGGACTCTTGTAGATGTTTATGTAAAGTACTACTTTTCATCACGAAATCAAACCAGGAGACAAGCTAGCTGAGAAAGTGTTCTCATTCCCATATAGAGGCTACACATAATTTTGCTCTATCAATCCTGAAATGTGGTCACTTCCAGTTTGTTTTGTGACAGGTAACTCAAGAGATGTGCTTGATGCTTCATGAGTCATTAGCATTTAGTAATGTTGCCCTCATTGTGAGGTACTGCCAAACCACAATTTGCAAATACTGGATGTTCTGAACTGCAGTAGAATAATTCTGATACTTCAAACTTGACATTATCTCAATATCTGAGGCTTTGCTTAAATGTAATTCTCATGTCCGTCCTAACATGGATGGACATTTTACTGATAAATCAGACATATTTATTGTTTCTTTCTTCCTCCCTTCCCCATTGTTCATGCTTTGACAGTTCCATAAAGTTTATTTCTCACTGCTGCTTAGTGTCTTTTTATTCAGTTTGTTTTTCCTCTGCTTCCAGATGGGATATAATTTAATGAATTATTTTTCAGTGTGTGTGATATGGCTTTTATGACCTGCCTTTGGAGATTGTGATTAATACAATTTTCTTTTATTCTTTGCTCCGACCTGGTTCCCAGTGCTCAGTGTAGTGATCATCATTGTATTAAGAATATTGAGATGATGTTATTCATGTTAAGCCTGGAACATATTTTCATTATTTTTTATTTTCCTGCCTGGATTTTTATTTTTAGTTTCAACCCTGAAATTTTTATTTCCGTGCCAACATTTATTTTGCATTGCAGTTGGATAAGTAAGATTTCTGCTGTTGGTAAACTACCCAACACAGTCATCATGTCCATGTTTTTCCTGAGTAAGTTTTCAAGTAATTTGGCATCCAAGTTTGTGTAGGGTTTGTTTGTTTGTTTGCGAGGGTTGCTTGGATGGGGTTTTGTTGTGGTTTGTGTTTTTTTGGGGGGATGGTATTGTTGTGAGCTTACGTGGAAATTTACATAAATCATTTGACTTTCAGCGAAGTTTGGATTCACCTCCCCATCCATGGGCAGGTATACACAAACTTTGAAAAGCAGTCCTAATGGGGAGGAGATAAAGGCATGAGAGGAAAGGTGGAGACACCACATTCAATTTCTGGTAAATACACACGTACTGACATAGGTTTTCAACATGCATATTGGCCCCTTGACAGCTTTTCATTCAGCCAGTGTGAAAATATTTTCTTCTTATCCCAGATTATTTTGGTTTACTTCTTACAAAAGAAGAATAGGTAAATTGTTACTCATGCAAGCTACCTTTTACAAGGGGAAGAAATGTGCAGAATCAGAATAGCCAATTTCTAGTATGTTCTTTCCTTCATTGCTTCAGAGATGCATTCAAACCTGACAATGAAGTATCAGTAGGTTCAAGAATTTGACTTTTAAGACTGGTCAGTTTTTCTTGACTTGTTGCAGGATTAGGTGTAGAGCATACTGTAATTGATATATGCTTGTTCCTGAGAGCTAGTTGAGACCAGCAACTTGTGTCATAGTTCTCAAGTAGGAGTGTGAGCTCAGCTCAAACTCCAGCCTGGTGGAAAAAGATTCTGCCACATGTCACCAATTCCTGTTTCCTTTCAACATCTAATTTTTTTCAGCTTATGAATATCATAATAAGAATTCTTGCTATCTTCTTACTTAAAGTACCTGTTTCCCTTTCTTTTCAAAAAAAAAAAAATTGCAGTTCCATCTTTCATATTTTATGTTTTTAAATGCCTGTTTAGTCTTCTTTGGTAAAATAGTTTTACTGTTATCCCTGCAATTGCTCCGTAACACTTAACTGTTTATGTTTCCCAAAAGATTAAGAAAACTGAGTTATCTGGCCCTCCTACTAGCTTTCAAGGTTGTGGTTGTCACTAGATGTACTGCTCTTCAAATTCTACACCTTCCAGCATGAGATCTCTTTTGATTTTTCAAATGCACCACGACCTCTCCAAACTGGAATGAGATTATTGAGAGATTTCTTTCTTTTTATTTTTGGATTTTCTTCAATAGTTTGGTAACTCTAAATGATTTGCCAGAGAATCACTTTTGTTAGTTGTTATGACTTCCCTGGTAAGAGCAAGATGTGATCTTTTAATGTATCTTTAGTCAAATTAAATGATCGTTTTTTGGTTTAATGACAGACATAGTAATTCCTTACCTTAGATATATTTCAATTTCTAGTGCTGCTCTCTCAGTTTTAGTAATTAGTCTTTACGGAAATTTGTACCACTAACACTTACATTTCCCTAGACTTTATTATTATTATTATGTCAGCAGTGTCCATGACACTGTGGTTATTTCAGCAGTAATTACAGTGTTTTACTGAGCAGTAGTTAACATTTTTCAGAATTACATCATAGAATATGTAAATACAATATCAAATGATACATTATCTACTGTGTGATCTTAGAGAGTAGTAGAACATGAGTGTCAATTAAATTATCTACTGAAATAACATGGTGATCTACTCTTTGCGGTCTAGTTAATCCTATATAAACAAAGTGACTTTCTTGTGATACTGAAGTGATAGTTGTAGTATTATGTTACTGTGAAGAATGATAGAGGCAGCAGAATGCTGTAAATAAATAGATCTGAAGTCAGCAGCAAAACTTGGTGGAGGCACACACTCTACATGTGAGGTTCAGCAAACAGAGGAAATAGGCAAGAGAAAGCACTAAATGACAACTTGAAAATGTTTTCACAACTCAGAATAGAGCACTGGATAACAAGAACATCAGAAATAGAAGTACTGATTATATTTTATGAGCAGGAAAAATGCACGTGTTTAATTTTTTCTATATATTTCTCAGAGTAGGTTTTGTTTGTGTTTCTACACACTGTTGATTATTTCCAAGTCCATATATAGGATTATCAGCCAGAGTTAACTTTGAAATTGCTAGCAGCATAGTCCACAAATGACAGGTGTAGGAGTTTCTTTGTTTCTTAGTTATGCATGTCCTTTAACACCTGAAATCAACTTTAAAGATAAGTGAAATATGCTTAGTGTGTATTTTTTACTACAAAATGAAAACAAAAGCTGGTCTACTTCATTTAGGCAATACTGGGAGAAGATACATTGAAATTCTGATTTTTTTCTTACTGCTTTTCTATTTACACTACTTATGCACTGAAATTGGAAATTGTTTTTAATTCACAATTTAGAAGTTTGTTATTCTTGTGCAAAGTAAAAAATCATAACTTTTTTCTGTCTTCAGCCCTCATGAAAGGCTTTTTGAATATTCACTGAGTACAAAATAAATGGCTAAGATGTCTGCAGACCATGCATAAACAAGAGCTTTTGCGCTTTCAGATTTTACCATAAAACTAGGTTGTAAGCCACTTAATCTGTGAATCAGAAATTTGAACCACTCATATGAATTAACTACTCCTTTCTGCTAAATTAAGTAATGGAGATAAATACATGAAAATAAGGGTCAAGACTAGAAAAAAGAGATTGGTCTCAAATAGAATAATTTAGTCACTAGTTTCTTCATGAGGTCAATTGACTTCTGTCAGCAATTAGTTAGGAGAGGTTGATTGTCTTATGTCTTTAATGTAGTATTTCCAGTTTCAAACAAGAATTCACTTAATTCCCAGAGGTGATAGTTTAGTTACAAGATAATTCCAAATTTAACAGTTGCAGAGCTTTTATAGTCTCCAACCCATTTGTGTTGTGACTTATTTTATTTTAAATTAGAAGCTGCTCTTATTTCCTGTCACAAAAATGTTTTTTCCTTTTTCCTTTCTCTCATTTGAAAGTAAACTTAGTTAGTTATGAAACGAGATCATTCTGTGTATTATGAGTCACTTACTATTAGTCTCACTTTTTATGGAATTGAATTTGCCTATTTTCTTCACTGGTGGGAATATGAGTTTATTGTTTTGGTCTCCTGCTCAAAGAGAGAGGGGGATGCTAGTGGCATAACTGGAGGGAATATTTTTTTATCCTTTTCTAGTCTATCTTTTGGGCTTGTTGAAGGACAGATTTATTTTTTTTTCCCCAGCAGCACATGCTGCTTCATTTTTTTTCCTTCCCTGGTAGTGCAAATCTCACACTTCTGGAACTTTGACACATCGCTGACTGTTAGAGAACAAGGATTCCCTGTTTACTGCTGGTTCTTGAGTATTAAACAGGCCTCCACTGCTTTTATTATACCATTAATTGCACTTAATGCAGCTGCATTTCTAGTAAGCTTGGCTAAACTCTGAAAATTAGGTAGAGGGTACTTTGTTATAAAATGTACTGTAATGAGCTCTGGTGGGACAGTCTGTTAAGTTGGAAATTACCTCAGGCCATTGCCAAAGGACTTCCTAAAATATTTCACATCTATAGAAGTTTGCAACTAGATAAATAGCCAAAGGTATGGTTGAGAAGAAAAAACCACAGCCCTGCAATATTCAATGGACTAAATGTGAATATTTTTAATAACAAATTGTTATATTTCTTTTAAACATTTATTAGGCAATTTGTTAAACAGAAAGTTTTCAAGATGACAGTGTGTAATTTTTAGGTGTTTGGTTGACACAGTGGGTTTTATACATATTGGGTTTTATACATATTCTTGCTTTTGGTTTCTTAATCCAGACCATGCATTCATGAAATAAATTTAGGACTCCCTTTGGGTTTACATAAATTGGTTCGAGAAGAGGTCACACCTTTCGGTACAAAAACTGTATAAGAACCACTGCAACTGTTAGACAATTAGCTTAAAGTCACAACTAACATCCTATACTGAGTACTGATCTCTGGTATCTGCCTAAATAAATGACTAATATGCTTTCAATTCCCTCAGTGTTCTTCAGCTATATGACCACTGTAATGCTTTGTGGCTAATAAAATTTCAGATTGACTAATTTATTGGGTAACTTTACCAAAACATCCAAGTAATCCTTTATATACTAATGAGAAACAAGTCCAAAATGAATTCTCTGAGGACTATATGGAAAAGTCTCCCTGGAATCAGCATCACTGAGCTTTAGATACATTGGCGCAAATCATGTGGAGTAAATTCTGTGGTTTTAGTGCAGCAATTTATCTACTTTTTGTAGTTAAACTTTAAGCATGAGGTAATTATAGGTCCCCAAGCTTTAAATTGATGCACCTTTTTATTTCTCCCCCTTTAATAGACTCTATACAAGCTGCCAAGCTAAGTATTTGACAAATGTGAGTTACAGAATCACAGAATCTGCTGAGTTGGAAGGACCCATAAGAGTCATTGAGTCCAACTCCTAGCCCTGCACAGGACCATCCCCGAGAGTCACACCATATGCCTGAGAGTATCATCCAAACACTTCTTGAACTGTCAGGCTTGGTGCTGTGACCACTTCCCTGGGGAGCCTTTTTCAGTGCCCAACCGCACTCTGGGTGAAGAACCTTTTTCTAACATCCAACCTAAACCTCCCCTGACACAACTTCAGACCATTCCCTTGAGTCCTGTCACTGACCACCACAGAGAAGAGATCAGTGCCTGCCCCTCCTCTTCCCCTCATGAGGAAGTTGTAGACTGCAATGAGGTCTCCCCTCAGTCTCCTCTTCTCCAGGCTGAACAGACCAAGTGACCTCAGCTGCTCCTCACACGGCTTCCCCTCAAGACCCTTCACCATTTTCGTTGCTCTCCTTTGGATACTCTCTAAGAGATTAATATCTTTCTTATATTGTGGTGCCCAAAACTGCACACAAAATTCAAGGTGAGGCCACACCAGTGCAGAGCAGAACAGGAAAATCCCCTCCTTCGACTGGCTGGCGATTCTTTGCCTGATGCCCCCCAGGACATGGTTGGCCCTCCTGGCTGCCAGGGCACTGCTGACTCATATTCAACTTGCCATCGACCAGGACCCCCAGGTCCCTTTCCTTGGCACTGCCTTCCAGGACCTCATTCCCCAGTCTGTACGAACATCCAGGGTTGCCCCATCCCAGGTGCAGAATCCGGCACTTTCCCTTATTGAACTTCATATGGTTGGGGATTGCCCAGTCCTCTAATTTGTCGAGATCTCTCTGCAGGGCCTCTCTGCCTTTGAGGGAGTGAACAGCTCCTTCCAGTTTTGTGTGTGTTGAAGCTCTATAGCAAACTGCCTGATAGGGTAAAAACTCTTTCCTTTTTTTTTTTTGGTTTTGAATGTTGAAGTGGGTAAGAAGTCTGTCTAACCCTGTGGGTCAGTCTGCAGCCTATTGTGTCATGCAGAAATAGTCACTAGGCAATAATCAAATACGCTGTGGCCATTAAGTACTGCACCTGTTGTCCAGATGGGCTAATAAAAATATGACACAGTCAATCATGCTTGCAGAATGGGGTGGACAGAAGGCTTTGGGGGATGTTTCCAGAGTCTTCCTCTGTTTATGTAGACCTTTATATCTATATGATTATGTGGTTGGTTGTATCTGGGTTAGTGCATTTCCATCTTGAAATCACTCTGGGAAGTTATTCCAATGGGTTCCGTGGAGTTTTGTGTTTCTTTTGAGTTTTAAACTAAAATGGCAACTCTCTTTTTATTAACTAAGAGAACTATTATTTCACAAAGAATGGAAAAAAAAAATTTCTGCATGTTGAGGAACATTAAATACCATTAAAATTGTTCTAACTTTAAATGCAAATAAAGCTTATACTCTCTGCTAAACTTCATCCATAACAGGATATTTTTAGACCTATGAATCATTTACTAGTTTAGATAATTTTATATTATGACAAGCTATTGAACACACAATTATGTGCAGTACTGCAATACAAAACATAGAATCAAAACTCACTTTTATTGAATAGCTCCTTTATAAAAGGGTTTCTGACCAAAAGTACTTCAAAAGTCAGAAAGTCCATATCCCATTTCTCTTCTAGGAACATCCTTTATTGGATGAGCATTTCGGAGAAAAAAGAGATTTAGAGATTTTACTTGAACTTGAATAGGCATCTATCCTGCGCAATATTTAAAATATACTCCTTGCCCTATTTGCTTCATTATTTATAATATTGTGGTAAGTTTACCAATATGCTTAAATTTAAAATGAAACATACATGTTTCATTGATCCAATGTATTTTTGGATCAAAGCATGACATACTGGGGCATTGTTAAAGATCTACTTCACTCACAGTTTCTTGAAAATAGTTGTTGATTATTTATTTACTTTTTGCAAGTAAGTGACTAGAGAAAATTTATTGTGTTGAGTCATATCCAAAGGTTCTCTGAAGTTTCATACTTAAAACTCATAAAGCTAAATAATTTTAATTCAGTAAACGGAAGGACAAAATTCAGAAACAATTAATAAATCAGTTTAAATATTTTCAGGAATTTCCAAAAAGGCTCAGTGCCAGACAATAGGTTTCAGTAAGTTTAATGCAATATGACATTAACTCAGAGTATTGTACAGGAGCTGGCATGAAATGAGCTGGGAGTAAGAAAATAGTTTCAAACTGGATAGTCAACAGACACAAAACTGTATGCTTAGCAATTACTGGTATTTGGTCTCTTTCCTTTTGATAATTACGGGCAAGAATGTCCCAATTAAGCATGTTACCTCTGCAGCATTAGTTAAAATGTTGCACTGACACGACTTTGTGTCATTCATGTAGTTCCAGAGGAAGAAACAAGCATAAATACAGATGAATGGGACCATGTGAACCTCATGAAGTTCAACAAGGCCAAATGCAAGGTTCTATACCTGGACTATGGAGATCCCTCATATCAGTACAGACTGGGGGAATTAATTGAGAACATTAATTGAGGACTTAGGGGATACTAGTGGATGAAAAGTTTGATATGAGTTGGCAATGTGCACTTCCAGCCCAGAAAGCCAGTCATATCCTGGGCTGCATCAAAAGGAGGTTAGCCAGTGGATCAACAGAGGTTATTTTACTCCTCTATTCGGGCTCTCAGGAGACACCACTCAGAGTACTGCATCCAGCTCTGAGGTCCCCAGCACAAAAAAGACATCGATCTGTTAGAGTGGGTCCAGAGGAGGGCCATGAAAATGATCAGAGGGCTGGAACACCTTCTTTATGAAGAAAGATTGACAAATTTGAGGTTGCTCAGCCTGGAGAAGAGAAAGCTCTCTGGAGACCTTATTGCAGTCTTTCAACATATAAAAGATGTTTATAAAAAACATAGGGGAAGATGTTTTCGCCAGGGACTGCAATGACAGGATCGTCATAGAATAAGTTTGATTAACTGTATTCTATTTAACTAGTGTCAGCATCAGTAGCACTAAGCTCAGGGTGTAACCTGAGAACTAATAAAAGAGGAATTGGAAACCTTGACTTGGACTTTATTTTTCAGGATCCTAAGGTGGACCCTGTCATAGTGGCAACTGTGCATAAATCCATAACAGGACAAGGGGCAATGGTTTTAAACTGAAAGGGGTAAATTTAGATTGGGCAGAAGGAATAAAAGTTTTACTGTAAGGGTTGTGAGACAACAGGTCATGTGGAGAAGTTGTGGAAGTTTTCAAACATAGACAGGGCTCTGATGAAGCATGGAGTAGTATAACTTTACTTTCCTTTCTAGCAACGACTATTTGAGAAAGAGTTGAAATACATCACTCTCTGCAGTGCAAAGAAATCATTATGTTTTAGGCTATTAACCTGAAAATAAGAGTAGGTTGCAGCACTTTGGAGCTCCACTATCAATAACAAACTGAGACAAGACACTACTTCCTCTTAAAACTTTGGTAGAGTGCGCAGCAGCTTCCCTGGACTGTGATTTTAATAAAAGCTATGTGATTTTTTAAAATTTCTTCCAGGACAGGGCTTTTTGGAGTAGCATCCAAGGGTTTGGGAATGGGAGTGTGTGTTTAGTGAGTAAATTTAATTTGTTCAGCTATTTCAACTCAATAAATATCTGCTTCAGTATTTTCATTCCTTCACATACCTGAGAAAGCGATCCATTTTACCTCCCACAACACAGATTTAGGTCCTCTGGTCATAATGAACTTCTTTCTCATAAGGAACTTGTGTGTGGTTGAAAGCACTAATTCAAATAAGCTAGTGTGAAATAGGAAAATTAAGAGAAGAAAAAAAAAAGTATGGAGAAAAAAAATAAGTTGAGGCAGTGTAAAGGTTGAAAATATGAGATAGAAAAAGGGTATGATTAGTGCTTTCTGGGACTTTTTGTACAATGGATCTTTGTTCATTAGCCGTTAACAAATTAATTAAGGATTAATTAAAAATTCTTCTTTAGACAGAATATGTTTACACAGCAGCATAAACTAGGTTAGGCAGCAGCCCAGCTGTGGTAACACAGAGATGAAAAAGTTACTTTATCTTGCTTCTTGGGAAAGAGTCACAGCCTTTTTAGCACAGCTAGACCTCTATCAGTGGCTACATTAACCCATTAACAGCTAGATCACATTTGCTTTTGTTGTGACTGTAAAGACATACTCTTAGCTCAGCTCAAATTATCATGTGCCGGTGGTTCAAAAGAATATTAGAACCCCAGAGAACAAACGGATTAGCAACACCTGTGTGTTGTGTATGCAGCCAGTGCAGTTGAGTCCCTGTGGCCTTATTAGCTCTGGTGCCAGCAATACTCAAGCGGTCATATGAAGTGTCAACTAACTAGTGAATGTAAACAAGGCACAGTCTTAAAATTATGTTAATTATCCCTAATTCTTAGTTTCAGTTTATGATCTTCAAAATATTATTTCTTTTATTACATGGTAATTGATTTTCAACCTACTCTTTCTACCATTCACTTTTTCTTTTAGTAATAATTTTTTTTTCTGAAGTCATCACTCACCAAAATAAGCCTTTTTCTGCAGAAGACATTTGCCCATGAGCTGTCACAGCAAAATGTGTCTTTCGCTCTTCAAACCATGTAGGTGCTTCTTCGTTCCTCAGATTCCTCCTCTCCTGTAGAAGAAAGACTCAATATTAGGTGAGAATTATTCTCTCAGAGAACTTTGAAACAGGATTTTTTTCAGTGATACTTTTGGAAAATTTCAGGCTGTTTTGCTCAATAGTTAATTTATCTCAATCTTCTTTGTAGAAAGAAGTAGAATATACCTTGCAATAATATTGCATTTGTAAGGCAAAGCCTTTGCATTGAAGGACATTTGTCAGTATTCACAGAAAATAACTTGCCGCATTTCTGACTTGATCTACTATGACATTGTTTAGTGGAAAAGTATTTTTTATAAGTAAATTTCTCTGATTTTCAGGTACTATTAACAAAATAAGATGTTGTTTGATGTACAATATAAATATATAAAATAATCCAAAATATAAAATAATCCAAAATGCCCTTAAGCTAGCATATTCATAATGACCAATGTCAGAATTCAAACTTGTCTTCCACGAGGGCACTAAGTAAGAAAATAGATAAACATTGTCAGGCATTACTCGGTTTTTCAGCAGGATGTATAAAGGTTGTGGTTGAGTGAAAAAGAAGTGTGTTCTGTTTTGAATCTGAGCAGTCTTCATTTAACTTTGTATTTTAGTTTAAGTATCATATTGTATTACACTCTGAGAAAAGTAGTTTTTCCATTTAAATTAGTGAGTTTGAGTTACAAATTACATAGCTGTGTAGATCTAGTTCTTTAGCTGGACTAAGGCAGCACAGAAAATATGTATAAGAATTAAAAAGTGATGTTAGAATGCAACAAACAGAATTTAAAGGACATTATATCAGAAAAATCTCAGCTCACGGGCTGCGGAACTGTTGCATCAAGCAAATTATTTCTCTTTATAGCAAATGCCTATGGGTAGGGATATTAGGTTTGGTGTATGTATAATAAAATGTAATTGTTGAAAAAACTATATAAATGCAATATTTTATCAGTATAATTGTAAAGCTCTTAAGAAAAAAAAAAGAAAGAAAAAATATATTTATCAGTGCTAATAGAAAGTGAGAAAGAACTGGTTTAAAGACAGAGTGTTATCTTGCAAAATGAAACTTTGCCCCCAAAGTTGAGGTAACCATCTGTGTCAATGTCTGATTAAAGTACTGTGTGGGGAATGAATTCTGATGTCTTTAAGTTAATTTGCTAAAGAATACTAAAATATCTGGCTAGAATAACCCACTGAACTTCTATGGTTAAGGTGTTCAAGTTATATTTTGAACGGTGAATGCATTGCCTTTTATACCAGGAGAGGCTTGACTTTTACAGGTAACAAGTGTGAATCTTAGCTATGACATAATAAATAAAAGGATGTTTTCTCTCACTGCAGAAAGAATCTTGAGCTAAATTAATTCCTGGTGCTAATGAATGCAACTCTGATGAAGTGAAATGTTGTGTCTACACACGTTCTCTTTGACTGTTGAGAATTTTCTTCCTGTTTTCTCACTACTAAGCTCTCTCTTCCATAACTATTCTGTCTGTCCTCTGATCGTACTTCTCTGATAGTTCCCTGCTAGGCACTCTCCAAAGGTGAAGGAAACTGGACTTTTCTCACATGACTACTTAAAAATGACTACTACAAATGAAAGAGGAAACCAGTTGTGTGCTGGAGCTGAGAATAATGATAACAGAAAATATGTTAACTGATTTCTAATTTATTTTCAAGCTCATTCATCATGAATTGTATGAATTCTTTTAACCTTAGCCAAGATTTAAAGACTATAACACTATTTCCAATAAAGATTTAACTATTCTTCTTACTAGTCATTGGGATTTCCAAGAGATTCTGTTTCCTTAAAAACTATTGAAACAGACTTACAAATAGTAGTGCACTTTTATACATATATATTAAGAATCCAATCCAAAGTGCTAGTAGTGCTGGAAAGTCTTTTCTACAGGGGCTTTGGATCAACTTTTTTTTTTAATAAGCAAGCAGCAGGGCTTCTTTTGAAAACAAGCAGTTCCATCTCCCACTTTTAATGACTTAAACCAGTATACTGAAGTATATATTACCAGTTCCTCTGAAGACTGCTTCATTAGGACTTGGGGATTTCCAGTGTATCTTATGCGCAGTCACTTTTCAAACCTCAGCAATTCTGAAATACTATTTTAGTTCTTATAAAAGGACTTGCTGAAAATTTCTACTGAGAAATTGAGAACCACTTGCAGTAGATCTTAAAAAACTTGTTGTGGTTCTCTTATACCTTGTCTTGGCGTGCTGGTTGAAAGGTAAACTAGCAGGAAAAATGAACCCAACTCAAAAGAGATTATAAGTCAGATTTACAACTTAATAAAATAATACAATGAATACAATTATACAGACAGACAGATTGGTTTTAACCTACAAAACCCAGATGTATAACCCAGCACCCTGGGACACGAACAGGATGGTGTTCATTGGCCGCCATGCTGAGCCCAGCGTGGTCCCCTGAGTCCAAAAGTAAAAGGAGTGGGAAAACCTGTTGGTGAAAGTGGTGATCACAGTTTGGTCAAGAGTGGTGGTTGGAGTCCTGTCAAGGTTCTGGTTCTCCTCTAAATCTGACGAATGTGCCCAGAAGTACCAAGACCCCATGATTATACACACTCAGGTTCAAGTGGGAATGCCCAGTACCTCCCCCAGGGCTGGGAATTCCACAGTGGGTGATTGTGAGTCGTGAAATATTTTTGGAATCTTTGGTGGCCCATTAGAAGACATGACCCCTCAAGCTGGGTGTGGAGGTGCTAATGACTCCCCGGAGGGGAGTTATCACACCTGAATCATTGGTGTGAGGATAGGAACATCCTCCTATCTCACAGGCTTTTTGATACTCAGCCTATAGCCTGAGGGGTCAGGTGTGCTCTGGGCAGCTGCTGCAATGGTATATTGTTAGCAGTTCCTGGGAAATGACATATAGGATGTAGAATACAGTTTGGGTTACTCCCACACAGTAACGAACTGGTCCTCTAACTAGGACACTTGGTAATCTCCTTAAATTTCTTCAGTTATGTTTTTAAATCACCAAGTTCTCAATAGTTGCATTTTCTTACAGTCTCAGTTATGAACAGAGAGAAGCAGCAGCTGGAAGACAAATAAAAATAATTGACTAGTGGCACAGTTGGTTCTTACCAGAATCCTCAGTTAATTACACAGTTCAGTTTTGGCAGATGATAGATATTCCCTGAAAATGTGGATTGATTGCAGACTTGTACCCAGTTTCATTTATGAATCTTCATTAAATCTTTTTCTTACTATATCACAAAAGGGAAAAAAGGCATCTACAAACAAATCTGCCACCTACATGTGTCAGTCATAAACCAAAATCTGTAAAAGTAGTAAAGCCCTAAAGTCACCTTAGAACCAGAAACAATTTTAAACAGTTGTACACTTGGTATGTCACGTGCTTTGGTAGTATAATGATGCATTAGTCAGTAAATTAGTCCAGCTATATCGTAGCTGGATTTTATATTCCAGCAGTGAATGTGGCTCCTACATTTGCCAGTAGCAATGTTTGACATATTTTTAGAGTTTTAGTATTCATTTAACATAAGGGAATCAGTTCTGTTTCAGTGTCATTCTTATCTGGGTGAGTGTTGGGGAAAGGGTTCTTTTACTTGGCCTGTGATAGTACAACAGGAAAAAGTTCTACAAAACCTACAACTGCTTATGTCATGAGGCACGAGGCTTTCTTTCTCATTTGCTACCAGGCAGTGTTCTACAGCCCTTGTAGTGGATTTAAATGACTTCCATCAAATGTGAAATTGTCTTATTTTTGGTATATGCTGTTGAGTGTTAAACATATTACCTATTTCAGTAACATCTAAATCTGTTAATTTCTAAAACTACATTCCACTTGCTGTCAGAAGAGGTTTTATGTATTTCTTAAGAAATTTCTTATGTGGGTGATTGTCATCATGGCTAGACTTCGCAAACGAAGATTTGGGAAAGGCTCTATCCACATTTGCTACAAGCACGCTGGTGGCTAATAAGGTCAACGAGATAAACATATCCGATTGCAAAAGGCACAGCAGAAAGACTCCTTAGGTGGTATATTCTGCAAGGCACGATTCTTTCTGCATTGTCTTTTCTTCTCGAGAGTGATCCTGCGTGTGTTCTCAAAGGAAGCAGCACCATTATAGATGGTGTGTCTCCAGACCTCCCAATTTGAGGCCAGAGTAGACCAGTTATGTTGATCAATATGGTCAAGGCTGAGATGTTGTTTCAGGGAGTCCTTGTATCTTCTCTTCGGGGCTCCTCTCATGCGGTAACCAGTGTCAAGTTCACCATAAAGCAAGATGTTAGGGAGGCGGTGGTCCTTCATCCTGAGACGTGTCCTGCCCAACACAGCTGTGTTCTCATCAACATGACCTCAATACTTGTGACTGCTGCTTGTTCTAGAACAGATGTATTGGCCACATAATCTGACCAGTGGATGTTTAGGATTGTACGGAGGCAGCATTGATGGAAGCGTTCTAGGAGGCGCAGGTGGTGGCGGTAGATGACCCATGATTCAGATCCATATAAGAGAGTAGACAGCACAATGGCTTTGTAAACACTGATCTTTGTACTTTTCTTCAAGTGTTTATTACACCATACTCTTTTATGGAGGTTTCCAAAAGCACTATATGCCTTTGCTAACCTATTGTCTATCTCTCCGTCAATCTTACCATCCGAGGAGATGAGGCTACCTAGGTAATTAAACTGCTGGACTGATTTGAGCTCTGATTGGCCAATGGTGATATGGGGATGATGGAAGACTTCCTGAGGAAGGCAGCCTTAGAGAACACGGTGCCAGTTACACACTCTTTTGGTCAGGTAAACCCAGAACTGAAAGGCATCTTTCAGGAGTTGGCTTCATGATCAAAAACTCTATTGTTCCTAAACTCGAAAATCTGCCAACAGGTCATTCTGACCACATTATCTCCCTACACCTTCCACTACACAACAAGCAACATGTTGTCCTCTTTAGTATATATGACCCAACTCTCCAAGCTGACCCTGCCGAAAAAGATAAATTTTACACTGTGGGTGATTGTAGCCATATGGCAAATGGTTGCCTTCCTGTGCAGACACTTAGCAGTGATAGCATAAACCTCACAGCATACAGTATCTTAGCCTATTAACAATGGAGTATTGAAATCTTCAAGTACCATGGATGTATCAATAGAAGTTTAATGAGAAGTTAATAGAAAGTTTGCTAATTGTAAAGCATCTTGTTGTTTTCCTTATTCATTTACTTTTTTCTTACCACAGATGAAGTAAGCATTTTTTTTGTCTGTCAGGAGTAGCATTTTACCACTGAGTACTGAAAAAACTTGTTTGTCCTTAAAACAATGCAGTGAGCCCATCAAAATACTGGGAGTAGTATGGAAGGAAAAACAGGCTATGCAAGATAGCAGCCCTCTGTGTTGAAGAGTCTAGTTAAGGGAAGCTGGATATGCTTCAGTGTTAGTGAAAACAGGGAAGGACAGTTTGCCAGTTTCAAACATGCCACTGTCTAAGACATGAAAAGGCAATTGCGTTGGCTCTAAGGAGGAGTAGCTTGCCTGTTTTGTTCACAGAATATTCTGAAATAACATTTTATTTAACAATTTATTTAACAATTTAAGATAACAAAAGAAGGGGAGACATAACAAAGCACGATTTCTTCTTCTACAATTTACCTTGCTTCATGTAGATCGAACAGCTTTTGGTCCCCTTGACATACTAGTGGCATATGAAAGCCCTGTGGATGGATGGAGCGTTAGATTGGAAGTAATAAGGTTGTGCCTGACTTACCTCCGCATTTGTAGCAGATGTTACAAATGTCATAACATGAACCTTTGGGATCAGACTGGAAAAAAAAAAAGCAAGACGACAGATGTAGGCCTCTTAGTTTTACCAGCAAGTATAGTCTGACACTACATAACGCTGTTCTGACTTGATGTTAATACCCTGTCCTCCTCCTGAGAACAGAACCAGTGACACTAGCCATTTCTGTAGCACTGGAGTTGGAAAAGGGTGACAGCAGTTTTCTTTTCAGAGAAATTTTAGTACTAGTTTAAAAATAAGACAATAGAACTATTACTCCAGTAAGTGTCTTATTGTTATATCTGAATAAGTAATCCATAGCCATCACTTATTTCTTCATGCAGTCATACAGTTTGTGTGTTTTTCTTCTGGTAGAGCCAAATCTTTGAGTGGATATTTATCTGAAGGACTGATGAATTCCTAGGTTTTTAAGCCTGCAGTTCACACTACCTTTCGATGTCCCTCTCCCTTGCCATCTGTCTCTACTTTATCTCTCTCTCTTCCATACTTCTGTAGACTTTTTCCCTATCTCTTTACAGTAATTAGATTTCTTGAGAAGCTTCTAGAATCATATAATCATAGAATCAACTGGGTTGAAAAAGACCTCCAAGATCAGCAAGTCTAACCCTTGATCCAACACTACTGTGGTTACTAGACCATGGCACCAAGTGCCACATTCAGTCTCATCTTAAAGCCCACCTCCCTGGACAGCTCATTCCAATGTCTGATCACTCTCTCTGTAAAGAATTCCTTTCTAATGTTTAACCTAAACCACTCCTGGTACAACTTAAGACTGTGCCCTCTTCTCCTACTGCTGGTTGCCTGGGAGAAGAGACCGATCCCCACCTGGCTACAACCTCCTTTCAGGGAGTTTTAGAGAGGGATGAGGTCTCCCCTGAGCCTCCTCTTCTCCAGGATAAATAGCCCCAACTCCCTCAACCTCTCCTCATAGGACTTGTGCTCGAATCCCTTCACCAGCCCTGTTGCTCTTCTCTGGACCTGCTCCAGCACCTCAATATCCTTCCTGAACTGAGGGGCCCAGAACTGGACACAATACTCAAGGTGTAGCCTCACCAGCACTGAATACAGGGGAAGAATCACTTCCCTGGTCCTGCTGGCCACACTGTTCCAGTCCAAGATGCCATTGGCCTTCTTGGCCACCTGGGCACACTGCTGGCTCATGTTCAGCTTCCTGTCAATCCAAACTCCCAGGTCCCTTTCTGCCTGGCTGCTCTCCAACCACTCTGTCTCCAGCCTGTAGCACTGCACGGGGTTGTTGTGGCCAAAGTGCAGGACCCAGCACTTGGTCTTGTTGAATCTCATCCCACTGGAATCAGACCATCTCTCCAGCTTGTCTAGGTCCCTCTGCGGAGCCTTCCTGCCTTCCAGCAGATCAACACGCCCCCCCACCCTCAACTTGGTGTCATCTGCAGATTTACTAATTGTACACTCAATCCCCTCATCCAGATCATCAATAACGATATTAAATAGAACTGGGCCCAACACTGATCCCTGGGGGACACCACTAGTGACCGGCTGCCAACTGGATGCAACTGTCTCATTTTAATTATTTTTCTTCTCCTGCTGTTGATTTTAATTGAAACTATCTGTTCTTAACTTTCTGCATTGTCCTCTACATCGTGGAGACTATATGAAGTTACTCATTCCTTTTTCTATTTCTCAGCCAATGCTCCTGTATTTCATGGGAGAGGAATAAAATTAATGCAGGAGTATGGGCCCTTGTATTTTTTTCCCTGTACTTCAATTTGAAGCAGTGGTGATTCTGTCTGCCATATCACTCCCTCAGGTGCTTCCATTCTTGGACTGGAGGCTTAACCCTCTCCCTGAAGAATTTCATTGTCAGGGAGAAGAGTGGGGGTAGTCCCATGAAGAATTTTAATCACCCTGTCTGTAGCCCTTTTGAAGGAGGCACAATAGTTCCTATAGTAACTACTACAGTGTGGGAGAAAGGCCAGTGCTCCCACTCCCAGGACAGATGGAGAACTCTCTTTGCTTAGATGACTGGAAATTCTTGCATAGCAAAGACTTCATCCTTTACAATGAACAGAAAAAACCCTCTGAAATAAAGTCTTAAGATGTACAAATAAGTGCTAATTAAGAAACAGTGCTAGTAACCAAGCAGAGAACATAAAATATACTTATTTCATTCTTGGGGTTTCTAATTTTAAGAAGTTCAGAAAAAAAAAAGACATTTAGGACCAAAGTAACCTTGTCTCCTCCTCCCACCCACTCTACCTCCACGCCCTAAAGAACAAATCCTGTGGGAAGAAGCAGACCTATAAACCAGACGAAAATGATTAGGAAAGGAAAAGGAAGAGGCTCTTAAAATTCAGTTAACAAGTGATAAAATACTTTCTGCTTTTTGGACATTTTAATTTGATAGCTTTTAAGTTATTGAAATTAAAAAAGCTATTAAAAAGTTTAAAAGTATTAAACAACTTGATTTTGAAAAGCAGTTTTGCTAAAAATTCTTTTAATTCCTGAAGCTTTTGATAAAGCATCGTAGATGAAGTACTGGAAATAATAAAACACACCTATAGTTGTATTACATAGCACTTTTGTTAATTAACCAATACATTCTTGGTAACTACTTGGTTTTTCCATGGAAAGTTTTGGATTACTTTCTCTGTCCTGGATTCCCCAGTAATGCATATATGCTCTTTGCCAGTGGATGGCAAGAATGGACATCTAGAATAATAAGCATTCTTGTACACAAAAATATAGATTTGAAATGCTATTGTTAGCTTTGTAAGTTGATTATCATAGATTACATTATGCATCTTACACGTAGTCCTTCGTGACAAATTTGTTCTGATACTTTATTGCTGTGATACTTCATTGGTAATGGCACAGCATTAATGATTCCCATAGCTTTACTAAACCAAGATAAAATACCTTTCCACATATGTTGCAACTCTATCTGAGATTTATATCTTCTTCCCATCTGTGAAGGTCAATAAGAGATCTAAATTTTGGATCATGGGATGGCTTATGGTGAGGTAACTGGTGACATCATTTAATTTCTTTGGATACCCTTTCCAAATCGGAGGGCAACCTCTCTGCTTACATCATGCTGCTTGTCTCTTATTTTCTCACTTTAGATCAAGATCTGAATATACATCTTGTATACCTTATGTCCTCCACTTGTGTGTTGGGCAGAGGAGTTCACTCTTTCTGGAGATTTCTTTCAAAAGTTAGACTCAATCTTAAATGGGATAGAAAAGAACAATCAATAGAAAAAAAATACTCATCACAAGGTATAAAATGTGGAGTAAAGTAATTTTTTTTCCAAAAGATTCTATGGATGCTAGCATGCAGAAATATTGGTCTTTCTTCTAGCATGTAATGTGATTATACTTTGTCCTTCACTGAGATTACATCGTCTGTTGTTCAGTTTAACCCCTCAGTCAGTGTCTCTGTCTTTTAGAAAACACAACTTTCAAGCATTTCCAAATCACTCGTTATGTGTCATAGGAAAGCCCCAAGGTTTTAAGATGACATCTCACCTCTTCCTGTAAAACCACTTTGATTGCCACATTCACCTGCATTTTCTTCCATGAGCATTTGAAATTTTTCCTAGAAATAACAAAAGATACATTTTCATGTAGAATCTGCTTTACACCCAGACAAATGTAGTAGAAATTGTATTGTCATTTCTATAGCTCTTTTTTCTACTCTGAAATAAAAAAATGTTACATTTTGGAAAAGAATGCCTAAAAGATTATAGCCACAGTCATGCTGTGAACTGCTTTGCCCATATAGTCACCTGAGACAATTCAGAAAACTCTGCTTCTTATGCTTTCTTATCTGAATCCATCATGTGTTTTGTTGATATCTATGGGGAGAAATATTATACAATTCTTTGTGAAGCTTCTATGAAATTAGCCTGATACGGTTACACGTTCTGTGAATAGAGCTGATAATTTTCTTTTTGGTGGGTGTTTATAGTGTTCATATTTATGTAGATCTGCTCAGGCTTTGCTAATTAAAGTATGACTTTATTGGCAGTCATAATTAGAGCTCTTCAAGATGAGCTCCATTTTTTTTATAATTCTTCAGATAGCAGATTGTCTAAAAGGTTGTAGCAGGATGGCCCTATGTCCACCTCTGCTCCCAAGCATACAAAAAGTGGTGTTTAGAAAAATCAACAAATGAAATACAAAAAACAAGGATTTTGAGGCTAATTGAGAAAAATCCTTTAGGAGTAAATAATGGTTAAAGGAAATCAATTAAAAAGTTTGATATAATTTTTAGAACTAGTTTTAAAATTGTTATTAAAGCAACATAATTTAAAAACTCTTGGTTTGAATTTTCCCAAACTTTCCACAGAAACCAGTTCATATTAAGGGGTGGCATACAAAGTTTCACAAAAGTATTTTAGGTGGAACTGATTACTGTGCTCGTATTCTATGCTTTCACTCCTAGTGATCAAGGAATACTGCTTCTGTTTAACTACAATTCTGTCTTCACTAGACAAAAGTCACAGTGAATATGAGTCTTTGGTCTGTGCTCCCATACCTTAGAACTGAGTTTAAGAGGAAATCCTCTCTCTTCAAGATGCATAGAAATCTTTGCTAGGCAGTCTATGTTTTTCTTTTTCCACAGTTTCCTACTCTTTGTAGCACAATTGCCAATGCTCTTGAGGTTGCATTAAGCATGTTTAGACTGCCCTCAAGATACACTGAAAAGGATGTTGTTCTTCCTTCACCTCATACTTAGCCAAATGAGTCATTGAGGGAGGAAATTTAAAGAGGAATTAGCAAGCAGTTAGAATTTTTTCCTTGTTAATAACTTGTTATGGAACAATCATATACCAGGAACAGACATGTCAGCATGGATAGTTAAAGTCATAGTCCAATGCCATGGAAAGTAAAACAGTTTAGAAAACAGATTCCTCTGCTCCAGCACTACAAAGTGCAAATGTGAAAACAATCTTCCTATCTTCTTGTCGTGATTGCAATCAATATTTAATAAAAATATTTGTTTGTATTTAAACATTGTCAACTAAACATAGACTGCATGTGACTGCATATGAAATATGACTGCTTGTGAAAAAGTCTATTCAAAGATGTTTGTTCACACTACTTAAATAGGAGAAGATTGGAAGAAGAATTTAACCTGGGTTTGGAACCTGTTTCCTTTATGACTCCTTTTGCAGTTTGGTACACATGCTTAACCTTCTCCACATCCTAATTTCCCCTGCTTGCTGTTAATGGAAAGAAGAAATTTCTTTCATGAATTCACTATGTCATTTCTGTAGAGAGTCTGCATTTAAAAGGTAATCCACATTTTTAAAAAATATGTTCATCCCAATCATTAGGTCTGTGAAGGTTTGATTTATCAATGTTGCGATATAAATCTTAAATCTCTTGCTTTCCAAGTTTTCTGTGATCAGCTGAGCTCTGGCTGCTGACGGTTCCATCCACAGGATAAGAGATATAGATGAATGGATGTGGCTTGTGTGATAGAAGCCAGTTCAGTATTTATAATTTATGATCTGAAATTTTAGAATAAAATAACATTGGTCCTGCTTTTTAATCCAACTGTTTCAGTCTATGTCTTCCTTTTGTCTATTGTCATGCCAAAAATTCATTCAGTACAGATAAAGGTCTTTGTGCTGTGACTGGACTGTGAGATTGCCATGTTTCTGAAAGGTATCAATGTGATATGCATTTGTATATCCCAAATAGCATATTTTTTCTGCTGCAAATACGTATCGAGAAATCTTGAAAGCACAAGTAAGTAAAATAATGAGGCAATGAATTCAGAAGATCAAATAATTTAAGTTTCCCTTGTTCTATATTTATCTCAATATTCTTGTCTCATTCCTCAAAATGTGAAGAATGATAGTTATGGAAATGCATGAAGTAAAGTGCATATTTAACATCTATTTGGTTATCAAAAAAGAGTTGCAGCATGGCTACCAGAAATGTAATGGTTTTCTGTGCAACGTATTTATGCTTATTGTAAAATTAGGAACTGTCATTGAAACCCCACATCACCTAACTAAGTGCAAGACACATAAATCCAAGAGTTCTACTGCTGTAAAAATGTCAGTGAACTGAATGGCACGAAAGTACCACATGATATTTGTCTATGTGCATCCCAGCCATTAGAATACAGTCATTGATAGAGGATTTAATTGACAAATTTTAAAGCTAAGATCTGACTCTCTTTTGATTTCTACTTAACTCAATGACCTTAAAGTGTTTTCATCTGAGCTGTAGAACTGAGTGTCCCAAGTATGAAAAACTGATGACTTACCTATAGTGTCATTTGAGGTTAAAGATACAAATGTTGTAAAGAGTGTTGCACTGACTTCATGCACTTTATTCAAATTATGATACTTATATGCTAAAAAAAACCTGCAAATGACATCATAGAACTGGATTCGATATGTAATGGATACACTTTCAAATGGTAGAGGATTGTAAAGGAAGGATATGGGCAGGAAACAGAGAATTAATTGAAAGGTAAATTCCAAATAGTAATGTGTTCAGACAATGTGCAGAAAATATAACACAGCTAGATAGAAGAAGAAAGGACCTAAAGGATTTCAGGGAGGTTTTGCAGGTTTTCAAGGTGGTTTGTTTTGGTTTTTTTTTGCTTTTTGCAATGCTCTTATGGAGACTACTATAAAGCAATGTCTAGCAGGCAAAAACTGTTAACTTCCTTTTGGTTTCTGATAGATTATAAATTAAATAACCATACAAAGCATTGTGCTGACTGACAGAAATTAATGGCAATGCTAAAAATCCTTACAGTGCTATATATTTTGTTTAGTTCTACAGCTAAAGCTAAAGTTTCTCTGAGAAATATCATCTTGAAGAAGACTTTTCTGCTAAGGTGTTAGTGTCTGTGTCCTTGAATATGAGAAAAGAGGAGGACTTAGAAAATACTGTCTCTACAGGAGGCACCATTTGTAATTATGAGCTATTGCCTTAATCTATTAGCTATGAAGCCACCTGTTTGCCCAGTATAAATAGCTTAGAATTTCCTGCAAGGAAATTACATGAAACATCAATAAGGAATGATATTACATTTTTAGGTCAATATGACTATCATTACTTGGCATTTATCTTTTCCTACTGATATCACATTTGGCAGCCAGCATCATAGAAGACTAAGAAATTGTTGCTCTGTATTTTGTTTTCATTGGTGTTAAATTAGCCTGTTCAGTAATGACAGTCATTCATTCTGCTTGTTTTAGTGGATCCTTGGTATTTCATTTTTCTTATCATACATTGTAAAGACAGCAATACGTAAAGACGGACTAGTGCTGGGATGGTTTCAGAGGTGTTAGACAATCAGGGTCTTTGGATGTATATGTTTTAAAAGGGTGCAGAATGAACTTTGCCTCTTCTCTCTGCTGCAGATATGCCTGGTTTTGTCACTAAGACAGGAAAGGAAAGTTCCTGCAGCCCTGTGCTGTCTTTTCTGTGCTCTAGCTTTCTCTGATCATGAGGCAAAGATAGCCTAGACTTAAGAAGAAACCTCATCTTGCAACAGATGCCTACTCTTGTTTATACTCAGACTTGATTGCTGGCTTTGTGTTCCTGGCATAGAGAGTTTAATGGAATATTAGTTTTGTGATCTCTCAGCCTTTTTTGTAGTCCCTGCTGTCTTTAAAGCATAACTGCCTATTGCTCACTTTGTACTTTTAAACTACATAATTTAAATGTAGAAGCTGAAGTGTCAGGTGCCTGTTTCAGCAAAAAACATGGATACCTGGGATAGTCAAATACTTTCCTATGCTAAGAACTTTGAATAGATGTGTTTACAAATGCTGGCTTTTTAATGTTGTGTTTATTTCATTTCAGTTTCAAATAAGATAAGTAACATGTTCTCATCTCTTCGTAAATCATGAGTAATATTTAGTTCTTGTCCCCACATTTCAAAACATTTACATTATAGGTAGCCTCTTTTTCAGTAGCATTTTTCATTAAATTCTGTGTGCTTTTGTCAAACCTACAGGGACTTGGAATATATTTGAACAAACTATTAATTTCCAGATTTTTTTTACATTTAAATATTTTTTTAAAAAAGTTATTTTTTCCTTCAAATTTGAGTCTGAAATTAGATACTAATTTATATGTTATATAGAAGGCAAATTTGAAATTAACACTGATGTATAAAATGAAAAACATTTAAATAGTTAATGTCAGTGATCAGGATGCATGAGAAATGAATGTACAGACCTTGCAACATAACTGTTTTTTATTCAGTTATAGGTGCCCAGCGCAGGAGAAGTCCCAGTGCCCTTGCCATTGAAGTATTTGAATCACATTTGGGAAGTCATATTTTACAGGTAAAAAAATGGCTTTTCCAAGAAAAATTGAAATAACTACCTAGTCATATTGCTGCCAATAATTTGAATAGTATTGTTATCAGCATTTATATTAATGAGATTTTTTTTATGCTCATATTTCTCCTATTTAGAAAGTCTGTGATTGAGAGAATGTTAATGAGAGGGAGGGCAAGTGTTATTTTAGGTGAATCACCATATTTTGTTGTTTAGAATTGTGCAGTTGGTGTTTGTTCGCAGAATGCCTCTATGTTTTGTGTGTATGTGTGTAAAAGGGAGTATTTTGTGTTGGTAATTTGATTTGTCTTACGTGTCATGTATCAATTTAGGGTTGGGGTTTTTCCCCCCGTTTTGTTTTACGAGCACTGCTTTCTTCCATGGTATTCCAGTCGTCACAATTATATATCACAAATTTGGAGCGAACTGCAAAGAATAAAAAAAGAACAGCACCATGACTCTTAGGTCTCCTTAGCTATGAGATAAAAGCTAATCTGGTATTTATCAAACTATTTAGTCTCATGGTACAAGTCATCATATTCCAGGAAGATTAAACTGAAAAACAGTGACCTGATGAAAACATCCTTGTGTATGCTTTGTTTTGCCAGGGTTACTACAGCCTTTCTTAGTTTGCAATAATCAAACATGGAGTAGAAGCAGTTAAGAAGAAAATGTGATGTGTTTTTGCAGTAAGGCAAACCTCAGCCCTATGGAAATAAAAACCACAGTCTTTTCTAAGCGTGGCACTGAATAACTGCTCTTACTTAGCAATGTACACAGCTTCTCAATGCAAATATATTGCCTGGTGTATTATCTTTTGAGATGTACAAAAGAGGGAAATTAGGATATTATCATGAGAAATATTCCACTTAATTTGAAATGATTGAGAGCTATCTCTCTGCACTAACTCAGCTGTGGCATTCAGAAACACTATGGATAATGTCAAATTTTTCACATCTTTATAAAGTAACTAAATGCAGAATAGAAACAAGGATAATTTTAGGAAAACATAAAAAATTAAATGGTAGAATTAATTTTTCTTTGGAACAAAAATAATGAACTAAGTGATTTGCTTAGTTGTGCACTCTTGGCAGAGGTCTAGGTCAAGTTTTTGATTCTGTAAGCAACTACTTTTGTTATAGTTACCGTGTCAGAGATCTGCTCCAGTATCTGCAGTACTCTGTTTGCACATTAGACTTAAACACTGTTATGCTGTCTCATACATGTAGAAAAAAAGAAGAAAGAACAGTTTTGTGATACTTCAGTTAATATGATTTGTCATTTTTTTGAGAGTGTAAACATATCATAGATCCTAAATGCATGTTTTTTACAATATTATTTATAACTCATAAAACATAATTGAGACTGATTAATATACACTCCTTAAGTATTAAGTATGACTCTTATGAATGACAATGAAAAAACGTAGGATGGCCACTTTGAAAACTACCAAATATTTGAGTTTTTCTTTTAATGGATACTAAAACAGTGACTTTCATGCTTGTTAAAACTAGATCCCCCTTGTGTTTTTCATTTTTTGATAAATTAAGGTGTTTTCGGGTTATAACTTTATCATATTACTACTAAAAAAACCCCTGTATTGCACTTGTACCTATAAGTGAGGATTTTCAATCAAAATTATCATCAGCATTGTATTGAATATCTCTTGAGGTGTGGCCTTTTCACAGGAGGTAATGTGTTTATCAAATTAGTCCCATTAATCTCTCAATTGATAATAGGAAGTTCCACTTTGATATTTGCAACAGATAGACTGTTGATGATGGATAAAGCACAAAAAGAATTAATAGTAGTGGATAGTTTTTTTCTATTTTATATTTTGTCTTACTTTAGAAGAGTAATCGACCCTTGGGACAAAAACCTGGGTCATGCATTCAAATACACCACTTCTAAACAGACCAGAATGAACTTCAAAGCATTGCCTTGTGGTCTTATAGGTAGAAAGATAATCACTAGAAGACAAAATTATTCTTAAAACAACAATCAGACAGATTCTGTCATGGAATACAGTTCTAGTATGTTCTCATTTAGTCTGCTGCTCCTAGAAATTATTTTCAAATAACTATCATGATAAGTATTGTTTGCAAGAAAAGTAAACAACCTTGATTACACCTTGGGAATTTTGATTTCAAAGTCTGCTGTCTGAAGAAGTTGAATTAATAGTTTGTGTAATCCCTTTTGCTATTAATATTTTGAAGACTGGGTTAAGTGTAAGCTCAGAAATTAAGGAGCCTCTCTAATCCTTTTAATATTTTGATACTTCAAAATTTATTGACAGACAAACGGGAAGCATAATATAGTATATCTTTAAAAAATGGATATAGTTTATTTATAGTGATCTTGCAAAAACAGAAATGCAGGTGCATATTGTGATATTTTTACATCTTGAGTCTACAAGTAGCTAGGATGAGCTAGTCATGTCTATGTTACATTATATACGTTAGTCATATCTATATTATTAAATCCATATACTTACATATAATATTTATCATTGAATATAGAATGCTTTAACTGATGACAATTTTTTTTTAATATTAAGGAATCTTTAACTAATGATTGATACAACTACTAAAGGTATTCTCCCCTGTACAGTTAAGAAGTGGAGAAACTAGAAAATCAAAAATCTGCCTGTCAGAAGAAAAATAAAAGTAAAAAAGTTACTGATTTTGATCTGAGATCACATTTGTGTCTGGTGACCATACAATTAGTTCTGTTTCATTGATAGTAGACTTTAACAACTCCAAAAAAATCTACACACTTAAACCTTTGCATAGATCCAGAGATGGAAAATTGAGTAAAAACCCTGATACAAGGAAATTTAAAACTCCTAAAAGACTTCACGTGCGTAAGGCTGCATGCACCTTTGCATTTGTCTTTTGTACAAATCTAGATATATGCAGAGGCTTATACTTTGCTTCCATATGAAATGCAACACTTATGCACATTCTCATTAGGTGAGTGGTGAGTCACTGGAACAGGTTGCCCAGAGAAGTTTTGGATGCTGCATCCCTGGGAGTGTTCAAGGCCAGGTTAAATGGGGCTTTGATCAGCCTGGTCTAGCGGAAGGTTTCCTGCCCATGCCAGTGGTGTTGGAACTAGATGATCTTTAAGGTCCCTTCTAACCCAAACCATTTTAAGATTTTATGCTATGTCAAAAAATCTCCAAGCCACATCTGATTGCTGTATATCATGCTGAAGAGATTCTCATGCTAGGTTTGAAGCCAAAGACACTACCCACTCTGTGCTTGTGGAAAAAAACACATCACAAAACATGATTGCCTAGACTATATTATGTTAGATACTTCATGTCAGTGCAATATCTTTTAAATGTTTTCCAAGTAAAATCACCTGAATTATTGGTTAATAGCAACATGTTAATTGATTTTTGACAAGATTTTTGATTTGCGAAATTATGTACTTTGCTTTTGTTATCTTCTTCATTCTTTTTCTTCTGAAAAGAAGTGTTATAATGTGAATAGACATTTCCAGTTTTACATGTATATATAAAAATAGATAGATAGATATAGATATAGATATCTGTTTATCAAATAAATCCAGTAAAAAAATTACTTCTGGTACCTACTATTAAAAATTTGGCTGAAACTGGTTTTAAAAATTAGCAAGATTTTCATCATTTTTTTCAGGGCCCTTGAATTTTTTGTGTAACTTCATTGCTATTGAGAAGGTGTGGAAAAGGGTCAGTAACCCCATATTCTTCATATAATGAGGAATAATCAGGAAATGTAGAACTAAATATAGAGAAAAGGGAAAGTTAGTGAATATATTTGCATATGCAAATTAGCTTAATTGATACTGCTTGCCTCTACAGGGATTTTTCATTACAAACTGGAGTGCTACATTGTTCAGCTCATATTGAGTAATTTAGTAACTAATGAGACCAGTTTGCACTAATTTGCATATGATAAATGAGCTTAATTGCAGTAAATAACTTGGAGGCATAATTACTTAATTTTCCTGTGTTGCATGGCTTTTAAGTTCACGTATGAACAACTCAAGATAATTTTGCATATTTAAATTAGTTGCTTTTAAAATTCTTGAACAAAAAAGAACACACCTTACAATTTGAACTGTAAAACAATTAAAAGTAAAATGTACAGTATTTTCAAATAAAATTTAATATTTTTAAAAATATATGTTTCTTCCTTTAAAAATAGCAACGCCTTCTAAAAGACTTAATATTTAGAATCAATCACTATGGAATAGTTTTAAAGTCAGGCTCGGATAGAAAGATAGTATTAGTAATAATAATAGGAGTGTGTATATGAAGTGTAGTGAGCAGTACACATTTTGTATTTCTACATACAAAAGAGTGATAACTTTCATAATTGCATTCTTTGCTTCAGTAGCGCCTACTCAACTGTTAAGAAACTGTAACACTTTCATATAGCATTACATTACCATACACAGTAACTTAGACACTAGCTGTCTTAAATTGTTTATACTGTCCTACTTCTGCCTCATTTTGTGTAAAGAAATCCTTAAATTGGAGAGATACTAAGTGTCAGTGAAACAATATTTTTTTTTGTAAGCTTATTCAGTCATGAGCACTGGCATGAATAAACCTTGCAATGTAGATTTGCATTATGAGTTTCAAAAAACACAAACAAGCAAAAAAAATAAACAAACAAACTAAAACCAAATCCAAAATCAACCTAAATGGAAGATCTTAGTTAATTTCTTCCATGTCCCCTAAGTTATTGCACATCAGATAATTCTCATAGATTTGATAGACTTGAACTAGACAGAGAAAAAAAGCGAACCACCAATCTCATTCAGTCCCATAACAAGATCTGTAATGCATCTGTGATTTACAAATGGATGACAATTACCGAATTCTCCATCTGCTCCATAAAGGTGCCCACCTACCTTTCCAGAAGCTTTTCACAAGGCTTGTTGAATCTTATCTTGGAGATTTTATGAGGCTTGCATTTCCCTTTTACTTTATTTAGTACCTTTATCTCCCATTAAGAAAGTATTTTGTGGAGAACAAAGGTCTTTGTAATTGCAGTGTCAGATTCAATGAAAGAAAAAAAATCAGGTTTCTATTAAGACCAAAGGAAAGACAACCTCAGTGAAAACTGTCTGACCCTCTAAGTTGTATTCTTCATTAAGTCAAGAGTCACAAGGTACAAACCACTTAGATTGAGTGAAGGGGTTCACAGTACAGAGAGGATACCCATAGTGGATGTCCAGTTGTGTCCAAGATGACCCAGCAAAGTCATCTGTAATATTCACAAGGCCTATAAGCCCTTGTTTTACTTTCTAGAAGACTCTGTATCACCACAGACTTGATCACATAATGTCAGCCTGGAATGGGAGATTTAAACTACTTGAGAGCTACACATAGCTCAGATACTGCAATTTGGCTTTACTCCGTGCAGTAGTCCGAAGCTTTCCATGTGTGAAAGGCAGCATTATATTTTGTAAACATATTTCACATCCCTTTCGCTCCACTGGAAGCCTTCGGTTGTGGATGGAACCTCGTGGAGATTTAGTTGCCTCCTTACCTCTGTCCTATAGAGAAGCCACAGGTTATTAGACCCATTGATGTTACTTTAGCTTTTCTGTATTTAAAGTCAACAAACAAACAAACCCTGTGGGTGCAAGAAGCCTGGTGAATTGCTAGTATTGTGAACAATTGAACAATGTCCCTCGTCCTAACAGTTTTCTATTCTTTTTTAAATTACTTTTATTAATATATACAACACTGTAATAATTAGACTAACACGAAACTGTAAAATATATCCTGTATGTCAACTTAGTATCCTACTGTTCTTCAGAGAGGGGCCTTCATTAATTGTGAGGTAAATGTGCAGGATGAATGTGACATCTGTGTTTTCTAGTGAATAGTTCCAGATGATGCCAGTACCATATAGAGTAGCTTAGACTGTACCAGAGCATGTCAGATAAGCTTAAGTTTCTCAGGAAAGAGGAAAATTATTAACAGTCTCTTCACTCCAAATGAGCACTCTAAGTTATCTGTTTGCAGGTAGCTAGTACCCCATGCACTTGCACCCCTAAACTAACATAACTCTGTGTCTAAAATTGTGTTCAAGAAGATAATCCCATTTTACTCTTTGATATGAGTAATAGCAGCAAATAACAGTTTGCGTCATATGAGTGATATTCTCAGAAGTACTCATGGTCACATGAGTGATCAACTGAATGCTAACAAAGATTGTTAATATCTCAGTAGTTATGAAACAAAAGGCTTTTCCACATCTTCAACGAGAAAAATTGGAAGTTGTTATTGGGAAAAATGTTTTCACATTCTCCTTAAATTAATGCAGTTTCATCATCCAGTTTATAAATTAGTGTTATCAGATACAGAAGGTGTAGAAACACGTACCAAATTTGAAGGAAACTTTCATATTGGACTTTTTTCTCTGTTGTCCAAATTACTCTTGTCCTCCATTTCTCTTATTATTTTTGTACAAGTGTTGACACACTCTATAGAACAATCTATCAAGCTTTGCATAGGCAAAAAGCAAAAAGAATTCATTAAACAGTTTCACTACAGTATTTAGTCATGTTTGGAAGACCTTGCTATTTACCTGTAGTAACTAAATTAGAATATAATAGGGCAATGACACTATTCATTTTTTCAAAATACGTCTTGCTGGAGACCATGTGGGTAAAGTTCTCCATACATTGTAAATATGCATGTTAAGCAGGTAACAAGTGCAGATTGAGGACAATCTGAAAATGTTTTGTTAAGGCAAATTAGAGATCAGTGAACAGAGCAAGTTATTTACATTTCTGTAGTAATGAATGATTGTGGATGAAGGTACAAGAGTTGTACACAATTAACAGAACAGAAGTTTCTGCTGTAGTGAAAACAAGTACCAACACATTACCCTGTAAACATACTGTTAGTTAGGTATTAAAGTCAACAAAACAGTAAAAATAAATATAATTGAACAAGAAGATACATAGTTCTAAAATTTGTCTTTCCCCACAAATGTTGTGTAAAATTTTGTAGTGTTTTAATTAGATAAGTGTAGGAATAAAACAAGTGCAAGTTGGCATTAAGTTTAGAGTCTGGCCAGGCTTAAGCTGAGTGGAAATCTCATTTCTTCCAATATTTGAATTATTATAGGTAGTCCCATCTGACAAGAAAATTTAAGAAGCAGGAAAAGAGAAGGAAAGTCTTGGAGTGCTATAAAATATTAGGGAGAAGATTTATCTTCTCATTTGCTATTTTCAGTCATTCTGAGTATTACATAATGAGGTTATCTCTGTATAACACTAGTCAACACAGAAATAATGACACAAGACTAAAGGTGACGAAGCAGCAGATGGTAGGACTGATGGAGGATTTTTCCAGGCTGAAAAAAATGTTAGGAGAAAAGACTTCTACTGGCTTGGAGATTTGTGAAGGGCAATTGCTAATGATGGTGTCAGTGGTACACTTTCTGAGAACGAAGAAGACTGTTCAGCTTCTTGTCTGCATTGGGTTAAAGGGGTAGACTACTAACTGACATCTGTTAGCATGTGTAAAAGGCAGACAAATAGAAGAAAATGTGAAAAGTGACAAAACTTAGGACATGTTGAAGAACATGGATCTGTGCTGTCTGAAAGTAAAGATTTTGGGGATCAGATAGAGGTTAAGTTATGCATTAGTAGACAAACTGTAAGTGAAGAGATGAATTAAGAAGGAAGTTGCTACAGATCAAACCATGCAGCAAAATGATCCTAAACTTTCTCTTGGAGATGAAGAGCCATGCATAATGCAACGAGACAGAATGAGTACATAACAAGTCAGAACTGAAGGTTTGGAGGTCATATAAAACCTCTATGAGGGAATGATTTCTATAAGGCACACATCTAGTCTACTATGTATACTTACATTTTGAATCTGAACCTTTTCATGGTCATGTACAGACTATTTTTATGAGTTTTCTTCCTGACATTAAGCAGCATCCAAAGAACTTGGGTACAAAACCAAAGGGACACCAATTGCTTTCAACAAAATGCAGTCCAGAAATTAAACAAAAGAAGGGAGAAAAAGAGGCATTTATTTAATCTACATGTCTATCCAAAATCAAAAGCATTTAGTATGCAGCCATCTTTTCTCTAGAAAGGCTGACAATTATATAAAGTTCAAATTAGTTGTTCAGAAATAGTGATGTAACAGTAATGAATGGGATGCTGTAATGCTTTAGTATAAACTGAACAGTGATGGATTTATGGTGTAAGAGATAGTATATACACAGAGGAAATTACAGCTTTCTAAAAGAGATGCAATTCTAAGTGGACAGGATCAAAGAAAATAATCTGGATTATTTTAAGAACAATAAATTAGGAACAAAATAAAAAAAATAGTAAGATAAATTAAAAACAATCAGCATGATATTGAGAAAAAGATAGACACACAATCAATTGGAAATAGTAATTTGTGATGACATGGAATATCCAGTTATTAACAGCTCAAACACGGCATCCCAAACACAATTTGAAGGCAGGAAATCAGTGTAAATGCTGATACGTTGTGAAAAGAGCCATAGGACTGTGGAAACAAAAGATTAATATCTTGCTTTTCAGTGTGCTTTCCAGGGACAAGGTCTCTCCATAGCAGCTTTCCCTTTATGATTTGAGGATAGATGCTATTTTATCATTCAGCAGCTAGTATATAACGTACGTAGGGATCTGATCAAGCTTGATCAGGAGTCGCTCTTCAAGTATTTTGTAGATTGATAGTCTTCTCAGATGATCATCTTCTTGTAATAAAAGGATAAACTCTTACATTTGATGTTAATTTATTTAGAACTTTAGAAATCTAATTTTGCATTTTATACTAGTGTAAGTGATTCAGAGTAGAGATAAGTATTTGAAGTTGAAAGTAGGCAGAAAAAACTTTCTCATAGAAATTTTGTTGTTGTGGGCCTCTATTCGCTGTTGGGTGCTCTTTTACACTTTAGGCATGTGTAAATCCCACAGAAAGCTATGATACGCCTCTGGTGTTGCACCGGTTTAAATTATAACAGAGGTTAACTGGATACATTGCACAATTCTAAAAAGGGCTAGGAACAAAGCCTAGATCAGAATCTGAAAAGGTTAAAGGAGTTGTGCAGACAGCACTGTTACAAGAGACATCTCAGGTCCATTAGCTGGAACACAGAGTAAGAGAATTTCCTGGGTTCAGGAGACTCAAAAGGTGCTAATTTACATACTCCAATTTGTCCCAGTCACAGTAAATGCATCAGATTGACTCCATAAGGGCAGGACTTTGATCTGGAGTTATGGCAAAGATACACTATCTGAGCAGTTGCTGCCCAAGGGGTTATATACTAAAAGGAGATTGGGGGAGGTGTGGGAAATAGCAAATTGTTTTGTAATTGGAGCTTGGAACAGTAGGCTTAAACCTACATTTTATATGGCAACTATACATAAAAGCGTGCAGTTTCATTTAATAAAGAAATATTTGATCTGAGCAGGACACAGCATACAGTAGTGTGTCATTTAATTCCTGAGAAAGTATTTGAAGAAAATGACATATCTCAGCACTGTTTGTTGACTGTTTTGTTGTCACCTGCTGAGTGTTGTCATTTCCATAGCCACTGGGCTGTATTGAATCAGACAGAGGGAATAGGTCATTAAAAGAAATGGAGGAGTTTCTGCAGCCTATAGAAGCTGAAGAAGGATTTTTTTTCTTCAGATACATCAACAAAACTCTATTGGAGTCTGCATTCAACTATGATTTGAGGTTTTGCCCTATTTTTCTCTGAAGTAAGGTGGCTTGAAAAGTATAGACAGTAAAAACTAATGTGTGGGTTCACCAGAAATAATTATACCTTCTAGGGTGTTTGCAAAGATATAGGTGAGGACAGTAAGTGTCCTGGTTTCAGAATGCCTTGTTTTGGTTTTTTTTTTTTCAATCACAGCATTCATCAAACAAGGAAAAGAGTGTTGATTTTATATAAATAAATAAAAATGGGGAAAATTATATTTCATCGACATGCTGGGCAAGTTAACTGATATTTTTCTTCACTTTCATGAAAACATTGATGATAGTTTCAAAGATTACTATATTCCTCATTTCAGGCTTTATGAAAACAAAAAGCACTAGAAATAGGCTTTAGACATCCTTTGTACTCCTTTGCAATAGATGTGAAGGCCAGCACTATGTGCCCTCTTTTTCCCTGGGAGCTGACAAAGGGTAATGTTGGAGTCTGCATACAGAAACCCCTTAAATGGAGCATGGACAGCTGAGATTCATATGAAAGCTGTTTTGTTTAAGGCTGATTTTAACCAGGTTATTTCATCATATCAGGTATCTGCTAGTCACTTTTTCTTTTTTTTTCCAACTGTGAGGCCTAAATAAATAAAAAATTAAATATTGACATGGAAGCTGTGTATTCAACCTTCCCCACGGCTATAGAAGCTGAAACCCCAGACATGGTTCTGTTTTTCCTGGATTTTACTTGGAAAGTACAAGCACCTTTACAGACTTATAAGTACATAACGTTTAAACGAATACAAATATTGTTGAAATAAATGAGTTAACCTTGTAAAGCATGCTCTCTATTCTGAAGTATATTATCTCAAAAGTTGATTAAAAGTGGTTGTTTCTATTAGTTGCTGCTAAAATGTCACTGTATTAGAATTTCTACCTGTACAGAAAATTAAAAAGGGACTATGGAAACAAATGATAACATTTCCACAAGTGAAGTAGTTCTGTGTAATTACATGGCATCACATTTGGACACACACACACACACACATTTAATAAGGTCACATAAGATGCAAATTTGTGCTGACTTCTGTTCATTAATTATGCACAGCACTTAGCCAATGAATTGTTTTCTTCTTTTACATTTTTTCCATTTTAATGAGATTGCTATTTAGATATATATCATTTTACATTACTGTAAGACTATACCTCTTTGATTGTGTCTCGTATTCAGGTTTGATTTAATGCATTGTAGATTCTTTTCTACATATTATAGCTAGTGATTTAAAGTTTGTGCCATTGGCTTGTTTTGCACTTAGTATTTGTTATTCTGTTCACTAGTATCTTCTGCTCATGATAAAGATTTTATTCTTTACGATTTCATTCTTGGGTTTTTTTTTTTAGCACAGAGATGGTGGATTATTTGCCTTTAATGCACACTTTAAGGAAAAAGAAAAATCTGTGATGGGTGTGTGTCTGTGTCTAGAGTTCAGAAGTTGTCCTAATATTTCAACAGAGGCCTACAGTAGAGAATAGTCATCGTTATGGAGGATACCTTCTTTGCTATAGCAGCTGCCTCCTAGCCCACTGATAAAGCCACTTAGCTTTTTGCTCTTCAAAAAACATTAGGCTTTGAAGGGAGGCACTATGGGACTGGTCAGCTTTCTTCAGCCTATCAGCAAATACTTCTTAGTTTACTGTATGAAAAACAGTATTACCTTTATTGAAAATTGATGAAAAAAAAGCCAGAGTTTGAACAAAGGCCTAATATGTAACAAACATGTAGTAGAGACTCTCAGATTTCCTCTCAACAGTCTCAAAGAAGGTCACTAAGAGATGTGATATAAACTGAAAATCGGGACTCAGTGTTTCAGTATTCAAAGCAACCAAAATTTTACAAATAATGTATTTCTATTGTGGTTTAGAATTTCAGTGTTTATTTTATAAAATATATGATCAGCAGACAATAAGAGTAAGCAGAAATAAAAGTAAGCCCCCTGTTAACTCTGAGAACAAAAAGCTTGGGACTATAAAAAGTGTCATTTTGAAAGACTGTCCTGCTTAATGTGTCTTTTTTTTTGTTCTCTCTCAAATAATTTTTGCATTTACATGTCTGAAACAGTAATGATCAAGGCAGTGTTTTTCATCCTTTACAAATTATGTAGTCAAACAAAATCAAAGACAGAATGTAATCCTCCCTTTGAAGAAAAAGTACTAGATATTCTGCACATAAATAATATTTATCAGAATGTATATTAGAAGGTAGGAAACAGTTCAATTTTTCAACAATATAATATTGTATTAGTATATCAAAACAAGAAAAAATACTTGTTTTTTTTCTATTATAAACCCAAGCTTAATGTCTTGAAAGTGAAAATCATGGTATTGTGTCTAGGTATTCATTTTTATGTTTTGTAGCTAGCACACAAAAATTAATTATTTTAGTTAGACACCTAGTTGTAGGGTCCTAAAGCTGTGCCTGTGAAAGATCAAACCTGTATGTCAGCTGGCCAGCAGAAGGTACTACACCTTCCCGTAGGAAGGTCTGCTCTTATCATTGGCATTGCACTGAGGGCATTGTAGTGATATTTATTTGTGTCGACTGTAGGTCTCTACACATCTGGGTTTTAGGATGCGGTAGTCCACATAAGGTTGGGCACATGTGGGAGAGGAATGGGGTTGCTTCATGTCTAGTCCTTGCACATTTCATCATCATGGCTGGGCTTCGCGAATGAAGATTTGGGAAGGCTCTATCCACATTTGTTACAGGCACGCTGGTGGCTTATGAGGCCAATACGAGACAGACATATCCGATTGCAAAAGGCACAGCAGAAAGACTCCTTAGGTGGTATATTCTGCAAGACACGGTTCTTTCTGCGTTGCCTTTTCTCCTCGAGAATGATCCTGCTTGTGTTCTCAAAAGATACAGTTGCGTTATAGATGGCCTGTCTCCAGACCTCCCAATTGGAGGCCAGAGTAGACCAGTTATGTTGCTCAATATGGCCAAGGCTGAGATGTTGTTTCAGGGAGTCCTTGTATCTTCTCTTCAGGGTTCCTCTCATGCGGCAGCCAGTGGCAAGTTCACCATAAAGCAAGATCTTAGGGAGGTGGTGGTCCTTCATCCTGGAGACGTGCACATTTAGGCTACTGACTTTGCACTGCCCCCCACACTTCCAGTGTTTGCCAAGACTAATTAGCAACACTTGGCATTCATTCTACAAAAGTTCCCCCAACTCCCAAATAGATTATTCCTGATGAGGGTATGAATTATCTACATGTAGGAGGCTTGGCAGGAAGTGACTGTAGCTGCTATTTCTGATTTTAGGAGCATGAAAGCCCTTAAGCCTTGCTCTAGAATAACATTCAGTGACCTCCCTCATGGAGAGGCTGTGGTTTCGGTAGACTCCAAATTTAAATAGAAAGTGGTCTTTCCCATTTCTTAACTAAGGAAACGGTTAACATTTCTTAATTTATTGGTATCATCCAGCTTTGTTTCCAAGTACTAAGGTCAATAGCTTTCATTTTCAAGTCAAGAGATAAAATCTCATACTTTTACAGAGCAACTAAGGAAGACCAGTAGCAACAGCAGAACACAGTATTTTACTTAAAGAGCGTTTTATTTTCTTTAGTGTCAGGAATGTGCCTGCCAAGGGTGACATATGCAAATATCTAAGGAGGTGTCAATAATATATTGGAAAATTTTTGCTTTTTTGGTTTTTTTACCTTTAAGGAGCATTTCAATGATATGTGTTTTCCTCTTTATAAAAATGTCTTTGTGGTGTCATCCAAATCTTATACTCACAATTCCTGGCAATATATCTAGCAGTAAAAAATTGTTTAGGATTAAAACATAATGGATGGTATCATCATAACTTCCCAACCACTAGACAGGAAATGAACATTTCCACATTCTACAGATTCACTGCACCTGCAAGATTTCATCATCTGTGCCTAAATCACCAGAACAGTAGATATACTGGAATTAGTTGTGAAAAATGTGAAAGCATTAAGGGATGCATACTATGCTCAGATAGTACTCCTTGATAGAGAGGAACCACTCACTAATCCACAAACATGACTAGAGGGCACCAGCAGGCTGACCTGCAGCCCACAGATGACCGAGTTTATCAGCAAAGCCATGATATCAGCAAATTTACCAGCAAATGACATGATACAGGCATCCTACTCAGACTTGGGCATATGGGTCCTGCATCTGTCAGTGTTACACCAGCAGTTGGCTCCCAACCTGGAGCAGATTCTGTATTCCCAATGAATTAGAGATCCCAGCCAGCACAGTGGATAAGCCAAGTCTTCTGAAACAGCACTGTTATATTTGAAAGGCCAATCTAGGTCAGAAGTAGTCCTGTGAGATTGTATGAGGGTTCTTCCCATTCATGGCAAGATTGTGATGCATAAGGCTTTTTCTAGTTGTACAAGCTTGTGAAAAGCAGCAGCACAGTGAGGAAATGAAAGCATTTATAAATGCCAAAAGAAAAAAATACTTCTGAAAATCTGAAAGGACTGGAACTTACAAGTGGTTTTTTCTCATGTGGAGAAGAAACTTTGTTAATATTTACCTGTTCATTTTCCTGGGAGAATTGGTGTGGGTTCCTGAGTCAGCCTTGATCTCCAGAAACACTGAAATAACTTCTCTTTAATAAAGAAGTTCTCTTCTTATGCTGTCCCAGTTTCATAAACTCTGTGAAGGCTAAATCCATTCATACCACACTGAACAATCTCAGAGAGTGAGAGAATCCTGTGACAGAGATAAGGGCTTCTACCTCCCCTCTCCCTCGGTATTTTCTCTTTCAGGAAAGTTCTTTATCCAATACTAACTTTCACTGGTTTAAACTAGTGGGAGGGTTGTCTTTCAAAGAGTTTGAAATAGAAGTATCCATTAAGAATGAACGCTTGACAGCAAGAAGCATCAAGGGCACTCTAGGACTGAGAAATTTAGCACATTGGCTTCCTTTATAGGATGAAGGTGTAAAAGAACTTGGAAACGTAAGATTAAACATTCTTCTTTAATTACCTGTAATCTACTTCAGAAGTATCTGTATACCTTAGTGGAGCATTCATTTTTTTACCTGACTTAGATCTTTAAACTAAATTCACTGCAAGCATTATGTTGTCAAAACGCCAGAGTTTATTTTACCCTTGGATAGATTTCATCACAAAAAGAGAGGTGTGAACTGTGAACAGGGACACATGCTGTTTTTTCAGGTCTCCTGCACAGCTTTGCTTGTATATTTTTATTTTGAAAACTTCTGGTCAAGCCTTTCTAATATAGAATACATATGGCATATAAGGATTATTGGGAGCTGATGATCTAGTCTAGAGTGCTGTAGAATTCTCCTCTCTTCTGAAAAGATAGTGGAACTGGAAGGATTACTGACAGTACAGTATGTACTTCATAGTTTTTTAAATAAAAAATGATAGTCCTTTAAAATAAATAGGCAATAATTATTAATTCAATAAGCTAATACTATGAAAATTTTAGTAATTTTGAACTAGTATGCTTAATATGCTTCTACCTTGGGGATTTCATTACATTTTAGCAATTATGTACTTTTATTTTACAGTGCTGTTAATAAAAAAAAAAAATTCTTCTCTTAAAGGTGTTTCTCATTTTAACCAGTGCCAATACTGATTAGCAGAAGAGAAGTTTTGGGTTTGTTTTAAAAGGGAAATGTTTCAAAATAAAAAAAAAATCAGGAATATAAGAAGGTGCAATTCCCTTTTTTATTGTGTTAACCTAATAAGACACCATTCAGATATGTCTTTATAAACCTCTCTTGAGGTAAAAATACATATAATTAAAAAAAGAAACAAAATAGTCCTCTGCTGAGTTTGCTTTTTCTGTACAATAGACTTTCTTTGTATTTAGTTTAGTTTGTCACTAATAAATGTAGTATTCTGAATATTAGTTATTTCAATGTCCTGCTGTGATTTTTGACATTCAATTTTAGAGATATTGTGGGTGTCTTATTTCTTATAAAACATTTTATGCATTATGTAAGAAATAAGTGCTTAATATTAGGGAAAAAAAGGTAAATAAAACCATGGAGGTAACTCCCCAGAAAAATCTCTCATTGGAAAGTATTGACAGTGTTATTTTGCTGGTTGCGCCTTTTCATTAAACTGTATTCATTCCTGATTTTTCTTACTACAGGAAAATTGTATCTTTTCTAGCTCTGTGTGTGTGTGTGTGTGTGTGTGGCCAGTCTTCACGAACGAAGACTTGGCTTTTCTAGCAGAAACACTTCATTTAACTATATGATATCTGGGGCATGCAGAAGGCTAACTAGAAACAGAAGGCATTTCAGAGCTATGAAGTAAAGCTTTTGTTGTGAGTTACCTGTTAGAGAAAGTTTTCTCTCTTTCATGACTATAGAAAAAGCACAGAAATGAATCCTAATGGTCCAGAACAAGATTTTGTGAGTGTTCCCCACATATTAGCACATCAAAAGAGCTCAAATTAACATGAATTTTATGAGAATAATTTAAGGAGGGGGGGAATATTTTTCCCTGATTAATGTAGCAGCCAATTTATTTCTATTTAGTGATTATTCAAGTCTTCTGTGTTTTATTCATATTAATTAATCTGTATATTCTACAGACACCCCAAGGAAAGGCAGACATGAATGCCTGTGTGCTTCACTCTGTTCTGTTAGGCTGAAGATTCAGATGTGAAACTTCTTCATTGTCACTCTTCAAAATAAGAATATTAACAAGAAAAAAGTAGTGAACAATAATACAGTCTGAATTAATAGGAGATTGAAAGAAGTGGCAGGAATACAGAAGTTTCTATTTGGGAATCCTGTCCACAGGGAAAAAAAAAAAGATACAGATGTGGAATTCAGCAAGCATTGAAGATGGCTACATAAAGATACAAGCATTTCTTTATGACCAAAATTGTTGGTTTGTGTTCCATGTGACTTCCTCGCTACAAAAGATCCTGAAGTGGAATAACAAGTAAGCCATGTGGCAATGTTCTGGTTTCACTCTGATGTTCTGATTTTTCCCTAAATACTGTGTACTGTGAAATATTGCTGCAAAGCTAAACCTTTAGGTCATATGTGATAAATTTTTAGCTGATCATCTAAGTCAAATTCCTCCATGAACTTTATGCTACAGACCCACAGTATGTGGTTAATGGTATTTTATATATTCAGTCCAAATAAAAGATGAGAACACCTAGCACAGTAAATTAATGTAGTGTGGAAAACACAGAGATTTTCTACAAGTAGATGTTGTTTTTACAATACAGTACAAAGACCAAGATCTTGTAGTGAACAGACTAGTAGAATGAAGTCCGCTAAGAAATAAGCCCAGATGCATTTCTTCTTGAAATAAGAAAAGAACCATAATGATTGTAAAACCCATAATGACAGTTTAATAGATTTAATTTAAGTTATTCACATAAATATAACTGAAATTTTACTCTGAAAGAAAGAACACTTTTTCAGTTGCATAAGAGAGCAAGATGGAGGAAATTCAGAGCATATTTTGAGGTAAACCTTTTTAGGATGTGGAACTCACTGAATGTATGAAAATGCATCTCAATGCTAGGCTTAATTTCTATAAGTGCTACATTTTTTTCAAAAAGCAAAAGTTCTGAAATATAAAAAAAATTGAATCACTCAACACAACCTTTGAGTGGTTTGCAAGCTTTATTATGTTAGAAAAGTATAAACTAGCAAAGGTCCTAAGACCTTTTCCCTCTGAAATTTATGACACTTTCTAAGTGGAAGTTTACTTCTCTGACTTTTAATACTTTGTTAAGAAGCAGGAAATGTCATCCACTGTGTGGACCTCAAAAATGCAAGTAATTTAGTCCTGTGGCTCCTCTCACCCTTTTTAGAACTGCATAATCCAGTGACTTCAGTGGATACTCCTGATTTATATCACTATTAATGAATCAGATCTGAAAACTTTGCACACATGAGAACTCATACTGTCTGTCTGGCCAATGAATTAGGATAAACTTGTTTGGAATTGTGTTCTGTGCTTCAGTGTAATGCTACACCTAAGTTCATGGTTAGCTTAAAAGGTGCTTAAATGATTCTCTTAATAGGTGCCTGCAAGCAGAAACATAAAAGATTATGATAAGAATAATTAAAGAAATAGTATCCAGACTGAACTCCATAAGCTGCAGAGGTAAAATGACTGAATTTGTCCTGGTATTGCAAAGGCTTTTGCAGAACCTCCTAACAGCTTTAATTATACATAGAAAGATTTCCTCCTTCAAATGAAGTACCTCCTTTAAAAACAGGTACTCCTTTGACTTCAGGTCATGTGACAATCTTATCTTATGTAACCATTGAGCCATTTGAGATAGGACATTTTCTAATTACATTAACTAAACACTTCTGGACTGATTTGACTTGAAAAATACCTGCCCATTGTTATCACCAGGTTTTGTTTTGTTTTATAATTAATGAAGAAGCAATATCAGTATCTAGTGAAACTGTCACACAATTTTCTGACACCATTTTCCTTATACTGCTTTTTTCAGATAGCTTTGCAAATCTAGAAAATAGCTTCAGCAAAGAAAATTTCCTTGACAGTGGACTTATTTTGGGATGGTTGGGATTTTATTGATTTAATAATTTTTTCTAGCTTCTGTAATTTGAAACCTGGAATATTGCAACTTGGGGTGCTGGAATGCTGGTGCCATTGAAAAAGATCATTTAAGTTTGGTTACAGTCATTTTCAGAGATCTTTAGCTGGTAATATATTTCTTGGGTTACCAATGTATAAAAAGCCTGAAATAAATTCTTAAGTCAGTAATCACTTGTTTTAACGTCCTCTCCTGGAATGTAGCCTTTTCTTTTATAAGATAACTATGAAAAGAATGAAATCCAAAGTGCCTGTAATGTAGCTTTTCCCCAGGAAACAATTCATCTACTGAAAGTACCATGACTGCTAGTATCAAGGGGAGAAGGAATATAATTAATTCACTGAGAACAATTGTGTCTATATTGCCTAGACTGTCAGGTCAAGATCTCTTATAAGAACTTTTCATTAATACTTATTTACCTCTAGTGAAGATTCAGGACTAAGTTCTGGGACCACATACTGCCATCCTTCTTCAGAATTGTCTCGTAATCAAAAGTGACTTGTGTCCTTTTTAAAATATTTTCTCAACATAATTTCTAGAAATAATGATTCGCTATAAATATTGCCAGCTTCCTCTCTGAGAAAGACACCTAACTGAAACTCCCTATTTGTGTTGACACTATGAAACTTCTATAGTTCCATTGGTTTGTTGCCATGGCATTCTTTGTGTCACTGCCTGCAACCAAGCTATGATGCATTGATGGATTATTTTAATTCAGACTGTCCATGGTGTAAATGATTACTTTAGTAAAAGAGGGAATACTATTAAATACAACTTTAGAGAACCATTATCCACAAAAGATTTTTAATTTTTTTTAATTTATATTAGGATTTTAAAAAACAGTACATTTTACAAGAGGAAATGAGACGTGTTTCTATCATCCTCGAGATATTTATCCATAGGATTTAATATAATGTAAAAAGATATTATGATAAAGTGAATGTAAACTTTAAGCCTCTTCTACAATGCTAGTAGTAGAAAAAGTAGTTCCTATGCATAAGAAAGTGTAAGTCTCAATAAAGTATAGTATTAAACTTCAAAAATAAAACACAAGATTGGCAAAAGTTACCAGATGAAATACATAGACCAAAGTTCTTCATATTTGAAAGAATCACTTCTTGTTTTTTAACAAGCGGTTACCAAGTTAGTGAGTGTACCATTTTTAGCAGTAATTGCTGAAGGTGTCTTATATAGGAACACCTGTTGTTAAAATAATTTCAGTGCAGTTATTGGTTGTATCTGCCTTCTCTGGAAACTCAGATCTCACCATGACCCAGAATTGCAAACGTAAATCTAAATTACATGCATCTCTCTCTCCCACTGAAATATACAGCTACAGTAAAGTTCTCTAGATCCGGACTGAGAGATAATTAACCTTTTCACTCAAACTAAAGAAAAAAAAATTAAAGTTGAACTGTATTTTTTATTTAGGTTGGCAGTGCCCTCACACCAGTCAGATTTAGACTGACTTCTGTTGATATAAATGCATTATGTTCTATCAGACATCCATTCGAGGTGAATTTAGGGTATAATAGTCATCTTTGAGAACTGATGAGAACAAATACTGACCAGGCATTCCAGAGGTTCAAAACCTGAGTTTGTGAAACTTAAACTGAAAGGTTCAGTTCTAGGAGCTGTAAGCCATTACTGCAATCTTACTGTGTCTGTTGTCTGGTTACCAGGTGAGAAAACAAGCCATACTGTTACCTACTGAGAAGAAATTCTGAGCGAGTTTTTAGAAACAGTTCCACAATATTGTATAAAAATTTGATGTCTTGCATTTTATACTAATTATGCATTCAAGGGGGAAAATTACAGTTAGAAAGATACAATCTGTGTGTGAGGTCTGTTTAGTCTTCATGACCAGTTCTTGAGAATCCGATGCACTCCTTGGGGATAGAGGAGGATGGTGATGGTGTTGAAGGGGAAATAAAGAGTTTTCCACTATTTTTTAGTCCAGGAATTGGGTTACATGGGACTAGATAGACACTACTTTTTTTTTTTTTTTTCTGTGAACCAAGATCAATTCTAATGATAGTCCTTGTCTTTCTGGTTCCTGAGCTTTTCGCTTTTTTCCTTTTAAAACTTGGTTTTTGGAATCCCATTGAAATCAGTCCAGTTTCCTTCTTTAACATCTGTGAAAGGTTATTAAGAGCTAATAAAGACTTGAAAAATGTGATTGAGCTAATATGAGACCATCAGTGAACTAGTTTGTGCTCATTCAGGCACAATGGATGCGAAGGACAATCCCACAAAACACAGCTGGCAGTGAAAAATTTTGCAAACATAGATTGGCTTCTATTACTTGGCAGGAAAAACTACTGTGATTCTGAAGTACAGAACTGCTTTTTTCCTCTATACTGTTTGCCAAACCAGTTCCAGAAAAATCGCATGAGTGAGAAGTGTGAGACTTGTAGTTAGTGATATGTTTTCAGGTAAAAGAAACTAGAATTACATGCTGACAGCAATCAGGTCTACATGTGTTAATGAGGGGAAATGTTTCTGCTAGTCCCTCTCTGTCTCAATAACCATTCTCAAGGGCTTTGCAAAAAGCTTTCACTTATTTTGTATTGTATACCTAGTAGGCTATTGTCTTCTCAGTGCATCTGGTGTCAAATCTAATTCCTTTACTCTTTACCCAGAGGAAATCCTTCTCCATTATTTCCTAGTGGGAGAAAAGGCATCTTAAGCTTTGCCCCACTGAACAGAGACAGCGTGCACATTTCACGTATCATCTTTCTGTACCTTTTTTTTCCCTCGAGGAGGTCTCATGTTAGTTTCTTAGAATCAGGGAATGAGATTCTTACTAGTTTCACCTTGTCAGCTTTTTCTGATTAATGAAACCAATACTGTCATTAAAATTTGGGCCATATGATTACAGTTAATGAGATAGTGTAAATGGAGTAACAGTCTTATGGCAATTTATGTCACCTGTGATTCTGACCATTAAACTGTGAACTTGTTAACCTGTTGGGGACATCTGGATGAGAAAGACAAGTCCATTCCATCAGATGTGTTCTGCACACCACATTTTTTCCAGGAGTGTTAGATACATATGTTTCAGTTTGCAGATGTTTATTTACTCATATATAAGACTCAAATGGAGTTAATTTTTGGGATTGCAGTTGAATTATTGTGTTATACACAGCAAAAGAAGAGGCCCTTGCAGTAATGTTGGAGCCCTGAGGCTGTTGGCTCAGCTCATAATATATTGTACTGTGAGTGTTTCAGCTCTCTCAGAGGGGATTGCTGGTCCTACTACGAGGTCAGGAGTTAACTACTTGTATTTTAGCAGTGTGCTGATATAAATACGGCTTCTATGGAAACCTTACTTGACGTCATTTTTGGACCTTTGCTACAGTACCTAAGCTTTAGGAAAAGTCAATAAGAACATTAGATTGTTGTCTGTATTATTACTTGCCACTTCCTGCCAGCAATCTACCAATTCATTAGCAGAGACTTTTGGAAATCTCACTTGATTATTTATGCAGTCAATAGCAAGGCTTGTCTGCATTCATAATTGTTTGATTTTATGGCCTCTTCTTTAAACAAACATTGTCTATGGTAATGCGATGCCCTGATGGATGGGAAAGGTTTTGTCTGTGAATATCATTTAGATAATTAAAAATGACAGATGAAATCGCCTGCTGTCTTGACCTGTACTTTGTTCCCTCAGTGATGCTGAAGAGATGCTGATTGCTGTCAATCAAAAACCATTGGAGGTTTGTAAATTCTGGCTGCTGTGAACTCTGACCTCGAGTGTTGATCTGAAATAGATAATAACCTTGAAATTCTATTAGAATTTAAAAACTGTTTCACCGAAGGGGCATGCTATATATTTTTTTCTTAAGAACATGATTACTGAATGTCATTGTTTACTCCACATAATCTAGGAAACAAAAGTAAACATATTATGTTTAACAAAACTTAATAGTAAAAATCAGAACTAAAATCTTATAAAATCACCTCTCTCTGTTTCTGTTTCAAAGCTTCCAATCATCTTGAGAAAAAATTCCTTTTCATACTGTACAATGGTGTCCAAATAATGCTTGGATTTTGTTTATTGATTCTAAACCTTATGATGTCCTGACTTAATGATGTATTCTGGCTTTCCATCTATCTCATTTTTTCATTTCCTTTACGATTAGTCTTTGAGACACTTTTTTAATATTTATTTAACAATAGTTCTCTTCTTAAGAACCAGCAGGAAAAACATCAGCTAGAATATTTAAGACGTGGAAAGCCCAGGCAGAAATGCACAGAGTTCTGAACGAACAACCGCCTTGAAACCTGGGTCAAGAGATCAGGTGCATAAAGGGCAGTCACCATGAGATTTTTTTTTTCATTACCTAGAAACTTCTGGGATAATAGCAAGTCATATTATTTGTTTTGAGATCTGGGGTTAGATTTGGAGTGGATTTTTTTTGTTTTTCATGGAACAAGGAGGTAAAAGCATTTTGAGATTATATTTTGATATAATCAGTACTTTATAATTTTAAATTTACTGGGAATAGTAATTGCCAAACTTCAGGAAATTAAACACTCAGGTTTTACATGTTTGTCCTATTAAGAAACAACAAATAAACATAAAATAAGTGGTTTAGGACTTAGTAATATTTATTTTACAAGAAAAAAATTATAATTAGGGTACTCCAAGTAGGTCTTGGGTATATGTTCTTAAGGGGGTGAGTGTAACTCACTTTGTAATAGTAACAGAAACAACTAAACCTGATCTCTGAAAAGGTAGTTGACAAAATTACTTCCTTTGTCTTTGGAATTTAATGTGAAATTCCAGTAGGGCTGGCTTAATATGTAGGATTTTCTGTAATAGTCTTGGATTGGTGCAGAAAAAATAATTTAGACATTTTCTCATAGGTGGAGGGGAAAAAAAAATATCATCTACACATTATATTCAGAATGAATTGTAAGGGACTCACTAAATTAGGAACAACTCCAGTTTTGTTTTGAGTTAGCACCCAGTTTGTTCCCTGAACAGAAGCCAGTGAATATATGACCATTTTAATTTCTGACTTATTTCCATTTGTTTAAAAAGGACAGGTGAAAGTTACTGTCTATGTAAGTGAGACCAAATACTTTCAGTTCAGCTGGCATAGGTGTATTTTGCAAGTTTTTCACATGTCACTAACAAGGCTTCCTAGCACCTGACACTCTCTGTAGTAGTCCCAGGCCTTTTTTAAGCAAAGGCTGTGAGCCAAACAAAACTGGCAAATGGGTTTATTATCTGTACAATTGTGAACAAGAATAGAAGCCTTGAGGGCTTCTTTTGCAATTTTCATTATCTGAAGCTTGGAAGGTGTTGCTTTAATTAGTTATCTTTTATTAAGCTTTTGCATAGAGGGGTCTCTTTTTAACTTTTTTTAAATTGATTGTTTAAATATGTTTATGGTTTTCTTTGTTAACAATCTTGGTAGTATTATAGGATTAGTTGAAAATAAACTAGGAGAAAAGTGGAAAAGGTGAGACTGAGTGAATGAAAATAGTTTATTTAAAAAAATCTCAGGCACTGTCGTGACCCTGAATTTAGATACATTGGAAGTTAGGTTTGGATTTATTAGCATACTCATAGAAGTGATATCTCTGTGCAAGTAAGTTTACTTTACCAGTTGGATCCTGACTATGATTTAAAATATCTGCTTGTCTATAAACACACCTGTGGTTTAAATAATTGCTGATTTTGTAAGATTTTCAGTAAATGTGTAGTGGAGTAAATCTGTAAAATATTACAAGTAATTTGCCACTGAATGTATCCCATCCATTTTTTGGAAATGGGATTTTATTGCTAAAATGTCATTCCTAGACATAGCAAGAAAATGTTGGCTGTTGATTTTGAGGAGATTAGGCTGGTCTAAAATTACTGAATCTGATTTAAGGTGCATAGACTGAGCATCTATGAGTATAAAGTGAGATTCCTTTTAATTCAAAAGGGCTCCTGAGGTTATTTTGCTACAATATGAAAATGAATTGTGACAATACAGGCCTGATTACAAGCATCCCATGCTGTCCCACTGTGACAATTAGCTCCCAATTGTTAAGCCATTTGTTTATTAGAACATTAAGGGCTGGTGCTGTTTTGACTTGTAACTGGAAATGGATTGCTACCAAGGTTGGTTATGAACACAAGGGGCTCTCAATAAAGTGTTTTATTGGACAAGAATAACCACACATTTAAACTAATTTAATTGAGTCACCTCTAGTATATTCCAAGAGAGTTATTAAAAAGACATCTGTAACAGGTAGTTCACTTAATCTAATAGAAATTTGTTTTAAATGTTCATAAAACTTTAAACTATTCTCCAGGGACCATAAAGCAGTAGGCAACACAGTAAAATGACCCAGGAATTAAAAAGGTGTTTGCTAACACTCTATGACTCTTAGTACAAGCACAGGTTAAATTAAACTCGGTCCCATTGAGAAACAAGTAGAGGTGTTCTGTGCATAGATGTACATATTCATATGTACTTGGTCAAGCTGCAGCTAGAATTTGTTGGGAGGGGTTTTTTTAATATATAATATATAATATTCCTTGGGAAAATTGATCACATAGACTCTTCTCATGAAAACAGTGAAAACAAAATGGCTTCTATGAGACAGTATTTTGCTGGATAACAATTATCAACCTCAGGGTGGAAATTCTTTTCAGAAAAAGGGAGTGCTCCCTTTTTTCTGGGCGTTAGGGTGTGCTTCTGCTTCAAAACATGGTTGACTGTTGTGTGCCTATGGTGTCCAGAAACCCTGCATTCCTCTTGGCAGAGACAGACTTTTACAGTGCAAGATGTATGATGCTGAGATTCTTGAAGTATGCAAAACCCTGCAAAAAGAGCACACGTAAGCACTGGTCATGCATTTGGAAGGGGGCCATCCACCTGAGTAAATATTAAAAGGAGCTATCATCCTCCATCCAGTACTCCTTTGCAGCCCTGGAACAATATGCCAGTGGCAGTGGACTTCCTGCAGATAGAGAGGGGGATGTGAAGAGAGAATTTTTAATAAGACAGTAGAAACTATTTGCACAAAATCTATCATTTCCCTCCCTGGACTGAATCTAGAGGTGGTCAGACAGTCCAGAAGGTGCATGGCAGAGGATTAAGAGGAAAAGATGAGCACAGTTTTTCATGTTTCTGCCAAAGGAACAGACAAATGTTGGGGTGTTATTTGCTTTCTTTAAATTTTCTACAGAGAAATGTCCTTTAAAAAAATTTGCTCAATCAGAAAGCTATCCTTATTTTTGGAAAGTTTTACATAAGGTTATTTGGATGCATGTTGCACTGTATACCAAATGTCTTCATAGTTATTCAAAATTTGCAACACTGTTACCACCAAAAAAATTTAAGGTCTGACAACAGCCTCCTCTGTGAAAAGAGAGCAGTAGCTCATTGGTCATGCATATGGTGGAGAAGATTTGGACATTATATAGAGAGCTATAGTGTGCCGTTCTTACTGGCTTCTTATTAGTCACAATCTTATTTTTTAATCCTTGCTTGCTCTATAGTGCTTTTTAGTGTCAAACAGTGTCATACAAGACTAAGAAGTGATAAAAGGAAACAGCATTTTGAAATTATCCACAACAGCAATAATCAGCAGTAGGAAATAAAAATTAAGTATAAATATAGTGAAGAGGGAAATAAGTGGGAGTATTAGGTAATGTGATAAATGATTGAAGGGTTGACAAAAGAATCTAGAGCATATTAAATTTGATAAGCAGAACATAGAGGCCACAGCAATGAAAAACAAACAGAATGTACTTTAGGAATGGAAAGTTTGCATCATGGAAGTTTAAACTTTATCATTCTTTGCTTTGAAGAAAATGTTTTTGCTGGTTGAGCTTGAGGATTATCTAAAAGAAGACACTAATTCACCACACAAATTGAAATTAGAATCTGAAAAAAATTTGTGTCAGTCATTCATTTCCAAATCTGCTCTGAAGCATCTGAACTTCAGCTGAGAGAGCGTACAAATTTTGCCCCACTTTCAACTTTACTGTTTGTGGCATTATGACCTAATTTCATTTGGCTTGTTCTGTCTTTTTGCATAAAAAGTCCTATTGGATTACTTCCATATCCAGATACAGAAAACTGAGTAAATCAGATCTGGTTAATTTGATTTTAATATCTATGAATATGCACTTTTTCCATTGCTCCCAAAGTGTGTGTATATATCTGTGATTTCACAGGTAAAAGAGGTAGCAATTTACACAACTACCCCACTTTGTTGATGAATTGCTAATAACTAAAAGGGTTTCCAAGACATGGTAACATGGTAACAAATATTTTTAAAGATATTTTATTGTTTTCATAATTTTCTTAAACAATTGTATGTAGCTAAATTATAGATTGAGAGATAAAACGCCAAAACCTTTATAAAGTACTTTGCTGTGAACTACAGTTTTTGAAGAAAAAACATTTGTTATGGGAAGGGATGGTGGGTGAAAGAATAATATCATCTTTGCACTTAAAAGCAGCAGTAATGTGGATATAAAGAGATCTGAAACTTTATGAAGCTAGAAATCCTTGTTTATGTGTGTCACCATCTTTACTGCTTAATGATGAATGCATCAAAAGAATTGATATAAATAATATTTCAGTATGTATTAGATAAATACTTAATGTCCACAGGTTTTTCTAATTAAAAAAAAAAAGTGCTATAAGTGTTTCAAAATAAGTTGGTTTTTTTAGGAGAATTCAAAACTGTATGTGAAAGCTGCAGTGGTTTAAAACATATAGATATGTGGCTTTGAATTATTTTATTACATGCATGTTTTTCCTCTTCTCTGTCTTGAAGTCCATGAGAAAATAGTAGTTGTTAAAATTGTTGTTCCTATTTATGATTTACATACAGACAGTGTACTAGGCACTGTACATAAAAAGTTAAATACACTATCTCTTTGGAGGACCTGAATTAATTTTCTTCTAAATAAAGAATTAATAGCTTACAGTTCCTGAGATATAAGCATTGCTGGTTGATTCTAAGTTGGTGTATTGTGAATTTATTTCATAACTTGGGCCCTGGAAAATACAGCAACACAATGCATCACTGATACAAGAGCGATAGATTTAGAAAATGTTTAGTGAGAGTATTCCACCCAGACCAGTAGGAACACCTGCTTCTATTATTCAATCACTGATAAAATGGTAAATAGCTTATGTCAGTCATGCAGCTTGCATAAAGCTACATAGTTTGCCTGTAGGTTTGGCCTTTTTTTTTTCTTTACTTCTACATGTTTTGTATTCAATTTCTTTGTTAACTGACATCTTAGAATTATAGGATCATAAACGGACACTGACACTATTTTTATCTTTGTTCATGTTATCTGTCTTGCAAATGCAGCTCTGCATGTCATACCTGGAAAAGAAGAAGGATGTTGAGGCTACAGATTCTTGCTTTTAAATAATAGAGTAGAATCTACATGGTGTATTTGGTCCCAGGTTGTTTGTTTTTTAACTAATAAGCTGACTGTGCTTCCCCTCAAATCTGTGAGAATAGGAACTTTGATGTTTACATCCTCCCGCATACTTCTTGCTCCCAATTTCGTTAACTGTTATGCAAACAGGAGAAATAATGACACTGCAACTTTATTTATATGATATGATGTAATGGTAATTATATTCATTTCAGTGTACTACCCAAAATAGTATTCACTTGGAGAAAGATGATTTCATCTGCACTTGGACAATAGAATTTTTCCAGTGACAGATTTTAGATAAGACAGTTATAAAGCCTAGGACCTCTAAAAAATTTGAACACTGTCCAGAAAACAATTTGTTCCTGGGTTTTGTAAGTCTTTTCTGGACCCATTGTAATACTGCTCTTTCAGAATGGCAAGGGTATTTCATTTCAGCTGAGTGGTATTAAATAATTAAATGATCCCTAGGTGATATTAAATAATCCCCATGATGGCTGGCTGCCATCATGTGTGTGCCATGGAGTCCAGCCTGGTGATATCATATTGCATTACATTTTTTGAAGGAAACAGTGAAAGCAGCACTTCTAAGCAGACTCTGAATCAATTCCTTTCAAAATCAGCTTGTAATAGGTAGGTAGTAAATACCTACTGCTCCCTATACCTTTCAGACCAAAAAATTTTCATTATAGAATGTGCTTCTGCTTTATTTATATTTTAACAGGTTTTAGCACTTGTGTTGTTTCAGAGAGGGATTGAATATTCTGCACAACTAAAACTCCATGGCCAAAGAAGTACCATGCTTTTTTCTACTGAAGTTTCATTCACAAAATATATATTTTGAAGGGGAAAATGATCCATTGCCTTCTGTTACCTGTGCTACTGGCAATTATATGGCAGGCTGTCAAAAAAACTATTGATCAGATATTTAAATTCTGAGTAGAACTGTCAGTGAGAAGTACTCAAATGTCATCCAGGTATTCATCACTATTTTTTTTCCAGAACAATTCAAAATATTATCAGCTCTCATTCTAATAAAAGACTAAGGTTGTAACACTGTTAAAGCCTCAGCAGCAACTGAACATACTACAGTGTGAACCCTGAAAACAGACAGCCTGTCTGGCTGAGGGACAAAGAGGTGTGCTAGTAGCAGTAGACCATAGTTAACAGCTTTCCATCTCCTTTTCCTTAGAGCACCAGCTCTCTCATTTTCAGCTATGTAGGTAGTCCTTCAACATATGTTCTGGAGTTCCAAGTGTCAGGTTTTTAGCCCTTCTGGTATGTAAGTGTGACTTGCACGTTATTGCATGCAGTTGAATCATCTTTATTTTTTTCCTACTAAAAAAAGGCCAGCAACCTTAAAAGCTACTATTAAAAAAATAGTAACTGAGTTAGAAAGTCAATTACCAGAAGCTGAAGCAATACTGAATTTATGGCTTTCTGCACAACCTTAATTTGTTCCTCTTGCATTTATGTTTTATGATACAGTCTTCAACCATGTGATCACACACTGCTTTGTACTCATGTTCTCTGCATTATTCGATATGCACAAAAACAAGGTCCTGAAGAGGAGTTGTGGCAGTGTAAAGATACCAGAGGATTTTCCTACAGAGGATTTTTCTATCATTACTATTTTCTTTAGTAATGGAATTACATAAAGTAAAAAATTCATGGAGTTTCAAGAAGAAAAAGGTTGGTCTCATGAATGACAAAATTTCACAATGTACCTAAGAAACCTTAGTTTGATCCATGTTTCTGCTAGATTTTTATACAAGACTAAGCAATTTAAACTAAAATATTGGCAGGAGGCCACTAATTGTGCATTCCTCAGATCCTTGACATCAGTTCAAGTTCACAGAGGCAGGTATGGAAAAGATCAGAGTATACACAGCTGCACTACATGAGAGTTCATTCTAGGAAGTGCCACTAGTAGGACACTGCACTCAACTCTCTAGACCAGACACTTAGATGTCATGCAGTTCTGTCTTCCAGTGCTGGCTGTGCTACCTATTAACTTTTTGACCCCTGGAAGGTCTCTTTGTCTTGATTTCTCCACCTGTAAACTGGAGATAATAACACTCTCATCTCATAGTGAAGATGAATTTATTAATGTTTACAAGGCATGAAAATTCTGGGGTGATGAGCACTCTAGAAACACCATGAGGAAATAAACAATTCTGCATTCACTGCAGGCATTTGATGGTGTGCAGTAAATAAAACAGGGACCAGTAATAGCATGTTAAGGATAAAAATATTGAAGAGCTGCCTCTCTCTGAGCAGTATTTATCTCGGACTTCAGGCAAGGTAGGGGGCTGCTGTGGAAAAATCATTATATGGTCCTGTAATTAAAATTTGTGACATTATGATTATACATGGGGTGAGTATAAGGGTCAACTTTCTCCAAGCAACATTAATTCTGACATTTCATAGCTTTTGGGAACTTGAATTTCTCACCCGTAGAATATTCTTTAATTATTTTTTTGAGTCTAGCAACTCTCATTGCATAAAGGACAGTAAGAAACAGACTAGCCTATATACCTTAAAAATGGTACTGTAGTCCATGCCTGATAAGGAAGAACAACCAGACCTGAAGATGACTGTAGTTAGAGATCAGCTATACCATAGAGGTGTACACAGGGAAGAACAGCTATTGTGTTTTTGGCATTGTTTTTAAACTTCTTAAGATTCTTAGTTTCTTACAGTACATATGAAAGCCAGCATACAACCGACAACCTCAACTTTTTCCTCCCAGCATTTTCTTGCAGTTGCATTCCATCCTTCTCTCTTTAAATCAATACCAGACTATATTTAATTCTCTCAAACCATAGCTCCTTCCTGCATTTGCTGTAGCCTAGTCTTCAGAGGCTGATTGGAAATCAGCTCAATCTGAAATCAGAAGGGTTGAGTCATAGTTCATTTGGTCCCAGCTCCAAATGTCACTCGGCGATCACTTTTCCCGTCTCAGTGGTAGAAAATGAAATATGTAGAGACTCACCTCACTTCCATGTGCTTGTAGAGATGAGATAGGGAAAAAAATTGCTGACAGTGTTTCCTGCCTGCCCCTGGCAGAGGTTTACACTTCAAAATGTAATTGCAATCAACTATAGTTTTAGTTTTTCTGAAACATTTAATTCAGGCAGTTTAGGTCAGCAATATGTTTGCATTATATTGTGTATCTGCAATGATTTTCAGCATACAAAAAGATACATCCCCTAGTCCTGACAAATAGTGGCTGATATGGCACACTTATTTGCCCTCTGGTTATTAAGCATTTAGTTGAGGAGGAGGAGTTACTTAGTCTTCATTCAATAGTGCCTGCCAGAATCACAAGTGAGTAAATCCCACACTAGAGAAGGAAATAATCTGTGAAGAAAATCATTCCAGATCCTGTCTATGAAAAATGTCTTTGATATACGTTGGCCCAAACCCCATGTTTGTAGCTGTCCAAATCAGAACAAGTAACTGTATTTTGTCATACTCTTATTCATCTCTGTCAGTGTTTCATAATTTTGGTAATGATACTTGAACTACTGAAACAGCTGGAATGAGTAGGAGGATTTTGTGGTAATATTTAGTAAAAACTGTAGTCCTTTCTGAAGTTCTGCAAATTAAATGTCAGTCATTCTGATGTTGCTTGTAATACTTTTACTTGCTAAAGGCTGTTGCGTGATGAGGGAGCAGGGATGCCTTGTTAAATTCTCTCCTGAAAGAATAGTTACAAATGCCCTTCTAGAACTTACATACAGTTGTCATAATGATCCTTACATCAGCCTAGTAGAAGTGATGTGTAGTATGGATAAGGGTGTGAAAATATTACTCTTCTCTTTCTCATTACTATAGAGGCTATCAGCAGAAATGTGGTTGTAGTTAGGTATTAGGGAAAACTGATGTTCTAGGTTTCCAGCTTAACAAGTGCATATTACCTAACTTTAATTATTTACAGTCAAGATTTCTTATAGAAGCATTACTTATAGAGCTCTTTTATCACCTACCATATTTTGAGTAACCTGAAACAGTCAAATTGAATTTTCATTCACTTTTTTTTGGAGTGGTTTCCCAACTCTTAACACAACCTAGACCTTAGGTTGGATAGAGACTTATTCTGGTAGTCTCTGAGTGGAACTTTATCCCCTGCTCCTTTTAGAGCTAATGGCAAAGACTAAAGCATCTTCTAAAAGCAATCATAGAAACAAAATGGTGTTTTGCAGTCAGACTAGCCATCGTTTTGCAGGTTCAACCATTTGTGTTGCTGGCCCCAAGTTTCTTAAATTGGTTTTAATAACTGATGATCCCATATTGTTGGCAGCATTGGCTGCTGTCTTCAGAAGCCAGAATGCTGAAGCTGGAACACTTAAAAGTGAGTGCTAACATCAACAACTTTATCACAAATCATAAGCACGTGCTTAGTTCTGAAAGATAGACTGAGGATCAAACACCGTAGAACAAAAACTCTTTATAATTTAATCACTGTTCCCGATTCTGCTGTCTGCCTGCTAATGGCTGCGCACATCTTATATTGGCTGTCCAAAAGGCCACCATGTGCTCCTTTGACAGTCTCACCTTGTAGAACAAAATCAGGATGATGACTCATTTAATTATATAAGACAGACGTGCTTGTATTCTCTGGAAAACCATAAGCAATGAAAGTAGTCTCCAAAATGTATGTCTCCCTTGATAAGAACATCATATGCTTTACAGCTTTATGAGCTGTGCCTTACCTTTGGCCTCTGGAATGCATGCAAAATGCTCCAGAAAGAATATCCAAACTGATGTGTTCTTTTTAACAGCTAGTAACTTTTGTGAAATGACACAATCCCATACCCTCAGCTGTGGAAGCCTCTAAATTGCAAGCAAAGGGAATCCACTCAAAAATATCCTAAAACCAGACTTAAATAACTTGACACTAACTGCATCTGCAGTTCCTCATTTCTGCCAACTCCTCTCTAATATTTAGAAGTCTATTTGAAATCAGATGGGACTTCATTCTCAAAGTCCAGATCATCAGTTAAAGAGCACATTTGAATCCTCTTTTTTATCCTCTGCCAAGATCATTTCAATTTCCCTGAGGCATGCATCAAATGCAGTTATCTAAGTAATGGGAGATGAGATCATGTCATTCCTGATCTCAGGTTTCTAGACAACGCCCACACTCTGGGACAGCAAAAGCTCTCTATAGTGAAACCTTCAACCAAATATTTACACAGAATGTTTACATACGCATGGGAGCTTTGACGCTGTACGGGTATTCTCCTATCCAGGGAATCACCTTGTTTTTATAAGCTGACACTATTTACATGACTCTCAAGTCAGCTCAAATTCCTGATACTTCAATGTTTGCTTGAAACATTTCACGAAGGGTTGTGATTCTCCTCCTCTTTACATCACTCTGTGACACTACACAGAGAGCGTTTACACAAAGAGAAATCGTTTCTTTTGCTTCTGTAAATTTCTTGGATCAGGCTGTTTATTCGTCAAATGCTACAGTGACAGTTGTCTCTGAGTTATCCATAACCTGATGTTCTCAGATAGCTGTAGGACAGCGTTGCTCCTCTGTGTACTCAACTGAGTTTAGATCAGCACACTGTTCCATATATGCATCATCTAAATAAAATGAACACCTAGAGTCTCAAAAACAAAACTGAATAATAATCCTACCCTGTAAGAAGTAAAACTAGGGGATTTATTTGGCAATGGCTCTTAATAAATCCATATAAGCTGAAATCTAAGTGTACTTGGTGGTGGTGGTGTTATATTTAATCTTCAATCTGTTTTCTAATTCAAAATGTCCTCTATGTTCATCTGTTCTAAAACAATCCCGCAAAATAAGTAGCTAAATCTCATATATATCTTCATTAAATTATTCATATTTGCACTCTGAAAGTCTGCTTTCCATGCATGCTAAAAATAAGAATCTTCAGGATAAGATATCTTGTAGTTCTTATGCAGGACTGAGGGTGGGTTTGTTTTTGTTTGCTGTTGCCTGTGAATTTTGTGATTGATGGTCATATTTGTTTAGTATTTGGAAGGTTTCATCATGTCAGATGACACTTCCCATGTCCTCGACCCTGTATCATTACAAAGCTCAATTGCCCAGAGCTTTGCTCATTTTGTTTTGTGGCAAGGTATGTAATTCACCATAGGTCTCGAGTAGACTTAAGCCTCTGCTTGTCTAGACTTTGGTTTAATCAGACAATAAGTTGACATTTGTGCAACTGAAAAATAGCTTGTTGTAATTCCTGTAGGGAGATTGCCAGCCTTTGTGCATGCTTTTCCTTTGCCACATTGATGGCATATATGGAATATTGTTGTTTGCATCCCCACCCCTCTAAAATTATCAGCTGATATCAATTCCAGGGCACTGGGAACTGTGTTCTCCCCTTCTGCAGCTTTTTCCTGGAGTCTTAGGAGCCTTCCAGTGTAGAGCTGCTCTTCTGGGACCTCTCAGCTGAGCACATGTCCAATGACTAGGGATTGAAATAATGATTTGTCACTCAGAGTTGACATAGCTCTCTGAAACTTTCCTATACTTTAAATGTTGCCTTTCTAACTCCTGAGGCTCTGGATAAAGGGTGAACCTTAGAAAACCTTATTTGGCTGGTCCTGACATTTTGCATCTTCAAAAACTGGAGTGTCTTAGCTACCTTTAATGCTCAGTAATTTCTTTCATATAGGACGTATCCCTGAATTTCTTTTTCTTCTCCAACATACCTAAGAGTGACCCTTACCCAGTGCTGTGATGATGATGTAATGAGAGCGTGATGTAATATTTGGCCCAGATACCACTGGAAACACTTTGGCTTGGATTCTCCATCCCCATCCAGACCTCCTGGCCTTCAGAAGTGCCTAGAAAATATTAGGAGTTGGTAGGCCATCTGAATGCTCAACACGACCATAAAATCCAAGACCCAGTTTAACAGTTGGGAGGAAAATGAAGGCACAAGTAAAGACAGAGGAGAATTTCTCGAAGTATTTAAAAATTGCACAGATTATAATGAAAAGTGATTTGTACTGAATCCATATGAAAATAGTATAAACTACAGAAGATCTATGGTTATAACTCCAGAGGAAGCTGATCTGTACATTTTTGGAAGGGTACAGAACATGTAAAAAAAAAACTGATCAAGAAGGAAAACGTAGAGGAAAGGACAGGAGACCAATAAGAATGAACTTAAGAATATCTGCGAATTAGTAATTATTGTAAAAGTACCTTAAATTTTTCAATGCTCATTGCTCTTCTCAGTGAGTAAAATAAATCATGCAGATAAAAAAAAATCAGACTCTTACAGGGTTATATTGTTGAGATTTCTTTCCAGCTCTTCACAAGAAGAGTATAAGATTTCTAATTTGTAATACTTAACTGATTGAGTAGTTTGAGAAGTATTGTACTCTGTCGGTAAGTGCAACCTCTCTTGCAGTATGGAAGAATGAAATATTAGAGCTGATCTCTGGCTTAGCTTGAAATGCTGAGCATTCCATTCAGAAAGGACATGTTTGACTGTGATACAAGAGTCTATTGGAAGGCCTCACAGAAATGGGGGGGTGCAGGGAGTTGAAAAATGTTGAAAAGCACCGAAAGATGAGCCACATGCTTCTGCACTCTGTAGATCTGAGCGAGATGCAATACAAGATCCACCACTTATAAAAATAGCTTAGAAAACATCAAATAAAGTGCTTTTTTATGTATTTCATATGTTAATTGACTGGAAAAAAAGATCAAGTTGTGAGGTGCAAATCTGTTTTTCTACGACTGTTCTGGACCAACATCAATACAGAGAAACAAAGTTTTTAAAAAAGGCAATAACATGTTCATACATATTCATGAACTTATATAACCATTAATGCTTATATTTGTTTCAAAAGACTCTACAAGTCTAAGCAATTAAAAATTAAAATAATACATAAATTTCTGAGAACTATTTTTTGTTATTAAAATATAACAAATGTGACCAAACATGACTTTCTCATCTATACTTGCTATGAAGCAGTATTGTGATGCAGCCCTAAAGATTGCAAAAAGAGCTTTCTTTTTAAACTGTGATATTACGTTGCTTGTCTGCACATGGATATGTTCCATATTAGATGCTCCTGATTGACTCCATGTGTGAATGCTTTTATTCTAGAACAACAGTGGGGAAACCCAACTTTCAAACCTTACAGGAATGAAACCCCCTTGATGAAAAATAACAGTGCCCAAGCATGTAATTAATTGGCAACAGCTACTGAATCATGGAGGGATGAACAAAGTCTGAAAGGCCAATAAACTCAGATTAAGACTGTATGGAGGGACACAAAATGAAGCTGTTTACGTCCTGAAGCATAAGAGCACAGAGCATTTAATTGACAGAGGCATACTAGTTATACCTCATGTGGCAAAGAAAAGGCTAAAACCCTTTGATTCTCCAATTTTTTGATTATTCCAGAAGGAACTGAAGCAAGGGATTGCCTGACACAGGAGAAACCCAAAAGAGATTAGTACACATCTATGCTCTCCAGTGATTAGGAATTTGAAATGCAGTTTGAGCCTTGATAGCTTACGCTGCATGGTCAACATCATGAAAACAGAGTTCTTAGCAGGAGTATTATTAATTTCACTTTAATTTTAATCAAGAGTGTTATACATGATGCTAATACGGGGAGTTCTTAATCATTAGGTGGAGATTAATTTAATTTTTACTTCTTTCCACTTCCTCAGCTTTCCTGTCAGTTTAAATAGGGTTTTTCCTTTTAACTCTCCTTGCCCAAAAATAACAAACCACTTTCTTCTTCACTAGTAGTTTGCATGATACCAGGAAGGAAAAACAAAGAATACAAGGGCATTTTTGTGAATAAGAAATATGAAAGTGATTGTTTCTGTCTCCTGTACATGGCACAAAGAGGCTGCTTCTGTTAAAGATTGGATACAGTTTTATGGCTCTGTGTAGTATAATCTTGTGCAATTACCTCAGTGTGGTTCAGAAAAATAACTCTAAATATGACCATGTAGGGTTCCATGGCTGTTTCTCATTTATTTTGTAGAAAATGTTTTTCTACTTTAAGTTAAATAAAAGTTTTCCAACACAGTTAAAACACTGAATATGTGGGTCAAGGTATTACCTGTCTCAGTTCTGTATCAACAGTAATCATATGTACTTAGCATTTGGAAAAAATTTCATTGTTTACTGAAAATAGACCAAAGTCTACCCAACCTTTACCTCCTGTTCTTTTTCCTGTCTCAGCCTTGCGATTTGCAGTGCTAATAGGACAAAAAGCTATGACAATGTGCTCAAAGTTCCTGATTCACAAAGTTAAGCTTATGCCTAACTCTTCAGCAGGTGTAGTGTCCCAGCAATTCATGCTCAGAAAGCTGGATGGAGATTCAAGAATTTGGCTTCAGGGCAGACTTCTTGAGTTTCCTGAGCAAAATATTGTCTCTGACTGCATCAGTTTTCCAGTGTTTTTCCATTCAGTACATGTACTTTGTGAAGGTGAACAGGTTTTATGATGTGCATAAGCAAAGGATAGTGAGTTGTTATTGCTTTGAACCTTGTATAAAATCTGACCAAGATTAGAAAATCCAGTGGTTAAACCACTGACAACAAAACTGTGAACTAGAGTTCCCCTTTCAACTCTCACCTCTGTATCTGCTGGAGTGTCAAATTTCAAAGGGGAAAACCAGTACAAAGCTTCTAAATGAAAACAGCTAAAAGCACAGGTTAATTTTGAAAATTGGAACTTGGTAGTTACTTACAAACCTAATGCAAAAACAGACAAACAGGAGCAGCAGTGAATGCTAAGCATCTTTTCCTAGCTAATATGAATGGTGACCTGCTACCAGATCTTTTAGGTACTGGCAAAATTCCTAGTAGCTGCATGTCTCATTGAAGGCTGCTCATGGGAAACTGTTGTCAGTACTATCTGCTGCACAGTATTATGTTTTGATTCCCAATATAACTTGTTTGCTTGCCTTCTTGCAATAGAAATAGTTCCGTGAAGTAAATGGCAATTTTGCCTCTGACTGCAGCAGGACCCTAATTTCACCATTGATTTGTTGTGGGGTGTTTTTTCTGTTTGTTTGGGGGTTTGTTTGGTTTTGTTTTTTTAATTGTTGAAGACAAAACTTACTTTGTAATAGCACTCATTTGATTATTAATCCTTAAGTGAAATAAGTTTAGCTAAATGAGTTATTATGAAAAAATGAAATTCTGGCATAAGTTTCATGGGATATCAGTTTGTTATGGGACTGCAAAGATTAATTTTGTATTGGCTGTCATAAGAAAGATGATCTGCAAATGTTTCTTTGTGTATGTATTTTCAAAATATATGTACTCTCAGAGAGATCATTTACCCCTTTAAAGCTAGGAATATTGTAAGCTTATACCTGCTTTTAACCATCTGTACATATCTCAGGTAGAAAGCCTATGATTTCTCCTTCTTACAAAGGAAGAGTTTTGTGCTTCGGGCTTTAAAAAGTGCTAAATACAGAAATACATTTCAGTGTGAACTTCTGTATGATAAGTAACTCATCTTTAAAATGTTCATATTTATCAACATTATCAGAAAAACATGACTTGATGTGAATATTCCAACATATTTGTTTTCTTGCTATTAAACTAAACTGACATTCTGAAAGGACATTCTTAAAGCAACTTCTTTAGATGCTGCTAAGTTGTATTTATAATTAGTTCCTAATTTAGCTATACAAGCAGAAGGGAGGAGGGATGCTTATGTTTTGCCAGATACGTGGGTTTTTTCCCTTTTAAATGTAATTATAGGAGGGTTTTTGCATTTAGACCATCTTAGCAGACATCCTTTCCTCAGCTACCAGTGTGTAGTTATTACATTTATGCATTCAACTTCTTAGTCAAGTGATGCTATTTTTTTTTCTGCTGCTGCCTGACAGCCACTAATAATAACACATGAGGACAGTCAGACAAAATGAAGACAAATGCTGCTTGTCGCAGCAGAATCATAATGTCTCCAGACTCAGTAAAGACAGTCTAACTGTATGTGGATGCTCCTTATAGCTTATTTAGGCCTGTGGTTTTTCCCTGTGGTTTTTTTTCCCCCCCTTTCTTTTCCAAATGCACAAACATTGTGCAGAAATACATTAAGGCAACATATGGGCCTGTTAGTTAGCCAAAACAATGTGGAGCCATGGAGAATAGAGATTGCAATGCACAGATGGATATTGTAAAAAATTAATGAGTGGCATAACAGATCTAAAAGGTAAATTTTAGTCAAAATTCGAGTGGGAAGCATAGAAAATGGTTAAGAATGGGGATTTACAAGAATTTCAAATCATCTGATATGAAACATTGCAAATATTGTATGGATGTGTTTATTCCATTATTTGATAATCATGTTTCATCACAGCAATAATTATGTCTATCTAGATATATGCCATCAGAAGTATATTGCTGATAAACAATAGCACTTTTCTTCTACTTGATGTAAACTCTTCAGCATTAAATATCCATATTATTTCCAGTTCAATATTAGAAAATGTCAGTCATTGTGACAAGCCTGGCAAGAGCAGTGCATTGAAAAGCCTTCTGTGTAGTGAAGTGCTGGTTTAAATAATCGCACTTCCATGTTACGTTACTTTGTTGGTAAAATCAGATTCTATACAGAAAATGAGCAAATAGTTCTTCTCTCCTATAAATTTACTTCTTCATAACAAAACTGAATAGCTCACTGAAACAGAAGGGAATTGCTTTTGCAATGGGCAACATGCAGTGCTTACCCACAACTAAAACCTGATCTGATTTTGCTTGAATGTAATTGAGGGCAGAGTTTGGTATTTAAAATAACATTTATATTATCTCTGGAAGTGGTCGGTGTTTCTAGCTTTTATCATGTTCTTTATTAAAAGGATTATGGGCTATGGAAATTTTTTTAAATCATACCTTTTTATTCTTTTTTTCTTTTTTTTTTCTATTTTCTGCACTTTTGATTATCCTAGATATGCTTTGAAAAGCTAATGCATTAGTAGTCCATCTTCTTCTGTATTAAAAAAAACCTTACAAATTTAACATGGGCACTTTCTTGAATACACTAAACGTATTGATATATCCTTGAGCTTCATTCCTACACTACTAGCTGATCTCACTGTAAAATTACACTGTTAGCTTTTATAGGGGCAACAATGGGAATACTAGTAGGGAGAGAGAATCCAGAAAGGCAGGGACATTATGAGCATTGCATGATGTGAATCTGCAGCAGGGGACAATAGTCATCAAGAACTGTGAAAGAGGGACAGGAATATGCCTAAAGAAAATATCCATTTATTTCTTTGCTTTTGGAACCAGAAGTCTTACTACTTGCCTGAAATTACAGATGATGAAGAGAACAGCTGGACAGGAAAGGCATCTGATTCAAAGATGCTCTTTTAGATTTTTTGTTTAGAAGTTCTAAGCTGTCAATATTGCCTTGGCTAGAGAGGCCAAATGTGCAGACCTAGTCAGTCAAAATATGACTTTAAATCACAAGGTATAGTTCTGTTATGTAGATACAAGGTTTTAAATCATTGATAGTTCACAACTTTTCTTTCCTCAGAACTACACCAGAGAGGTAAAAAAAAAAAAAAAATGGAGTTGAGAGGAAAAGGAATGTAGTACCACTGCAAAATTATATCTCTTTTATCATTACAGAATTTGTACAGAGATAAGAACTGTACTGCTTGGAATCCTACACCCACACTCAACTGTTTTGTCAGTGGTTCGCAAGTTTAACAGGACTGGTACCTAAAATTTGTTGAGTAGTCCTTCTTTCTATGATCTTAAGAAATGTTTATTGCAGAAATCACTTCTTTTCAGATTGCAGTGAAACATTGAACTTTCACATCTGCTATGGATTTTATTGAAATTTCATTAGTAGAGGACACTTTCAAATACGAATTTGATGTAAAGATGAAAGATGACTTTGTGGGTGCTTGGGAATGTCATGTGGGTGCCTGAAGTGCAGCAACTAGAATTGCATAGAGTTGTACCTGGATAATTTTGATATATCAAAAGTGCTATGATTTGAGGAACAGGAATAGACCACGAGTATTCGTACATGAAGTAAGAAAGGGTGAATAGGAAAGACAGTACCTGGAAATGTATCTTGTACCCAATTTAGTAACAAAAAGGTAACAGAGAGAAAGTGCAGCAATCATGGCATTAGAGGGTTATTGGCCTGAGAAATGCCTAATTTTAATACCATTTTTTAATAAATAGACAAGGTGATGCTCTTTGCAGGGCAGCAAAAGAAGTGATGGCAGAAGTCAAGATACATGTTGGTGAGAGTCTTGACAAAGTTCTGTTTGAGTAGATGAGCAAGGAAGGGAAGATAACAGAAATGTTGTGCAAGGAGACTTGGCAATGTATGCCCAAATTAGAAGTGAAGAAATGATCCAAATATTTCCATTAGAACTTCTAGTGTATCTGCTTCTCATGGAGAAATAATTTTGATGCTGTTAGCCAACTATTTGCATCAAGAAGAGATATCTGTACCTTCCTAAAGCACCGTTTGAATTTCAGGGGACTCATACCAAACCAAATGTCAGAAATGTTCTGTGCTGCTAGAAAACAACATAAAAGTAGCCACACATTTGCATATTCAGGTGAATATTTAAGTGGAAAAAAATGCTTTTCAAAATAGTAGCAGTAATGTTGTATTTGGAATATTGAAACAATTATATTCATCCAAATAAAAAGCTATAAAACTAAGCATGCTTCAACTACTGATATCAGACATAATCCTGGTAAAATTTAGAACCATAAAATATTGGGAGTACCTGCAAATTTAAAAGATATGGCTTTATTTTAGCTTCTATGCCTTAATTTACAGTACCATACATAGTAATGGACAACTTTTTATGACAGTAAGATAAAGAACTAACAATTTGCAGATGCACAATCTCATTACAGTGGCATAACTTTAGAGGTGGGACTAAAACCTGTTCACTTGCTATTTTAAGACAGCAATTCACCTCCTAGCTTTATGTCAAGATTCTTCCTGTTAATTAAATTATTAATTGGCATGTATGTCTGTTTACTTAATGAGGACTGTGACAGCCTTTACTGGCACATATGTGAGAACAAAAACATCACAGTAGGAGCTTTTAAACTGCCCGGCAAGCCAAGGGGTTAAGCAGTTTGATATGCTGTATTAAAAGTAGCTGTTATTAGCAAATGTTGTCTGGCTAGTTGCAACATAAATACCAGAATGTGATATTCATATATAAAGAAGAAGTGTTTATGCAAATTTAAGTCTATAGTAAAGATAAAAGTTTACTTTCTATGTTCTTTCATTTTCACTCATTTCTATGAAGGCCATATTATATTACAGTTATTATTAAGTTTTACAAAATTATATCCCCTTCAGAGCCCAGCTCCAGCTTTGGCTCTGACCGTGTGGGCAGGGCTGGCAAGGGGCACAGAAGATAACATATGGATTCTGTAATGAAGGAATATGCACAGGTCAAAATCGTGCAGGACAGAATACGTAGAGATCAGAACTGTGACCAAATTCCCCCGCTTCTCAACTGGTTTCTTGAGAGCCAAATGGCAACCTCTTAATTTGTATTAGGTCTTCAGCAGTAACAACATGGATAAGAAAGTTTCTGTTTCTAGGTTCTGTGACTCCGGAAAATACAGATCTGCACAGTATTCAGCCACATTCTCTCTGCTTTAGACAGTAAGCTCTGTACAAGGTTACTTGTGGTCCTTAGTTATATATACTCCTCTCTAACAACTTGTATGCTCAAACAATACAGAATTTTCTCAAATGGTATTTTGAAATTGTCCATGGAGGATGTTTTTGGGTTCTAATCTGGCATCACTGCAGTCATGGGAAATGTCTGACCTTGACAGTGAGGCAAGCAGAATCAGTTCTATTAGCACATATTAAATAAAAGTGAATCATACTGTGTGATTTACATACTCCTCTTTTGTATTTCTAGTGAATACAATAGCTGAGTGGAATGGGAGCCATATTCAGCCGTACCATGTATATGAATCCTCTCTAGGTTTTCCCTGATAATCCTGCCCCTATTCACCTGTAGGATTATTGCTGTGATAGAACTTCTGAAAAAGTGAAAATATTGTATAAGAAACATAAAATAACCTGTCTTTTGAAAACTCATTAGCATTTGACCTTTTTTATCATTTGAATTTTCTGATTACCTAATGGGACTTTAGAAACATAGCTGACTTCAGACTAATTTCTTTCCCTTTGTATTTTTTACAAGTATCACTGCCAAGTTTGGGGGAATAAAAATGCAGACATCTAGAAACTATGAAAAAACTGTATTGTAGACATTTCAACCATTGATCTACCAGTAATTTAATCTTCTATTAATATAAGAGGTCAGGTTAATTTACTTTTTTTAGGGGCTTCTTGTACATTCTTTATAACTAAAAATTTTGTCATTATATTTCTTGGGACCGCCCAAGAAATAAGTTAAAATGAGTGGACATGAAAAAAGAGAAACTGTAAAAAAATATACAGTCAATTTAATGTCACAGTAGCATTTTCTAGTTCTAGAAGGCAAAGTAAAAGATTTTTTGCAGGCTAGCCATATCAGGAAATTATCACTAAATGGAAGTTAATTATGATTAGATTCTAAAATATGGTTGTATGGAGTAGTAGGTCTGTGCTACCCTTCAGTTCTCTGTTCCTATATTTTTCCTAAAAGAAAAACAGAAAAAAACTTGTTTAATGCCATTTCTCTTTCAGTTTAGCATTGGATATATGTGTGTGATCAATTAGTGTTTCTCCAAGTTCTACATGTTGCTTTATACCTATATTTACTGAAAATAAAAATACAGTTAAACTGATATTCTTAATAGGCACACAGTGCCTTAATGAAGGAAAATGTGAAGATTAGAGTGGTTTTTAAAGAAAAATCGTTTGTTTTCCACATTTTTCTCCAGTGGGTCTCATGAAAGTGTTTCATTCTTTAAAAAATAAATACAATTATTACATCAATGCACCATTTGTATGTTGATGATTTGCTAAAATAATTGCTGGGCCTTAGCATACATAATGCTTGTGTAATCTCCGTTTTGTCTATATATTGACTTTGCCTGCTTTTCCACTTTCTGCTTCAAAGGAGCCCTCTGCTGGACAGCCTGGCTTGATCTATAGTACTTGTGTGTATGTGCACACATGCAGCACAAACAAACCTATATATAAAAATATATTATAGATATACTATTACTGAGAAGCTTCTTTCTCATTAAAGAAAATATAAGGTCCTTGGAATACAAAATTGAAAAGGATGCTTTGTTTTCCAATGCTTACAATGTAACTCATTTAAAATAAAACATGTTTTGAAGTTCTAAATATGATCAGCATATTGTGAAACATATATTTTTTGATAAATTAATATTATAGATAATTTAAGAAGTTACTTTTTTCAAGGATAAATACTTGATTTAAAAGTAGCATAAGAGTTATCAAGTTATACAGTGTTATACACAGTTATATGTACAGTTATATATAGTTATACAGTTTCAAGAGTTATACAGCATGGCTATTCTGTGCAGTTCTTTTCTATATTACATGTACTGCCTGAAAATTATTTAAATCTTTGTTATTTCTTCTATGTAATTCAAATTAGCTTGAATATGTTTCTTGTTACCACATGGTGATATTAGTAGGGCTATAAATTTCATTATAAGCAATGTACAAATACTGCAGAAAAATAAATACATATAATTAAATAAATACATATAAGTTAAAGAAAATTGAAATTTGCTTAAGCAATATATTAGTAGATTCACTTAGTCTTTCCTTATTAGTTTGGAAAGTAGATTTCTAGTTTTCTATTCATACTTCAGAAAATGGTAAGTACTTTGAACTTAGTCAAGACTTACTAAAATATCTAAAGTTGCAGCATTTCCAGGAATGCCATAATGTGTGGTTTAAGATGACATAGGACACTGTCTTTGTTACATGTTAGCAGGGTAGCACTGAAAAGTACTTGGGCTATTTCTAACATCAGTGGTAAATTGAGCATAGAAAAAGAGAGGAAGTCTTGAGTAGTGCTGCAATAGGCTTGTAAGCATGAACTGAACACTTTAAATGTATTGTGTGTAGGTCCTGACTTCTTATTAGGAACATAAAGGTACTGCAAGATTTCTCTTTTCTTTCCAGAAAACTGTGCCCAGAGATAGCTTATCAGTAATAATTAAGGGCCAAAAATGAAGAGGTTTGGCTAAGTTCAGTATGTAGAATGTCATTTTTTCAGAGAAGTTGAAATAATCACATTCTCTACTTCTTCGTGTCCACCAGAAACAAGTTCCCAATATATCCCTTGTCAAATTTAACAAACTCCTCAGACTATGAAGTAATTATACTTTCAAATTTTATTTTTTATGTAAGTCTACATTAAAAATAACAAAAGTCCATGAAGCTGCAAACTGAAATCTAGTTTCTAAAATTTTCTGTTGCACATTAAACATGGTAAGCTCTTTAAAAACTGAGGGTACTGCGACCTGGAGTAACCACTCTCATCTCAGTGATGAGAAAATAGTAGCCATGTTGTTGGATTTAATGATCTGCTTGTCTGTTACAAAGCCGACTGAGATCAGCAACTGAATTCCTTAAGTCACTGAAGCCAACTTGAAAAAAAGTAATGGCAACCCTAAAATATCCCAAATTGGAAGCAAGATTTTAATTTTACAGTAGTCACACTACGTAGAATATTTCTTTTTGGACTGAGGTTTGGGGTTGGTTTTGGTTTGCTGTTGTGTTGTGTGGGGTTTTTTTTGCAATTGATGCCTTTGTGTATTTCAAACATTTGTATGTAATATTAAAGGAGATTCCTCTTTGCCAAGTTGGTTGGTTAACTGCCAAATGAGTCAAATAATGTACAAATGCACCATTCTTCTTTCATGATTTTTAGTAGAAAATGCCTTCACTGCGATTGTTTCTGCTTTTAGTTAGCAGTTATAAACATGCACACACACTACCACCACTGCTACTGTCTTTTACCTACCAACAATATTAAAAGCATTACAGTAATTTTTCTTCTGTTTGGAAATGAGAGTAGATTTCATTATGAATTTTCCACTGTGGTTCCTAGAGCGTTCAGAGTTGATGCTGAGTGACATTACAAGCAGTTATTTCACAAGGCTTAGGGGTCTGATCCAAACCCATTGAAATTAATGAAAATACTCCCATTGACCTGAACTGGCTTTGGATTAAAGGCTGTGATTGTACTACTGCTTCTTGGGACTTTTAATCCAGTAAACCAGGGACAGAATCCAGAAGTAATATCCATGTTTCCTACTTTCTAATGCAGAGCACAGGAACTCATGCTGACTTCCTTTTTCTTTGTCTTTCTTCTCTTTTTTTCCCGTGTCATCAGAACTGCACTCTTCCAGTACACATATCATGAATTCTAGAAGTGTGAAATGCATACAATAATTTAATTTTGTATTTAGAGTGGGCAAGCATGAGCTTCAAATCCTCTGTTTTCTTACAACCAGAAGATAACATATTAAACAAGTTAAAAAGGAATTCTCCACCCATCAGAAGCTGAATGCTGGGTAACAGTAGTCAAACAAAGCATGTCATAGCACACTGCAGTACAGTAGTTTCTGTATATACGTAGTTTCATATACGATATATGTCTGTATAACTACAGAACTTTAAATAAGTAGTAAGGTACACCATGTAGGATGTTTCCCTTGATCTTTAAATTAACTCTGGGGAATTATGACATAAATTCTCTCACAGGGTTAACAAGTACTCTAATTATGATCAGCTTCTGATATGTGTGAACTACATGTATAACCTTTTTTATTCAGACACAGTCATCTTTGCTACATATGGAACTACTGAGGGCCCAAATTTGTGACAAGGGAGATAGTGGTCCTACTGGGTAAGACAAAAGATTCACATACCCTAGTGTTCCATCTCTGGCAGTGACCATTATGAGATACATGGGGGAAAATATTAGAGTAAGGCAAACATATAATACCATTTTCTTTCTGCTCTTGTCTGTCTGCACTTTAAGGATTTTCCAAATGAAGTGCCACACTATTGTGGGTTTAGTTTAAGAACTGCTTTCTAATTTGTGTAGGACTTTGTACTCTCCATCTTGCATGTCAACAAGTGATTAAAACTGTGTACTATGTGAAAAAAAATACTTCTTTTTGTTGAAACCTGATTTCATTTAACCTCATTGGTTGCCTGCAAAAGTTGTTGGGGGTGGGAAACATGCCTGCTCCACCCTTAGCTTCTTCAGACCTCTTGTGACTTTGTAATGTCACGCCTTTTTCTCACATTATCATTTTTTTCAAACTTCAAGAGATCTGGTGTATTTAGTTTTATTTCACATAGAAGTTCCTCCATTATTTTGAATCTTGTAATTGAATTTTTTATAACATACATGTTCAAGACTAGTTGATTATTGAATTGGTGCATGCAGTAAAACATTTTAAAGGGAAAGCAAATATTAGATTGCAGTAAGAAGTGTGCTGTAGTCTGGCAAGGCCTAGGAGAAAGAACTCCCATTCATTTAGACTTAATTGCACTTCTATGCCTCACTGATCACTTTTTTTCCCCAAGTCCTGCTTCAAGCACTAGCATACCACAGATTGTTTTGTGGAAATCACAGTCCATGAGATTCTACTCATAGATCCTTCGTCAGGTAAACACCATTTCCAGCCTTTGTCTACAAAGGAAGAAGTCTGCTCTGAATGTGGTGAATACTAAGAGAGTACAAAGGTCAGCGACCAAAATAAATAAATAAATCTGTGCCGTGACTGCTGTGCTCTACCTTCCTGAGCGTCTGCTCTCACAGGAAGAGCAAGTGTGATCCATGTTATCCTGGAAGTTCTCACTTATTTATTGGCAGGAGAGAGATTCCAACTGAAAGATGATAAATGAGAGAACTAATCTGGATAGTGACCTCACATTACACCAGTCAGAGTGTGTGAAGAGGAAAACTGGCAGTCCATCTTGTTCACAGTGGGGAGAGGGAGTTAAAGTTTATTGATTTTTTTTGTTGTTCCATATCCTCCATCCAGGAGAGAAGAATGAAGACTAGACAATTTTTTTTTAATATAGTCAACTTCATCAGGAAGGTGACTGGTTCTGTAGCTGTGAGGCAGCCAGGAGATGGAAAAACTATGATTTAACTATTCCAGTATTGTCCCTGCACCATTTAATGGAAAATAAATGGATTTCCAACGCTACTGTTTTACATTTTAACCTTTTCTTCCTGATGATACTAGCTTTTTTCAAAGAGCACAGAAACCATCTCTGACTCAAGCCACATATTGCTTGGGTCAGAGCTTATTGCTTGAAGAACGTGTAACTCTACCATCTTCCCTGCATATCTGCTTTTCCCCATTTTCACAGGGTTTATATATACATCATCACATTTCATGTGATGTATATACATTATCATGTTGTGTGCTTTGTTCCCTTCTTGCAACTTAAATTTTTGAAATCTGCTTTAATAGAAAACAGATAATCTTCTTAAAGGCCCTTCTGATTTTAGGCAACAGTCCCTTCCTTTATCATGCTCCCTTATAAGGGCTTTCCCTTTCTCCATCAGAACAGCAGAGACTGTTCAGAAGTTTCCTCAGAACTTTTGTCTTACTCTACCGAGAGAACCAGTCCCGTCTTTGCAAACTTCTCTTTCTTCCTAGCATTAAAAAATGGACTTTCAAATGGGGAGATGGTCAAGGAATCACATGACTTTGAACCTAAACATCACACATACAGATTATGAGAGAAACTAATTTAAACCAAAACCATAGTGACGACAGTGGCCATGATTCTTCATGTGGTTATTTGGCAGAACATAATATGGTGTGTTTTACAGGACATTTCCAAAGTGTTTCTGATATTTATGGACTGTATGCTACTCCTAAGAAGAAAGGAATCTAGAAAATCTATGCCTGAGGTTTTAAGTACACCAAAAGATGTTAAATGTGAGGTAGCAATATTTCAACTTAACTGCCACAGGCAGAGCATACAAAGAAACTATGAAACTACTTAAATTACGGGGGTGTGAAATTTAATAGAGAAGAAAGCTCAAACATGTTGTTTAAATTTTGATCTGGGTCCTTAAAGCAGAACCCCCAGCACTACCTCCATGAAGGAATGGTCCTCATCCTGATCTTCTTTACAGGAGAAGACTTCTAAAACTTTCTGACTTCCATGACAAAAGAGAAGGTGAAGAAAAGAAAAAAAATATCAGAAGGAAATCAGCTCCAAAGTACATCCCTACTTGGGGTGGCTTGTTTACTTCTTCATATCAGTCTAGTTCTGCTTAGATCCTGTGTCCCTGTCATTTAAAAAAATGCTTAGTGATTCATGAGACTGTGAAGTTTGCAATGTGTGATCTGTTTCTTCTTTATCAAGTTCTAACAACCTTGATACTGGATTTCTAGGCACTCCTGTGACAGTCAAGAGGTCCAGCTAGCCTCCATGTCTAGCTTCATGCAAAGATTGTCTTGACCCCTTTTTGTATCAAAGACATTCATTAGATGAAACAGCCCCTTCTACTTGGCTCCTTGGTAAAAGGTGCAATAAGCCCAATTCCTCTTCCCATGTCTATGGCCCTTTTCGGTTGTAGTGAAATCCCTAAAAATGCTGTGGGTTATATGCCATCAGACCAGTATGGAGCCACTTATTGGGTAATGATTAGGAAAAATAGTGTTGTCCATGTTGAAGAGAAGAATTAGTATTTTCCAGACGCAAGGGAAACTTTTAGAATGGTTTCCCATTTCCATATGTTGCCATAACTGTATTCTTTGCTATTTCTGAAATTTTTGTTAGCTGTTGTAGAGTGCAGTATATTTGATCCTGTGATTATGACTGAGATACTTGGAGTTACAATGGTTTTGTTGAGAGCAGGCTGGCAGGCTGATAAAAATTAACTACGTTCCAGACCAATTTTCAGTATTGTACATATTTCAAGGCCACTTGATGCTTTGATATCACAAAAGCAGAGGTCTTTTGCAAGTGCAAGCTTAAGATCTATTGTTTCTGGGGGTTTTTTTGCAGGAGTTACTGTTCCAAAGACAGAGTTTTATCTAAAAATCTGCTTATCTTAATAATAGTATAGTCGTTTTACCCCTTCTATTTAGCTTCAGGTGTAGCAAAGATCTATATTAGTTTAATGTCTTCTCATTCAATTAAAACTGTTCAATATTTGTGCTGTACAGTGCAGTCAGCAGCATAGCTTAGAAAATCCTTCTTTGGATGGTACAAATGTGTAATATTGAGCTGTACAGTTTAATATATTCCTCTGAAGGAGGATCTGTGCTTTTTAGGACACAACCACCAGCTTTTATTTTAACCACTGAGGCAAACTGAGTTCATTAGTGAGCATAATAGGATTAGACATGAAAAAATGGACCCAAACTTTCTAATCTCATTTGAAAGGAGCCTCTCCAAAAGCAGACAAATGCTTTTTTTTTTTTTTACTGCCTTTTTGAAGCACCATTTTGCTGAAGCTGACTGAGATTGATAGAATAAGTAAAAAGATGATTCACATTCTACAGTGACATTATATCTGACTAAGGCAGTAAGAAGCACTTGCCTTCAATGAAGAGAAATATATTCCACTTCCTATTAAGTTTCCTCTCTGCTTCTTATTAAGTTCAGGTAGGTGTAGTTCCTTGATATAAAAATATGTATCCAACATTGATGTTCTTCTTCGGTTAAGGACACTAACCAAATGAAATGATCTTCAGCGATGGTGATTGCTTATTATCTTTCAAACACATAAGTAGAAGAAGTTCCTTTTGAATGAAGCACAGCTAACCTTGCCCAGGTGTCTGCCTGTTTGCAACACTCCTGCTGCTTTCCCAGTTGAAGTGTGCTTGATCTTTTCTCCATCTCCACAGTTAGGGGTCTATTGTTACACTCTCATCTGAAGGCTTGCAAATGACATTTGGGTGTGATCGACTTTTAATGGCAGATTACAACCCTGTGGATCAAAATGAACCATGCATCAGAAAGGGGCTCTTAGAGAATTTTAAAGGTTTAACATCAAGAAGATAATTAGACAGTCTGATTTAGAATTGTTTCTGTACTTGTCGCTCATACTTTTATGAGCCAAACTTGTACTGCGACTGCAAATGCCAGGAGTGCTTAAGACTTCTAAAAATTTCCTTAGGTTTTCACATAATGAATGTGCACTGATATTGTTGTGAGATTTAGAGTCCTTTTGTTTTGTACTTTGATTAATAAATTGTTTTCTTCACACCAAGGACTGCAGAGTTCAGAAGTTCAACAGTAAAAGCAATATAAAGCAGTCTGCCATTTGAACACTACCGATAGTGAAACATAGATAACTGGCTACAACTTCAGGTTATTTTTCATAATTCACAGATGGGATTAAAATACTGCTCTAAATTTGAGAGCTGTTACTGAGAAATTACCTTACAAGAAATTCTAAGGATTCTAAAATTATTCTGTGTTCATCTGTTAGCAAGGTAATTCGTAATGGTTTCTAAATAGTAGAGAGTAGCTGCAGCCCTGTCTAACACTGACCTTACCACTTCACATGACTGATTTCATAAGGATCTACATGTAGGTGTTTAGATGTTTCATTGCTTCTGTCTGACAAATACTAATGATGTAGACTGGCTAAACCTGGTGACATGATTAAACAGTGATGTTAATTAGTGGCTTCTCTGAGAGACTTGGTTCCTCTTTTTTTTGCAGTATTTGTTATGTATTTACCCAAGTTAAAGGGACAGAAGTGGATGTTTTCTTTATAGCATCTCTTAATAGCATTAAGAGTTCAGGAAAAACATTTAAACTATCTGGTAAAACACATAAGGTCCATCTTCATGCCCCGTGGTTGTGCAAAGACAATATCTTTGTGTGAAGGGAAATGGCAATTTTCTGCAGGCAGTAATCATCTGTACTATTACTTAGATGTCATGTATTGATGATTCTATTTCAATCAAACATATCTCATTCAGAGAGCTTTTGATGGGAGGAATTTTTGGAAGGGTTTAGGAAGGTTAAATCTGTGAGACATGGCTTCCATCTGGAATGCATTAGCTACAAAGATTTATTAGCCAGAGTGCCTCTGCATAATGTTCCATGGAAAGCAAAGCCCTGCATCTAATTTCCAGCATGATGTCTATATGAGAAGTGATCTTTGAAATATCATAGGTGACAATCAAGTTTGTTATAAAAATAGTAAATGCACAGGATTTTCATGGCAGCTATTTTAAATCCCTCATGAGGGCTGCTAAGCAGGTAGTTGATTTGTTGACAAATGATGAAACTGTAGGAATAGCAACATGCATGACATTTTTAAACAGGATAGACTCTTTAAGCAGTAAGAGTCACATCAGGAAAATTATCAACATTTAGTGGTTGCTTAACTCTGTGAAGGATGGTATTAGGAAATAATAGAGGCAATATTTAACTTTCTGTTTCAGTGTTTTCTGATTAAATCTGTTTCAAGAAGTGCTGCTTCTGATCAGCAAGCATGAGGGAAAGAGCTTTATAGATTCTAATGCATTAACAAAGCTGATTCCCTGCAACTCTAAACCATCATGTGTCTGATGGCAATTAAAAATTACTAGCATAAGGACAGTACTGATCTCAGTTTCACAATGAGTCAGAGGGAGAAGAAAGTGGCTTTTTTTAAAATCTGCAACTACAGAAAATAATTCAGTGTGTCTGCTGGAGAACATTTCTACACAGAATTGACAGAGTAGGGGCGACTGGATTTCACTCAGTGGAGGCAGAAAGGTACCCAAGAAGCTTTGAAAATCCGAGCCCTTTAAGCAGGACTGTGAATTACTAAATATTAACTGGTGTCTTGAAGAAGAATACTGTTTCTGAAAGACTGAAGACAGCACCTTCTTTTTCTGTAAACTTGGTTGCAATACATAAAATGTGAAGTTGCCAGTAGTCTCCAAAATTCCCAATAAAAATAATTTCAAATAAGCAATTCATGAATCCTGATCTACTCCATTCTTGTCTTCTTGGCCTCTGAGTCATGGATGGTTCTGTGCTTGCAGAGTGGGTACTGGTAGAAGAATATTAGACTTTAAAGGAGTATAAATGCAGAGACAGAACTGTGAACATGGAGTCTGGATATCTGAGTTGTATTCTCAACTCTTCTTCAGAGAGAAAGCTTATGTGAACCTGGGTGAATCTTTAAGATTTCCACGTTATGCTCTTTCCATTTGTGATGTACTTTTTCAATTGTCTAATGATTACTGACCTGTTATAAAAGAAGAGAAAGAAGTTACAGGTAGATTGCTTTCTGTACTAGTAGAATAATCCATTGCTGAATATACAAAATATTTGTTCTTACAGACTGTCTTGTCTCTGAGCTAGAATATCAAAATGACTGAATTTTTAGATGATTTCTAGATCAGGTTTTCCCTTATGTTTATGTGTTTGTGTCTACATATTTTTATACACATGCATATATCAGGTAAATATCAGAAAATATGCTGGGTTTAATATTTTCTTCATAGTATGTATTAACTGAAAAGTACAGATCATCTAATACAGATATTTTTAGAAAGTTTGTCATCTCATGTCTTCAGAAGTCTTGAAACAGTATATAATACCTGGAACACGCTGCTGAAGACCCCAGAAATCTGCTAGTTGCATCCAACACCACCACTTTTTGACTCATTAGTAAATGTTAAAAACACAGGAATGGCAAACTGTGAAGGACAACAATAACTATCCAACTTTGCCATCTGTGTTTTTTGAGGCTAGATCAAGGTTTACAATGTTTAAATTGCTAATTCCTTTGGCAAGGGTTGGGGTTAAAAAAAATCGATGTTACTCCAATATTCTCGTGGAGTTTGGTGAGTTCAGAAAAGGATGTTCAATCCATTTCTTCCTGTCTGGAATGAGGAAAGTAAGAAGACTCTAAGAAGACAATCCACTGTATCAAGACCATTGTAAGAGTCATTTACAGCAGAGCAGAGCACTTTCTTTACCTCTTTTTCCTGCTCTGATTCCTATTCAAGTGGCATATGAGGTCCAGGGAACTGTTTGCTTCTTAGAATTCCTCCCTCTCCTTATTTTTAATCTATCTGTGCAACAGGATTAGAAAGTTATCAAGGCATTCCTGCTTCTATTTGAGCCTACAAGTAAGATGGTACTGAGTTACATTTCCATTTCAGTATTTTTGATTGCTCCACTTTGTTTTTTAAGAATTAGTTATAAGTTTATTTCTAGGAACTATTTTTCAATACTTGAGCTCATTACTTCCTTCTATGCAATCTCTGAGAGGGCAAATAGCATAGCAGAATAAATGTGGGAGATCATGGTCATTACACAGGCATGGGGTCTTTAAGTGGATAGACCCATTCATGAGAGAGGCACATGTCTAGATAAGAGGTAAGGCTGCATTATGAGTGTTTTGTCATAATGAGTTTTTCATACCTATTGTGGATGGGCAAGTCTCAAAGCAAACCTGAAAGAAACTGTGCAGTTCGTTGATGAGTTACCCTTTAATAACGATAAACTTCCCCACTTGTTTCAGAAAGATACTGTGTTGTCCTGATAGGATAAGAGGAGAGAACCGGAAAGAACTGGATTATGTCCTCTGAGTTAAAATGAAGAATTGTTAATTTTACAGTGTAAATTTCTATTGTAGCCAGTAAAATGCTTGAAGGCTGTGGTGGACCGATCTTTACTGGTCAGCAGGTTCCCATCAAGACACTGTCACTCCCCTCTTCAACTGGACAGGAAAGCCTGGTGGTTCAGATAAGAGCAGGGAGAAATCACTCACCAATTACTATCATGGGCAAAACAGACTCATTTGGGAAAATTAATTGAACTGATTACCAGTGAAAGTAGAGTAGAATAGTGAGAAATGAAACCAAATCTTAAAAACACCTTCTCCACAGCCCTCCCTTTTTCCTGGGCTCAACTTCACTTCCAGTTTCTCTGCCTTCTCTCCCCCAGCAGCACAGGGGGATGGCGAATTGGAATTGCAGTCAGTTCATCACTGTTGTCTCAGTTGCTCCTTCCTCCTCAGGGGGAGGACTCCTTACTCTTCCCCTGCTCCAACATGGGGTCCCACCCACAGGAGGCAGTCCTTCACAAAATTCTCCAACGTGAGCCCTTCTCACACTTCCCTTCTCCAGTATAGGTCCCTTCTGCGGGGTGCAGCCCTTCGGGAACAGACTGCTCCAGAGTGGGTCCCCTGTGGGGTCACAAGTCCTGCCAGCAAACCTGCTTGAGCGTGGGCTCCTGTTTCCGTGGGACCCTAGGTCTTGCCAGGAGTCTGCTCCAGTGCAGTCTTCCCTTGGAGTAACAGCCCCTTTCAGGAATCCACCTGCTCTGGTGTGGTGTCCTCCACAAACTGAAGGTGGACATCTGCTCTAGGGTGGACCTCCACAGGCTGCAGGGGAATCTCAGCTCTGGTGCCTAGAGCACCTCCTCCTCCTTCTTCTTCACTGATCTTGGTGTCTGAAGAGTTGTTTCTCTCACATATTCTCACTCCTCTCTTCTCTCGCTGCAGTTGCTCCTGCACAATAACTTTTTTTCTGTTATCCCAGAGGCACTGCCAACTGTTGCTGTTGGGTTTGACCCTGACCAGCGACTGGTCTGTCTTGGAGCTGGCTGGCATTGTCTCTGTCAGAGATGGGGGAAGCTTCTAGCAGTTTCTCACAGAAACTACCACTTTAGCTTTGCTGCTACCAAAACCTTGACATGCAAACTCATTGCAAAGACATTTCTGTAAAAGGTATTCCTTGTGAATATTTCATTCATTTGTTTACTGAGATAAGTACATGGTAATGGATATCTTTGGAACAAGCGACTGATGTACAGTTAATACTGTATTTTCAGTTATTTATCCTATTCTCAGTACTTTCTTTTTAAAATAAATTGTTGTTCAGACAAGGGCTAAAGAACTCCTCCTCATTGTGTTCATATGTTGTGTTTTTCCTAGGAGAGGCAACTGTAGGAGAGGCAGCTGGCAGGAAAGAGAAACATGAAATATAATAAAACATTTATGGGGCACATTTTCAGCTGAGGAAATTGCTTTGCCATTTAATCCTTCTTCCCCATCTACTTCGCATCCACCACCACTTTCTTTTTTCAGTATGGGTATCTACCCACAGTAGAAAACATAGTAAGGAGCTGACTCACCGTAGTTTGTCAGCATTTTTCAGGTGTTGAGCTTTTAGAGAGTAGCAAATGTGACTACTTCTTTTCCCTCTGGACTCCCCAAGAGAAGGCAGCACTGCATCTTGAAATTATTGACCTCATCTTATGATCAAAGGTCAAACTCAGATGCAGGTCATCAGTATTGAGGGAGTCCATAGCAGAAACTTTGTAAGGTAAACATATGCAGGTATTCTTCCCAAGAATGTCAAGGAAGTGGAAGGATTAAAAAAATGTTTATTTCAGATGCAAGGACCACTTTTTTACTATGCAGCATGCATCAGACCTTCAGGGGCAAAAGGCAATGCCCCGCCTTCTCCAGGCTCCTTGTATCCTCTCTCTCTCTCCTCCTCCACCCTCTCTGGCCCAAGGAGGCCTCGTAGATCTGCAAACATGTTATCTTTCTGCATACCACAGAGAGAGCAAGCTTGCTCACAGCTTCTCCCTGCAACTTTCTCAAAAATGCAGAAGGAAGGAAAAAAACCATCTAACCCATTTGAATAGACATTTTGCGGTTTTCCTAAGCGAAACAAGTTCTAGCTTTCTGTTACAAATTCTTGCGCAGTCCCACCTATCCCTACAAACCTGCACTAAGTTAGCCAACATCAGCCTTCTTATAAATGGAAGCTGCTACAGAAGTGTTCACGTACTTTGTCTACAATATACAGCAAGTTTCTACATCAGGTGATTTTAAATGTGAAAATAATTACTGGTATTTCTAGATGTCCCACATGCTATGAACTAGCTTTTACTGGTTGTACACAATCAGCTGCATTTAGATTTTGTTTCAATTGTTTACTAAGCATATTCTCATTTGTAATTCACTCTACTGGGAATGTTGTACACTGCTAGATTATTGTCTTGCCTTACAAACATAAAGATCTCCGTATTTGGAGCATCTGGTTTATTTCTTGTGGTATCCATCAAATGCAAAAGTTACTGTTGATTCCTCAAATTCCAGAATCTACAGTTCAGTTCGTGGTGGCATGTGGTATGGAGCTAAGAGAGAAATTTGGCAGTTAGTGCCTGTTTACTCCTTCAAAGTATTGAATAGCATATATACTGGAGCACAGAAAATGTCCTTTGTAAATCAGAACAGTGATTGTGTTAATATAAGCAAACCTAAAGCATGTGTTGAATGCTTATCAGGCATTAGAATCAATAAGTAGACTTTAGATTTAAAATTAATGATTTTCTGTGTTCTCCAAAAGTCAAAATCTCTCGAAATTGTCTTTGTTGCTTCTGATTTCTCCCTAGAGAGTAAGCAGAGTGTGATAAATCATCATACCGACAAAATAAACAAAGTGCCTGACAAAAAAGACTTGAACTAGACTTAAAAGAGGAAATCCTTGCCTTAAATATCTTCAATATTTTGAAACTGTAGTCGTGGAAATGTAAGATTAGAAGGAAGTCTGCTGCAGCTCTAACCTAACACTATTGCATAGATGGTACAAGAGCTTTAATGCTGTCTTGACATAAGAATGAGGTCATGTTGTTGGATTAAGTCATCTGACCATGTCCCTGCTATTTATTTGATGGGTTTGCTTGATAATGCTAAGTGATGTAGAAAATTTAAACACATAAAAAACATCAACAGAACAGCTGACTAAGAGCCAAGAACTTTTTTCACAATCTTCTATGAAAAGTAGCAGAATACATTTTGTTTATTAAATGCTTAAAAAATTGAATTAATAAATAACTACATAGACATATATCTGTATAAAAAGGAAACATAAGAGACAAAACTAGTATATAAAGATTAAACATTGTAAAAGACATTATTGTGAAGGACAAGCTGACTAAATGAATTTGAATTAATATAAAAATTGTTTAAATACAAACAGAAAAATACATTTTGAAATGTGAAAGTTGAGATATAAACTCCTAAAAGACTAGCAGCAGCAGTATCCTTTTCCTTTGTTCAGGTAGAATGCTATTGAAAGTGAGGCCATCTCTGGATAATGCTGCAAGCCTAATGTGAAAGGAAAAATTATTACTGATAAAAGCATATCATTCTACAACATGCAGTGCAATGCTCACTGTTTATCATGTAGTGATTCATTCCTGTTCATATTACAGTAGAATTTGTATTCTCTTGCAGTCAGATATCTAACAAATTTGGACATTTCTGTCACATGATTTTCTTTTTGAGCATGTCAGACTCTTCGAGGTGTTATCCTATATTTGTGTGAAAACTTTCACTTACAAGAAATATTCAGTACACTGAAACATCATTTGCAAATGGAACACAATGTAACCTTTCAGAAAATTCACCTAAGAAAGCCTCTGTGGAACAAAACAAATGTCTACCAGTAAGTCCTAAAATTTTGAAGCTATGACCTGTACCTACTAAGAATAATAGAATGGTGAATTAACTATGAGATGTATACACTCTTATTTTAGGAATTTATTGTCTTATTTTGTTAAGATAAGAGAAATATGAAACTAAAATGTATTGTTGAGAATCTGTAGAGACAGAGGAAAAAATCCACCTGTGTGAACTATGAGGTGAGCTGTGAGGTTAGAAGATGAGGCAATGAATTTACCAATTTGAAATAAACATGTCCAACCCTGAGATGGCAAACTACTACAGGATTCATAAAGAATATTTGGACTAAGAGAACATTTCTTCCAAAAGTTAAATTCTTTTGAATAATCTGACAGAACATGCTTTTATTTTGAGGCAGTAGTAGCCCTTTTAAGCCACAGAGCAGAAGGTGTTATGCTAAATAAAGCCCTTGGAATGTTTGGATGAACTTCTTGCCTTCTCTTAAAGAAAATTTGACATGTTGACACTCCTTCTAAAATTCTGATCTATGATAATCCATGTAAATCCCACCTAGTCAGTTAGTTGGTGCATGATTTTCTCTCAAGTGTAGTACCTCAGCACCCTTTCTTTTCAAGTGCTGGTGACCTCTGAGCAGGTCGGTTTGCACCTTGCTAGTCTCATCTTGGCATACCTCCAAAAGGCAAATAGGTCAGACTTCTGTTAGTGAGCCAAAAAGGATAGTTCAGTCTGAATGCTTAACAAGAGAGCGGAGCATTCTATAGTAAATGTTATTCTGATGCATAGCAGAAAGTGCCAGAACTTAGTTTGGGAACTTCCTAGTGCGAAGATGATAAATTTCATTCAATCGAATTGCATTCAGCAGTAGCTAGTGTGGTGTCTTTACTAACGCCTGTGAGCTCTGATCAAGTGTCTCGACTCACCAGGTTGAGGTGAGTAAGGTTCTGTTCTGCAGTGGTGACATACAGATAATTCTGAAGGACATTAGTGGGAGCTCCTGGAGTATGCTATTGAGCTCATAAGATTAATGTCATAAATACACATAAGCATCAGTACAAGGCCTGACAGTGATTTAGTCTCTACTTCTTGCTTTATCTAAATCTCAGCTTTTAGTTCTGTGTGGAAATCTACATTACTCTTTTGGAATACACAAATTCTGACTGAGTTCATTAGGTGCTATGCTTTTGGCTTTACACCAGAACAGCACCTCATGATGCTAATGTACTGCAGGATTGGACCTATGGAGACCCAACCATTTTATTTATTTATCATAATGATAACTTGAAGATATATCAAAATCTATTTTTGTTTCATTGATAACAGCAATAGAACTCCCTGTAAAAATTAAAAGACTCATTATAAAAGTATTTCTTAATGGTACAAATAGCTTTTTAAATCCAGCCAAGCCAAAATGCTATTTCATTATTCAAAGAAGATTTTTGAAGAGAGCTATTAATCAGTGTCAGATTCAAAAGCAGTTCTATGCTTTCTTCACAGATAGAATGTAAAATGTTATACTTTTCATTTTCATGCATTTCTTAGTGTCTGTTATGTGTCTTGAAAATTAGGAGATACTGCATGAAGAAACATTCACAAGATTAGCTAAGTCTGGAGCTCAACAAGTTAGTGTTTCGAGATGGAAGATTTTGCTTGTCAGCAAAATGTGTTTCTGAGAAATACATTTGCAGATAGCAATTATTCACTAATAAGAAGCTCCCGGGGAAAAAAAAAATCAAAGCAAGGTTAAGGAAATAAATTCCAGGAACAATGAAGCTAATGAAGCCAAATACATTTATGGTCTACTCCTGTCTGCAGTCTGGAGACTCAAGTGGCCAAAACCACGGTGGAGCTTTCTTTGATTTGTGAGCTTTTCCTTCAGAATTTAGATCACATTAGTACCTGTACACAGGCACTTATTTCATGAAGCTCATTGGTGCTCAGTATCTCTATTTACCGTTTTCCCAAATTTGGTTTAAATAGGTCAGTAAGTTCAGTGTTTTGGTGACACAGCTATACAGACAAACAGAACAATATCAGAGGGTCTTGTTTTCTTAGGAAAAAAAGTTGTATTCCCCTAAATCAGAGGACTTCAAAGTGACTGTTATGAAAATGTTATTGTGCTCTCTTAATATTTTCTGTGAATTGCATCTTCATTGAAACTTTTTTTCACTCTTTCTAACTCTTGTGTAGCTAACTGTTAGTAAAGGCACAGGATGTGCTGTGAAAAGAGCACTAGCTTTTTGATGCCTGTCTTCACCAATTTTAAGGAAGCCAAAAGTTGCAAAATGCATATACCATGATTTGGTGAGTTGGAAAGATTTGTGATGATGTGTATTCATATGAAAAAGATATTGATACTTAAAATGAAGTATGAATTAGTTCTCTAAAAGCATACACTTAGAATGGATTTAGACCAAAAAACAAGGGAAGAAGAGTAGAGTTGTGTTATTAAGAATGACCACGAAACAGGAAGTTTGCATATTACAGAAAATTATTTTTGACACATTGTAATACATCCAATATATGTTCATTGTAATTCACTTTATGGTGAGTCTCTTAATAGCAAAATATATATCATTTATACTGCTATCCTTCATGCTTTCAAACTGTAAGTATCATTTCCTCAATGACTGCCTGTCATTTTCTCTCATCTACAGTTGATTTTATAAATTAACTAAGACAAGTAAGTAGAGAGTTATGATTAGAAGAAGAAGAAAACAAATAAAGATTAATATACCACTCTGAACTACTTCTTTCCCAGATCCTGGCTCCCTGTATAATTCAGGGTTTCATGCAATGTCTTTTGTTGATTCATCCTCATTGTCTGTAGATTATTTAATCAGTGTGGCATTTTTTGGCACACGCTGAGGTATATCTGTGTGAACATCACCACTTAGGCACTGCAGCCCAAACATCATGTGATACCGTGATACCTCCCAGTTTTCTCTTTTTTCCTTTCTGTTAATTCTTTCATACTTGCACAAAGTCATTAAACGTTGTTTCACCTATTTGGTAATGGGAACTGTTCTTAGTTCTCTTCTGTTACTACTCCATGACATCAGTTCATGTTGATCACATAATCCATTAGGGCAGTCTTTTCTCAGGACTATGTTACCTAAGAGAGAAAAAAGACTCCAGACCAATTTAGTATAGAGATAAGATGAGAAGAGCAGAGCTTTAATGAGCCCTTGACCCACAGGAATACAAACCACTGCGAGTACACTCGGACACAGGTTCTATGATTTTATAATGATGTCCATCCGATCCCTGTTCGACCACCCCCCGGTTCTGCCCCTTTCCAACCCCTGGCACACTGCCTCGGGAATTTAGTCTGGGGGAGTTTGGGACCCCTCTTTCATCATCTTCATCCTCCTCTCAGCACGTTGAGTCTTTGGAGTCCCTCCAAAGTTCTAGGCTTGAAGGTCACTTTTGACTATGTTTACATCTTTTGGTGCAGGCCTTAAGGTGTTTTTCTGCAATTCTACCTTGAAAAGAAGACTAAGCAGCTAACAGAATTTTGAGGGATTGTTATGGGATGGGGTTTGGTATGTGCAACCATTAAGCTGCTAACATTACTTTTACTGAAAAATATTGGTAAGGGATATAATACAGTGAGACAGTAAAAGAATGCATGTTAATTTTGCTGGTAGAGACTTCAGTGTGGAAATGATACCTGAGTTATGTGCTGCTGTAGTTACTTCTACTGGAAATACTGATACATTAAAATCTACATCCACTACATATCTACTTCTAAAATCTATAAAAATTAAAAAATAAAAAAACTCTGAGGCATCAGCTACATATTATAGGCCTTTCATTAGAACATTCTTATTTGCTCCTTTGCTTAGTAATGAGACAGTCCTTAATATTTTTTTTTCTTGTTTTATGTTCTTAGACCAGTACATTATAAGTTTGGACTGGAAATTGCATCATAGATTGTTTCTTTATTGATACATTTCCAGGAGATTTTTCTTTAGGTGAATAGTCTTTTCTAGTCCTTTCTTAGGCCTTTTATTGCTCACAGCACCACGGGCCAATAAACAATATTAATTATTGATGCAAGGTTATTGCTCGAGAGCCTGGATATTGATCTCACATAAGTTAGAAATGGTTGAAGGAATGAACTTATTTGTTGGCAGATGTCCATATCATGAAACAATCACCATAAATAGCGTCAGCCTGGCCTTTTCTTGACTTATATTACAAATATTAGGAGCTGAAGAATCAGAATGAAACAGTATTGCATGCAGAGTTAAAACACATTAGGTAGCCAGCCTGTGAGGAAAAACATGATATCTCTGTACAAAAATTAAGGACTTTAGCCTCTAGGGCTGCCGTTTGATCTTTTGAAAAAGGAAGATCCTAAATAACACAATTCTTTAAAAGGAAAAGATGTCATCATTAGTGTAATCATCTTTCTTACAGTTTCACAATCAACAGTTGAAGTCATCATGGCTAGACTTCGTGAATGAAGATTTAGGAAGGCTCTAACCACATTTGTTACAAGCATACTGGTGGCTGATGAGGCCAATATGAGATAGACATATCTGATTGCAAAAGGACAGCAGAAAGACTCCTTAGGTGGTATATTCTGCAAGGTATGATTCTTTCTGTGTTGTCTTTTCTCCTCGAGAGTGATCCTGTGTGCGTTCTCAAAGGAAACAGCAGCGTTACAGATGGTGTGTCTCCAGGCCTCCCGATTTGAGGCCAGAGTAGACCAGTTATGTTGATCAATATGGTCAAGACTGAGATGTTGTTTCAGGGAGTCCTTGTATCTCTTCTTCGGGGCTCCTCTCTTGCAGCAACTGGTGGCAAGTTCACCATAAAGCAAGATCTTAGGGAGGCCGTGGTCCTTCATCCTGGAGATGTGCCCTGCCCAACACAGCTGTGTTCTCAGCAACATGGCCTCAATACTTGTGACTGCTGCTTGTTCTAGAACAGGTGTATTGGTCATATAATCTGACCAGTGGATGTTTTAGGATTGTACGGAGACAGTGTTGATGGAAGCGTTCTAGGAGACGCAGGTGGTGGCGGTAAATGACCCATGATTTGGAACCATACAAGAGAGTAGACAGCACTATGGCTCTGTAAACACTGATCTTGGTACTTTTCTTCAAGTGTTTATTACACCATACTCTTTTATGGAGTTTTCCAAAAGCACCATATACCCTTGCTAACCTGTTGTCTATCTCTCTGTCAATCTTACCATCCGAGGAGATGAGGCTACCTAGGTAATTAAACTGCTGGACTGATTTGAGCTCTGATTGGCCAATGGTGATATGGGGATGATAGAAGACTTCCTGAGTTGCAGGTTGATAGAGAACTTCTGTCTTCTTTAAGCTGACTTCCAGCCCAAAGAGCTCAGTAGCGTCTGCAAAGCAGGATGTTAAACGCTGCAGAGCTGCTTCTATGTGGGCCACAAGGGCAGCGTCATCAGCATAAAGCAGCTCCCTTAAAGATGGTTTAAGGCCTTAGTGTGGGCCTTCAGTCGCCTTAGATTGAAAAGGCTTCCATCAGTATGGTATTGAATGTAGATACCGTCCTGATCATCGAGGTCTACCATGACCCTTTGGAGCATCATGCTGAAAAAGACTGTGAACAGAGTAAGTGCAAGAACGCCGGCTTGTTTCACACCATTCTTTGTTAAAAAGGGCTCCGAAAGTGCGTTGCCATATCTGACTTGGCCGTGCTGATCCTCATGGAGTGAGATGATCATTATAAGGAACTTGGGGGGACAACCTAAACATTCCAAAATCTGCCATAGACCTTTTCTGCTCACAGTATCAAAAGCCTTGGTGAGATTGACAAAGGTTACATAGAGACCTTTGTTCTGTTCCCTACACTTCTCTTACAGTTGTCTGAGAACAAATACCACGTCTGTGGTACTCCTGTTGGCTCTGAAACCACTCTGACTTTCAGGTAGAATTCCTTCTGCTATAGCGGGTATTAGTCTGTTCAAGAGTATTTGAAGTATTTACTTGTAAAGGTGTCAAGCAACATATGACAATATATCCATTTCCTGTATTTTCTTTAATAAAAAAGTGAAAAAACGTATGGTTTTGCAATAGATTGTCAAATATTTTTAATTGATTCTTTCATCTCAAAAAATATTCATAATTAAATCCAAATGCTACACCTAAAGGTTGATGTTACTTTGAGAGTATTTTTAATGAGGAATTGCAACTGAGCCAACCTCAGTTGCTCAGTTGCAGCTTGGGCAAGTAGAAAAACGCTGATGATTGATCTACATGGGTGCGTTGGCATCAGTTTGCAGGCCCTCTGGGTAGAGGCAAAACATCCAGCAGGAAGAATTAAAAAGGAAAAGGGAGAAGAAACGTTTATCACTCATTTAGTAACATTTTATGGCAGTGTTATGGTAAACTGAGACATGAATGCCTACATTCATGTATTTTGCACTATTCTGAGGCACTAATAACATTAAATCAGACTTAATACTTCACACCAAATGTTCGGTAAATAGGGAATGATTTGAATATTTGTTGATTCTATACGCTATGGATACGACATGAAAAGTAGTGCTTGAAAGATATAAAATGCTGCAAAATAGTGGTCAGAATTATGTTAGTGTCATGATAATATAAAAATATTAAGTCACCAAATGACAGGATTACAACCCAACTATCCCTAGGAACCTTTCAGCCAAACTTATGGTAAATAAAACACTGGTCCTACAGAGGAGTCTGATTATGAATTTACACATTCGTATTATTAGAATTGCACAAAGAATTCACCTTTGGAGTGTGGGGTTAAAATCTGATTTAGGATACTGGAGAATATTAGCGTAGTTGTCCCAGCCTAGTAGACACTTCATTGTATAAAAAAATCTCCTCTCAGTCCTGAAACCAGTCAGTGTGATTAACATGTCCTCTTTAGAAAAGGCTAGGGTTAGAGTAGTCAGAGATTAAAGTAATTTGACAGTCCTGTATGAAAAAACATGCTCATTACTCTAATTATATGTAGATATAGAGATAGATATAGATATAGATATATTTATCAGTTTTGCTACAAAAGTCAGTATTCAGTGTGCTAGTAATTTGGATGGAGAGGGATGAACAGGTGGAGTGCAGGTGTGCATTCAAAGAAAAGGGCATGACTGAAGTATATTACAAAGTCAAACCACGGAATGCAGATCTTAGTTCACAATATTCAGCAATCTCTGCTATTCTTTTTTTTTTCTTTTCAGATATCCAGTAGAAGTCAGTATTTGGTGTATTTTATGTGTTTTCTGTGCAGGTACAAACATTGTGGAGTTTATTACATTACTGGAGTCAGTAGAGAAAAGATCTTTTTCAGTAACTTTTTCAGTTTTACTTCTGTTATTGATCCTATTTTAGTATTCAGTTTATTTTCTATAAATGTGTAAAATAGTTTATATTGCAAGAATTTAATGACAATCTATATCTACCCAAACACTATGGAGATAATAAAGCCTTTGCTTGTCAATATTATCAATTTTTTTCTCTTACTATATTCCCTTTCCTCTTATTAGACTTTTAGGAAGGCGTTTTAAATTTCTGAAGACATAAACTACATAGAGCCAAGCCACTGTAAAGGCCTAACACATCAGTAAATGTCACTAAAGTGTCAACTCTTTGCTTCATAACCACAGTTCATTTCTCAACATTGACAGTGATGCTTATACTGGATAAGGATTGGAATGGGCATATTTCCAGATCTTAATTACATCAGGCATAGGGGTGAGGAACAGTCTTTTTCCTCATGGGGAAGAGAGAGCAGAGCTAAATTTGGCCATCTAGAGCCCTATGCATCCCCGTTTATCTGGAGATAATAGGATTAACTTAAGCTATGGGACTTCCATAGCTAGAATTGCCTTGCTGGCTTCAGCAGGGGTCTAATAAGGATAAATATAATTGGGTAAATGGTGAATAAGAATAAAAAAAGTACACAGTATAAGCAGTACGCTTGCGAATAAATGATGGCAAATTGAATTCCACCCAATCCCTGCAGAGCTAGTTAAGATATAGCGACACGTGGAATTACAGTATGAAATGCATATCTTTTTTGTTTTCTAAACTTTTGCCATCTTATCTCAAATCTTACATGTAAAGTATCTTTTTAAAGTTAAAACACAATGTGGTCAAGGGGAACTACAGAAATCGTTTGGTATTAAGAAGAGGTTTTTAATGCTGTTCATATAGGGTTAAAGAAGCAAAAAATTTAAGTGGCTATAAATACATACTACACAAATGGGTTTTGGTTTTCTGACTCATATCTGAATTTACTCTGTTAACAATTTATCATTTATTTTCACTTTTTTTCACCTTTCAAGAAGAATGTAGCCCCAATGGATTAATTATTAGATCATTCGCTGGCAGATAGTCCTTAATTTATTTAAATACGGTTCTTCTTTCTTTTTTTTTTTCTTTTATGGTGGTGTTTTTAAAGACAGGAATTATTTTAAGAAAAAATCACAGTAGAGAACTAATAAATAAAGATCAAAAGCTTCCTTTGTCTTAATTTTTTGTCAATAAAAATATGCTAGAAGCCTTTGCCTGGTTTAGAAGACATAGTCATTTAATTATAATTTATTTTCATTTTGTGACCTATAGTGTGCAATTGTGAATATGAAATAACCTGTATCAGTGGAGTTCCTCTGCTTTGGTTGCAGATGCAGAGCAATCATATCCATGAAATTTGCAAAAGTTGCTCCAGAGATGTGGAACAAGGCTCAAAATGCTGTTATAGGCTAAAATAGTGTAATCTACCTTAATTTCTTCCATTTTGTGGAGAAATTATGCCAGTCTGATGATACCATACCTTGGGAGTGACTTTGTAAATCATTAGGATGCTGTGGTAGGTAGAGCTAGTTTTAGAAATAGAATGGCTTGTCTCTGTGTTGTCTCTCCTTTCCTTTGTCTCTGGAAGATGGCCTTGATTTTAAACTGTTGGAGTTAGTGGTTAAACTCTCAGATTGCTCTATCCATATACATGTAATTACTTACCTGCCAAAAGGTTTGCACACTGATGCATCCCTTATAAATCTGAGCCTGTATTAAAAGTTGCAGCGCCCTATCTGACTATAAAGCAGAGTGCAGCATTAGTATATTTACAAGCAAGGTCCCATATTTATGAATAACAGTGCATACAGAATGACAGATACCTTAAGAAAAGAAATGACAGAAAGACAGCCAATCTAATTAAGTGGGTAACAGCAATATAGATGTTACTATGAGCAATAAACTGAAGGCTTCTGAAGAAATGTAAGCAGTCTGATTGGGAGATCTATGGGTCTAAGCAGGAACCAGTTAAAAGGATGATTAGAAGAACACAAAGAAATATTGAATGTTGCAGTGTGGAATATATCGGCAAACAATAAAAGATTCTTCAAATATATTTGCAGAAGACAGAAAGTAAAAGAGAAAACTAGCTCACTAGAACTGAGTGTTGGGAATTGGAGAGAAGGTGATATGAGCAAGTAGAGTTTTGTTTTCCTTTTGTTTTTGCAGGTTCTTCTCAGAGATTTTAGGTTATGAGTTCTATAGCATATGTAGGTACCAAAGCAATGAACATGGCTGCATAAAGGCTGAAATTGCAATGTGGGTGAAGAACCGAGTACCAATCCATGTTACTACCACTAGATATTTAGTGGAAATCATCTAATGAAATACATACAGCTGCTTTTACTAAGAAGAAATAAAATTTCACAGATTAAAGACTGCAAAAATAAACAAACTTACTTCTAAATATATATGTATATATGTCTCTGGTCATAGATTTTTTGAGAAATAGAATGTACCTATAACATCATGACCTCTTTTAAAGGAATTGGGTAACCAGTACCTACCTGCTAATGGATTCAAATCAAATATGCATGAGGTAGCTTCATTCAGGTCTGGGGCTGCAGTCCTACATGAGTGGTATTTCTGTGTGTACATGTTTGAATTTGAGGAATGTGCCTGGCTCTACTGAAATTTTCAAACCTTTGGAGACACGGCTGTCACAGCATATAGGATGTGGCGTGTTTGTTATATATTGTACCTGGATTTGCAGGTAACTCCATGTTGAAGAGATTTAAGGAAAGAGTCAAGGAAGAAAATGAATGTCATTTGCATTCACTCAGTTGCTTTTATGATAGAGACTTTTGGAAAAAGGTTATGAGTGATTTACTTGGAAATGTTCGAAAAGTAGTGATGTGGGTAGAAAGGAAGTTATAACAAATTAGTAGAGTTTATCACCTAGAAAGCCTTTATTCTTTGGGATTAAACCTGACCCCATTGAAATCTGTAGGAGTTGTGCTACTGACTAAACCAAAATCCCAATCACATGGACAGTTGTTGTGGTTTTTTATTTTTTTTTAATTTACATGTGTAAACTAATTTATTTTGTATCTTCTTTACTCTGGATCTCACTGATTAACATCTAGTATTTTTAGAAAGAATTGCCTTGAAAAACTTAACATGTGAAGCATTAGGAAATCCCTTATTATCTTTATTCTAGATAGGGCAACAATAATTTCAGGACAGTAATCTAAGTCCCTTACTTGATCAATAATAGGATAGCAACTGCCAGAACAAAAAATGCAATAAATACTGTTGAATTCAGTGAGTTTATTGTATTAGAATTCTTGTAAAACCTGTGCCTGCATTCATCTGATCTGAAATTGCCCCAGACTCTTAACAGATCTGTCCCTAAACAACTTAACAAATCATGGTGGCAAGAAATACTGAATCTTCATTATGAATCCCTGTATAACTGAATCCCATTCACTCTTCAACCAGCTTTTTATTATCTCCTTGGATTAGCTTCAGGCTCAAAATTAGCAAAAAGACATTTCATTGGGATCAGTGGAGTTCTCGAGGTATAAACCTTGTGAAGGACATCTGTGTCCCTGGGGAAATTCTTGTATTTCATTGAGCTATAGTTGTAATATAATTTACCCAATTTAAAGTGATTTAAATTTATGCTAGCATCAGGGACAGCATTCAAAAATGACTCAACAGTTCCATTCATAGTGCTTCATTGGATCTTTTTAGTAATTTTTCCTTCTTTTAAATTTCTGCTGAAGTTATAGAGTAATTAAAAAAAAAATCAAATCAAAAAGAGAATTTCATCCAACTTCAGAAATGTCACCTCCACTCCAACCTAGACCCCTTCACCAAGCAGCGAAGCTCTTGAGAAGCATGCTCAAATTTCAAGTGTATATATGTATTGAAAATTAAAGTTCATTTTTTATTATTTTATCTAATTCTCTGATTTCTTAGAAAGGTTTTTCACAACTCCCTTGGTTCACAGGAAAGACCTTGTCTCCCTGAATAAAGACTGTAACATTCAGTAATAGCATCAGAAACTAAGACCTGAATATTTCCCTTACCTTAGTTGTACTCAGAAAAAGATGGAATTTGTATTCAGAAGTGTGTGCTTGAATTATACTCAGTTTATATCTGCTATTACTGTCAGTATTATTACAATTGGAGCCCTGAAAGTCATGACCATGAATACAGTGCCAGGTGCTGCATGAGCATGGACTAGCAAATGGCTCTAAACACTGCCCAAAAACCAGTTGACACCATTGTATCTTATGTAACATCAATATTACTGCTCTTAGTGCTATGTCAAGGGGCTGAGGAGGCTGCTTAACTTTCTAGTAAAGCGTTACCTGCACTCATTTCTGGAATCAACTTTTATCTAAGTCTCAATATTACATTTTTGGCCGTTGTTCCCACTTTGTCCCAGAATCTCATTGAGCCAGCAGATAAATGTACTAGGAAGCTAGTAAACACTCCTATCATCCAAACTATCAACATTATTGTGATGAATTGGGAAATGTGTTTACAGTTTTACCTTAGATCACTAGTGGTATTTGGTGCTTATTACCTACAGGCTTGAATGTATACATGCAAAGAGAATAACTGTCTGAAAGGTTTAATGATACTTGTGAAGCAGTCAACCATTATTTCCCTCTGACATGTTCTACTACCTGAAAGACTCAGGTTAATATAATGATTGAGTGCTTCCACTTTATGCCATATGCAGTAGTGGTATTGCTCTGTGTATCACATGTAATATTATCTAGCAGTTATAAAGTGTTTTGAATGTGCACTCTGCTTTATGACCATCAACTAATTAATCCTCACAATGGCTCAGTGAGGTGAACGACAAGATGCTATCACCCAGCTATCACATGGTTATGCTGTCATGGTTCGTTTGTGAAGTTATCTATTTACTTTGTAATGCCATATCTAAAAATTCAATTAAAAAATTTGAAAATAATTAAAAAGAAGAGAAACTCGGATTTTTAGAAACACATATGATGTATTTTTATACTGGCAGTGAGCTAATATAATTAGAGAGTACAGTGAACTCCAAAAGGAATAATATGAAGTGGACTTCCCACATTCTACTTAGCAGATGACATTTTTGAAGAAACAGAGACTAGTTGCTGCTTGGGAAAAAAAAAAAAAGCCTAAGTACAAATGCATCAAAACCAGGATGAAACTTAATTTTGAAAAATTACAAGTTTTGTTTGCAAGAAACCATAATAGATTCAGAATCTTAAAACAAATACAAGTGGTTTCCTCTAAATAAAACTATTTAAATACTATTTAATGGTACATGGGATAATAGATCAAACCTGGCAGAAGTTTGTCTCTGCTGGGAAAGAATTTTCTGAAAAATTTTAACATTCATAGAGGTACCCATATCCATGCAGCTGACAGACAGTGAATCTGCATAAGTGTTTTACTTCAGATCAGGAGTCCAGTTCTGAAGTGATGTTCATCACCCCCACATACCATGTTTTACTTCACATCATGCAGCAGTCCTGGAACACTTGAGCTAGATTCCTTTTGAATGAACCTAAAGCACACAAGTTCCTGGAGTATCAACTAATGCACTCCAGCTGCTAATGACTATTGTTCAGTCCAGAGGACCAGATTAGATCTTGTGGGAAGTAAAGCCTTCTATAATGCTAACAGCATTAAATACAAGGCCCTCAGCACCATCTGTTTAATTCTACAAACCACTTCTATTGGGGTGTACTATTTGTAAATACATAGACAAAACACTCTGCTAAGAGCTACAATAAATGACTGTACGTAGCATTCAGCTCTCTGTGTTTCTTCCATTACAGTTTTCAGAGGATGACAAGTTTGAGGATGAAATCCCACTGATGTTTAATAGCATTTAGGTTTTTGACTCTGCCTGCCTTCAGCTGACACATTAGGCATACTGGCAGTGATAATACCATTAGTTTTTCAGCTTGATCTTCAGAGATATCTAATTTAGTGTGATTTTACTTCATTTTACCTATCCTTATAATATTGTCCATTTATTTACAACTGCCATTTAACTGCTATGTAAATTCAGCTTTGATACAGGTTACATTTAGCATCAAGAAAATCTTCATGGGTCTTGGTTCGTTCTTTTTTATGGTTGTTTGATCTCTTTAAAATAGAGAGGCAAATTTTAATATATTTTTACTATTGAACACAAATCATCAATAATTCCATAAGTTTAATTTTACAGGACTATTATTACAAAACATCAAAGCTAGATTATATGACATAGCAACTCAGACATATTCTTTGGAGTAGGAAAAGGCTTGCTGATAGAGCATGCTGGCTGATAGTGAAGTGGGAGTTGGTTCTCAATGACTGTGCTCTTCAAACAATTTTACAGGGTGAGAAAGGTAGCAAACAGACAAAAACCAGCCCAGATTCTGAATTGTAACTGTAATAGTGTTTACACTGCTGCAGTTGGGAAAACACCGTATTTTTTTTATTTGTTCCATTGGAGAGTATTTTAGTTTGTATTAATATAATTTTTATATTATATTTCTCTGCAACAACAACACTCACAGTTGAACATGACATGATTTTTCACTTTATGTTTTGGCAGTGGTTGAGTTAAAGTGGTAGTTTACTTTTGATTCTGGCGCACAAGAAAATACTACAATTTCAACCTTAGAAAAGTAACCCTAAGAAGGTATTGTAAATTGGGTAGGCTTAGAATAGGGGTGGATGATTAGATTCCAGTGTTTCCTGCTGAGTGGTACATGCTTGTTTTGCTGTACGATTTTGAGCCAGAAATTCAAACAGAACGTGCAAATCCTATTCAATCTCTCACCATTGTTGATCTGTTTTTTATTGATTTTTCATCTGTACAAATCCAGTGCTGTCTATATATTTTAGAAACCTTATAGTAGAATGTTGCAGAATAGGATTTTTAATCAGAATTACATTCAGTTCATCAAGAGTCTTCACTATTTCATAGGAGGATGCAGCATTGTATTGGGTTTATTGTATTCATACAGTCCCGTTTTCCAAGGAAAAAAGTTTTCTTTCCATAAAACAAAGACAGAGTAATAAGACATTATAGATTTTGTGTCCACCCATTGCTGAAGACAATGACTTACCCTGTGTACATTTATTCCACATACGGGTAAACAATATTCCATTAAATGTATAGGGGTTTTTTTTCCAAGTTTTCATAGTTTCTATATTTTATAGTATTAAATAATAATAGGATTTTGGCACTATACTTTTGAGAACATTTATTAAGTATATTTCTAGGCTTGAAATTGATGTTAAGGAAAAAAAATTGTTTGACTTTTTCTGCCTATTAGCTTTCTCTCTGTTAATTTTTCTCCCAGGTCTGTTGAGTAGCATGCAGTGACATTGTAAGTAGGATGTATTTCTTCACATCAGTGCCTTGTTAATGCTGTTCATTAATCTAGAACCATGAGCTTGTTCAGAGGTGCTTAGATATTCCATATTTTCGTAGAGTTTGAGGGAAGGGTGACAGCTTACTTACAGCATTAGAAACCAGATCTCATTGCATTGTCATGTCATTTTTAATACTGATAAAATAGCAAAAACTGCATGTGTACTCACAGCCTGCAAATGAAACAGCAGTACAATCCAAAATAAGTCATTCCATCAGCTTCTAGTAAACTGAAGCTTAGATTCTTTTAAATAGGACTGTTGGGGAATTAGTTATAGCACAAGTTATGTTGAAGTTATAGGAGCTCTGTTTTGTCTTAGTCTGCTAGTTTTTATATTCACTTTTTAAGTACTGTTTTATATTATTTGGGTATTTTTAGTGCCTCAATGTTCCTGTGATGATCAATATCTTGTTAAACCCATACAATGTTTTGAATCATGTTTCAAGTACTTAACATGTGCTAATATGTTCATCTTCTTGGTCTATGTCAGGTTTAGGATTAAACTTCATTTCTTTAAGATCCCTGCATACTTTTAAAGAGAATTGGTCATCACAGATTCATCATTTTATTTGTTGTATTGGAATTCAAGGTAATTTTTAATATTTAAAATGTTAGGGATGTTATTTTACTCACATTTTATAAAGAAATTTGCATATCACACTGTGAGATTCTTTCAATACCTAGTTTTCAATATATAGTTTTTCCAATATATAGTTTTGATGTATAGAGCAATCCAGTCTTTTAATTTTGTTTATTGTTGGGAATTCAAATGTAGGTGTCCTGTTCTTTCAAAAAAAAAAAAAAGTAAAAAAAGATTAATTCTGTTCATGTCATTAGCTCTTTTACTTCAACCAAGTTGGGAACACTAACAGATAATACTTTTCATTCTGTTTTCTGGCAGACCTAGCCATAACTTTTATTATTTATAACTTATTTATTATTTACTGCAATATAAAACTACCAGTGAGAGCTGCTTTGACTGGACAGACCAGTCACTACTCAAAGCTCCCACAGCCCATAAATGTAATCTTCTCAGGTTTTTAGGTATCAAAGGAGCTACTGAAATTATAGATCTGAATGTTAATACTCATAAAACTGCACATCAAACAAAATGTGAAACAATAAATATTAAAATCTTCCAGTTTTTAAAAGTGGCATTGCCAACCATAGTGTTGCATATTGGGAAGGCAATACAGAGCTAGATCTTCAAGGAAACTGAATCAACAGAACACTATGGTATTCAGTGGTGCCATACTTATTCATTCTTTCTATAGTCCAAGCTGTTAGTTCATTGATAAAAACTATGTACTTCCTATAGATAACTACACAATCTAAGATGGTTCTGTGCTTTTTGTACTTTTTGAGGGAAGAATATTAACTGCAATTTAAACAGTGCTTCAGTTCTTTTAAAAAAATACAATTTATATTTTATGGAAACTAGCTCATATTCAAATGAGTATCCTAGTCAAAGAAGTTATATTTTTTTATTGTGTTATGTATTTTTATAATAAAAGCAATATGAAAATTATGTTCAGTGAGTTTCACAGTGGGGGCTATAATTGTGCTCACTTCGAGACTTGTTCTGCCATTGATACCTGTGCATAGCTCCCCTTAACAGTAATAGGAATAAAGCATGCCTTTTAATGGCAGAATGGATTCTTACTCTCAGTGTTACCATATTACCATTCCTACTGTGATAATAGCAATATCATATTGCCATAATAATAGATGCATCACTGGAGCTAAATTAAGATTCTCAGAACCAGAAATGTGTGAGGAGAAGTAGGAACAACAGCTTATGGTAGTGACTGAGAGCAGTGTGCCTATAGAGAGCAAGAACAGGTGTAATGTCTTGGGGTAATTGGGCAGAAGATTTGCAAGCCAGTGGTCCTTTCTAGGCTTTTCTTGAAGGTGGTGTCCAAGTAGTGTACAGTAAACCCAGCTCTGGTTCACCGTGAAGAGACCTCTGTGCTCAACTTTCTCTGAAGCGTGGATGTCACTGTAGGGAATGAGGAATCCCGAAGCAGTCAACATGGTTTTATGTTTGCCTTCCTTGCAGTTGTTATTGCTAAGATGGAGAGGGACTTTGTCACATTTGACATCCTGACTCTGGCTCATCTATGTGCAGAATAAGGCGTACCTTTCGCCTTTTCTGTATCTCAGTGGAGCACACAGTGGACAGGGATCAGGATGCTGCCCTGTGTATAGCTGGAGAGAAGCCCACTCCTAGCACAGCCCCAGGTGCATGCCCTGACCTGCTCTCCCAGAATTCCAGGCAGTGCTATGGAGATTTTTAGAGCTCCAAGTGTACATCTCCCTTTGGGAAATATCACTAGCGAGTGAGGGTCTTGAAATCATTCCAGTTTATTTATCTTCAGAAACACAGTGATGAAGAAAAAAGTTTGAAATAACAAAGCAGCTTTTATGCACTTAATCTACCCTGATGCTTAACATTTTCATCCAAGTTTAGACAGTCCTACTGATCTTATATATGTATATGTGTGTATATATATATATAATGATGGGACTCAGTCTGTTTTCCTGTGAGATGTATGTCCCTTGAGCTCAAGAACGCAGATTTTTTATCTACCAGGTTGGTTCTTTGTTTCTGTTTTCCTTACCTGAAGCCCTCTTCCACTGTGTAAAGGCATTGTTTGCCATCCTGTGTACTTGCGGAGAGCTTCTGCAGGGTTTAACCCTTTGAACTGCATAGAAGCTCACATAATAACAGTCAGATACAAAGTATATATAATACACATTAAAATATTCCTTGGAGCTAAAACGTTCTTTGTATACTTGCTGCATCATAGTCATAAAATCCTCAGAGTACCTGTGATCTATTTCTCATTTTACCATGCAAAAGTTGCCACACAATCAAATCTGAGAGTTATGTGTCTATGACTGCCACAGGTAAAAAAACGTTCCTAATAAAGTCTATACTAGTGTCAGACATATAAAAATCCTTAAGTCTTAGAATATACCTGTTTAGAATAGGATTTCTTGATGCCTCCTTTCTTTAGACTGTTAGCAAGCTCTTATTTACCCTAACGTGATGGAACTTGTTTTGGAAAGATATTTGAATGCTGCATACAGTCTGAAAGCATATTTAAAGCTGTTGTTTTCGATTTTTCTTTTAATTCCTTGATACCACTGCTAATGTAAAGGACATGGATTGAAGAGAGGATCTTTTTTTCCTAGGCAATGTGTTATTGATGAGCTGGCATTTGCCCTGTGGCTCTCCCCCAGGATTGCTTACATCTATTACTCACACACATCGATTGGTTAATTTGATAATTCTATCACCAATCAGCTTGTGTCTGACCTTTTGCCATGGCAATGATGGCAGAGTCTTCATTTTTACATCGCAGACCTGCTAGATTGACCTTTCTGAGGAGAATGTCAAGACATCCCTTGATCTTAACCTGTCACTAAATTTGTTAGAATTACACTGTCCCTTAACCTTGATCTGTTGTATTTGTAACATTCAGGATATGCAGTTTGTGGGGAAATATTCTTAAATAAGTTATGCCATTCAAAAAATAACACTTTCATAATTAAAAATTAGCTTTCTGTTAAAAAGTGTACGTTTAGAAAGTTTTTACATCTGTTTTCCCTTTATAGGTCTGTGTAGTTCTCCCTGCACTGTAGGCTAGTCCCTAAGAAGTACTTTCCCTTTAGTGATCACAGAAATTAGAGGAATTTTTTTGTCCCCATCTTTTTGAGTTTGGTGAACTAAACATTATTTGTTCAACTACCCTATTAAGGGCTGTGCTGTAGGTGATTTATAGGACCCCAAATAAAATTTTGCAACCAAATTGAAGACAAACATTGATTGCTTTTGCCATCTCCTAATAAAGTTCTTTCCATCTCAAGCGTGCCCAAAAATACCCGGAGCTAATGCAAATTTTCAGTGTTCTACAGACCAAGCAAATTACACTAACTTTTAATACCTGTAGTCTTAATGCTATGAAAAGTAGAACACCATGCTATTTTGTCAGCATACTGGGTGTATCCTGAAGAAAACACAGTCTTGTTTACTATGTGTCTTTTGACAAATCTACAAGTTATATAACCCAGCTTCCAAGAGGATTTTTGGTAATGACAGTATTCTGCTTGCATTAATGTGCAACTCTGTCACTATGTGAGACCTCATATTTGTAGTACATTATCACAAAGCACAGAGGATAAATTTTGCAGTTTCCTTTCGTTAAGATATTTGCAACACCTCCCTGTATTTGAACATCAGATCCCCTTTACCTTTCCCCAAAATTGCCCTGTTCTCTCCTTAGCAGACAATTCAAGGACACCACTTGGGGACTCTGGATGGGCTAATTTAGTGTTCAGCTCAGCTGAAGGCAGAACACAAAGAACTCTGGCTTGGTTTTCCTACCTATATTTTCTGAAAATATATGCATGTATGTAATTCAATTATCTATAAGGGAACTTAGGCCATTCTATGGTTAAAGGTTTACCTTTATGTAAAAAACAGTTGATAAAGGGTATGTAATTCCTATTTTTCATGAGTGTGAATAACACTGAGGACATAGAATTCCAAAGAAATTTTGTAAAATTTTTAATATGTTGAAAAGATGACGACTTTCATCCTAAACTTAAATCTGAAGCAAATTTGAATGGACAAGTTAGAGGGGCTGTTTTGTTGCTAGAAAAATAAATCTTCCATTTGAAATTGAAATTATCTCATCATATAGTTTTTGACTGAGATTGCAATCTTGTGTTGTATTTATTTCAAGAAATGAATCTCAAATGACTCTAAGAAGTGAAAGCAATGATTTTGCCTGAGCAGTAGCTGTTGCATCATTATGTTTAGCCAGATACTATCTATGTAGTATACAAGTTATCAACACTCAAACTACACTACAATCCAGTATTTAGTAGTCACTGGGTCCCACATCAAATAGATTGTTTCGGTCCAGTTAGTGCATGGTAATCATGCTGCATAACATCAAGTGCAGAGTTTATAAACCAGAGGTTTTATGATATATTGTTCTGAATTCTTTACAATGTAGAATTCCAACTATTAAGAGAGGTAAAGTAAACTACAGTAGTTTCGTTTTCAGGCACTGTATATTGATATATTTTGCATGTTGTCCTTTCAGTAGGTCAAAAAGATGACATGAGGATCATGCATAACCTGACTGTGGGTGTTGTGGTTGGGGGCAAGGAGGGGAGGAGTGTGCTTTAAATTAGTCAATGTAATTAGTACAGAAGTGCAAACAGTTCTATTTATTTATAAATTCTATTGTTTTTTCTGGGAGGTGTGATATTCGCATGTCACATGCCACACATCTGTTAGTATTATCTTGTACGTACCTTTGTGTTTGCAGTGTAGATTTTGAGGTAATTTGAATTTTGTAGCAGATATAATTGATATATATATATATATGTATATATCATTCCTTACTGTCAAGCATGATTCAAACAGATACCAGTCCTAAGCCAGCATCTTCACTCAGCCTTGCACATGAAACTCACTTCTGAGCCCCAGAACTCCTAATGCAGCACTTTTTTCACTCTAGGAAAAAACTGGGATCTTTTAGAATTTAGTGCAAAGTGGCTTTTAAGCGAGAACAGATTTGCTAAAAGTGAAGATGAGACCATTAAACTTATTTCACTTGTAATCTAAACCAAATTCCTTTCTAAGCCTCCAGAAGTGAAAGGTTACTGCATTAACCACCTATACCCTTTGTGTTCACTTAAAATTAAACTAAAACTAAATCTTAATTTCATATGGACCAGAACATGCCCCTTGCTAATTAGTAACAACATAGAAAGATTGAACCAAGAGTAAGAAAATTTGTATTTAAAAATTGAAAGATTAAGAAGTTATCTCTCTCTTTGATTTATAGTAATGGAAACAATCTTTGTTGGCTTCAGAGTCTAATCTTGGCTGAGGTTGTGAAAAAGAGTGGTTAAAAATATTATTTTAAAAGCACACAATGAGAGAGAGTACAGACAGTAACATCTTTGAAATTTCAAATTATAAGATTGTACATAGCTAGATAAGAAAAAAAAAGAGTGTAGATGGAGGGAGAAAGAGTCACCGGCACACTGAACACAAACTGTAGTTGAGGTGATAGTGGAAAACTACTGCCCTGCTGGTTGAAAAATGGCATTTAATGCTCAAAGCCACAGGCTGAAACCATTATTCACAACTGGTGCTCACTTTTTGATCCCAGAGAGTAATAGATTTCTCTATAAACTGATGACTGTAGTTCATATAATTCTTATTTTCTGCCCATTAGAAAACTGACGGAGAAAAAAATTTCTTTCTTCTCAGCTCCCATAAACCTATGTGCTACCCTTTCATTAGATCAAGTTCCTGACTACTTCCCTTCTGCCTTGGTTCCCTCCATCCCTCCTGCCCCCAGCACAGTAGTCAGAGATTTCATTGTTTCCTCATCTTCTCTCTGAAGCAGGATTTCATTAATCATGGTGGTACTAGTCTGCTCTTGTAATCAAGTCTAAGATCCATCAAGTATTGTGGCTGCAACAGCTCCTTTCAAGCTCCACAGCAGCTCAGGTTTCTGAGCCTTTTCTGAGGTTCAGTACTCTTGTAGCAGTGGCTCAGGGGCCAAAAATATCTTCAGCTCCTTCTTAAAAGGGGATTTGCAATTCCCGTTGAAACATGGTCACAGCAGCCATTGTATGAGAAATCACTCAGGCTCCACAGTGCCATGATGTCTTATTGATCCATGAGCACGACTGAAAAAAGGATGTAAGGAAGGAGGGAAAGAGGAGAAATTGTCAGTGACATATGTGCATATGAAAAGAGCAAGGGAGGAAGGTGGAAACATGAAGATTTGCAGCAGTCACAACCTTAACTGTGCTGGCATTCAGAAGAGCAAATAAAATGCCGGTGACTACAACAAACCCTGTATATGGGCACACACATTGCAGAATATTTTGACAGATCTGAGGTTGCTTGTTGGACCATCATTTTAAAGGTTGCTTAAAAAGCTGGTGGCCTTGTAGAACCAGCTCAAAATTGCATAAAATGAACAAACTCTTAAATTATTATTCTTTTTCTTTACTGGTTATTTTTCTTCCCTTTCAAACTGCAAGGACATTTCCTTAGAAAATATTGAAGGAAAGCCTACTGATAACTCAGAAGGTAAAATAACATATGAGTTATTAAAAGGTCTTTTCACAGAAGTGGGATTAATTTCCATATCCCTTAGGAATCCCTGCACATGCTGTTATCACAGAAATGGCATTTTGGTGGGTGGGTTAGAAATTAGTTAATAAAATTAAATTTAAAAATGATTGGACTGTAGTTCAGGAGAGCTAGCCAACACACTTTAAAAGAATAAAGTCCCCAAGAAAGTAAAAGCCAAATCTGCAGTCTGTTTTTCATCTGAAGATATTATTTAATCCATTTTTGTACTGAACATCTATAGCTGAACATGCATCAAAATAAATTCTGATTCAGTCTTGACCTCAAGTAATGGTGTGCATCTGAATTGTTCCCATTTAAATAACCAAGGAAGAAGCACAGAAAAAAATTACATTTTCTGCAGTAAATGTCTTACTGCAGTGAGGTTTTCATTCATTGTTAATTACAGAAGAGGAGTGTGAAGGGCTACTATGATTCTAACTGTATTCTGTCAATGACAGTATAGGACTTTGTTTAAATCCTTTTGTGTGTATGTCTTTTGTGTAATTTTGGGACCATTTATTTGTAACTATATATGTATTTTACAGTACCTGGAATATGCTGTGGTATTATTTTTTTATTTGTGTATTACTTTTTATTTCTATAGCTTATGATTAATTCCCCTAAAAGCAAGAATTACCACCATCTCCTTGAAAGGGAGATAACTCATACATCTTTCTGGAGCATTGGAGACTTTTAAGGACTCCATTAGGGGCTATGTTATTTCTTGCTACACCACTCTACTGTAATAACAAAACAGTTCACTCAAAATTGTAGGACTATGGTGCACAAGATGATATTTTCAAACGTCATGTCAGCTGGGATGTGAGAGAGCATCAAGCCATTTCTTCTCTATTATTTGTTTTCCCCCAGTGGCCTTAGTAAATAAATACTTGTGCGACAGCAAACAGAACAAGATGTTGAGATTGCTATCTTTCATGAGGATTAAAATACAGTGGGTTGAAGAGAAGGCAAATAAAACTTGAGGAATTAATGTCTGTTCTTTTGCAGCTGATGAGGTACACAAACTTCCTTAACATTTTTGATCCTTTGATGGTATAAAGTATCTGTGGGCCCTCCCATTTTCTCCTGTCATTGCACTGCAGTTCTATTTCTTGTCAAGAGAAACCAGACACTTCTGTCCTTTTTTATTGCATTCCAGATGGTAACAGGGTCTTTTAAGCTTTCTTCTTCATCTGAGTTTCTATTTCAGTTGATAGCATACCAGACTATTATTCCTGTGCTGGTGGTGTGCTTGAACTATATTAAATGTTTTTTTGTGATTTTACAAGAAAAATCACAGTCGTCCAGTTGAATTTTGCAAACTCCTTCCCTGTCAATGACCTTCTATGTACGACAAACATTAGCAATACTCTTCTTTTTAACATTCTGCTTGTCACACACCTTGTTTTGTTTTATTATACTGATAAAACCTTTTCCTCCTGAACACAAACTCAGACATTAGAATTAGAAAATAAGAATATATGAATCTGACAATGCTACAGTATCTAGTTAAGTTGTATCACATTTATTTGTAATATGGGAACAATATAAACACCTCCAGACTTTTCCCTGTCCAAACTGAATATGATATTTTCATATGGATGACACAGAAATATTACTAAAGGCCGTGATGGTTATCATGGGAACATCTCTCTTACCACTACCTCTGTTGGATCTTTGTATGAACAAACCAGCAGCAAGCAGAGATTGTTATTTTGGAGTTGTTTCAAATTAGGACTTCCAGTAAGGAAGGACAAGTAAACAAGGACTTCTCCTTGTTACCTCTGACATACTCTAGCAGTCCCTAGATAGCACCTAACTGCTATTAAAACTAATAACTCCCCTGTGTACTGTGTTTTTTCACCAAAGTTTCCTACCAATTTCCTTAGCTGGTTTCTATCTTTCTCCAACTCCATTCATCTATGAACAGCCTTCAGATACCTCTTTTTACATGATTAGGGTCATCATCTTTTCAATATTCATTTGATCAATTTCCCCTAAAGAGAAATCACAAATTAGGCAGACCCACAAAATTGTATCCTAGTTGTGTCCTAACTCTATCCCAATCCTTCCATTGAGTCAGAGAGTTTATGGTCATGTACAAATTGCTTGCAAATATATACATTATTTAATATTCAGGTTTATCATCTAATATTATACTGAATGTGAAAATGTAGATGTTCCTTACATTCCAGTCACAGTATCTGTGAGCCTCCCTACTGTGGGCCCAGATGTCTTTGCCTTTTCTCCCTGTAATGTGGCTCTACCATTTGCTGTGAAGGAGATGAAGCAACTGAAAGATCAGCCTGGCAGCTTGGAGAGTTTAGATCAGCCTAAGGACAGACAGCACCCAGATCTGTAGTTTCCACTAACAAGAGTGAAACCACGATGCCTCCTGATATATGACCAGCATCACACTTCAGTCTCAGCAGACTCATTCTTTATGGTTCTAGTGTAGCATTGCTCTGTCAATTCACCTGCCTTTTCTCAGGTTTCCTGTAAAACTTTCCTTCTGAATGCGAGGATTACATGTCAAAAAAGAGTCAAAAGGAGCAAAGTTAAGAAAAATAAGTGAATCTAAAAGATCAAAACCAGTAAAATTTGGGGGCAGGGGCAGCTTTAAAAAATATCTTCAGATTGCATTGGAAGCAACCATTGTTTATTAAATATTAGAAAGAATATTTAATTGCACTAAGTATCCTGCACATTTTCCCATATACCTTTCTTCTTTCATGAGTAAGTAAAATGAATGTTTCTTCCCATAGGGCAGAAAAATGAGGCTGAACTGATTTTCTGTCTCAGGACTTTGTTTATCAGGGAAAATTTTACTGAAGTTTCCATTAAGCCTTCTGGCCTATAATGCAAACAGTATTGTTATTGGTATTGCTGTAAAAGGGAGATTTTTATGCTCAGCTTTGCCATCTGTTTTAAACTGCATGGCAACACCAGGCAAGAAAATCCTGCCAAATTATGTTAACATTTGTAACAAGCTTGCTTCATTAAATAACCTAGTTGGCTTTACTTGCTAAATAAAATAAGTTCTGGTTTTATGGTCATGAGATGTTAGATGACTCCTGATACTCTGGTTGCAAGAAAGTACTAAAAGGCTGGGCCTGAACTTCTTTGCTTGATAGTTAAGAGTGAAATAGTGACCAAGCACCCACATCCTGATGACGAGAGGGAAAGATAGAGAGATGGAAAGGAGATAGAATGGAACTGATAGACTGGGAAATGTTTAATTTCAGAGTACAATGAATCAAAAAAAGTTGTAAATTCCGGAATTAACACACAGGTTTTCTTGTTCTCCCAAAAAATGCAAATAAATTTGGAGTAGACTTACTGTTCCAAAAAGGTCAGGAAGAGCAAGCCTATTGAATAAGAATATTGTTGGTCATCTAATTCTGTTGCTTTCAGATGAGCTCACTGAATTATGATAGAGAAGAAGCATATCAGTATTTTAGGAGAAAAATGAAGGTCACCAACCTACCTGCAGTATAACTTTCAGAGCACTCGTGGAATCCCAAGATAAAATATGAAGTCTAGAAAAATTAAAGAATAGCCTAAGCTTTCCTCAGAAGAGGGTCTGTTTATTGATTTGGTTACTGTTGTGTTCAAAAGTTAAAATTAAATAAGCTTCCTATTCTAGGTATGAAATCCTGATGAAGTCAGCAACAAAACTGTTGCTAAGGACAGTGAATCATGATTTCAATTCAGATGTTTACCTGAACTTTCAAAGATATGCATCTCAACCCATCTTATCCGTTCACCTGCTCCCAGCATGTCTGTTGGTCTTTTTTCTTATCCTAACAGGCCAGAGCTAGAACACCCTGGACTTGGGACTAACCTCACAATGAATTTTCTTTTGTTTAGTAGGTGAGTAGATACCTCTTCCTATTAGTAGTCAGGGTTGAGAAGGTAGAGCTTGTGTTTCTGCAAGCTTCAGTTCTTATGGATTTGGATATTTTTTAGTTCCTTGCCTTTTTTTTTTTTAATTGAATAAATATATCCATATCCTTTCAAAACTTGAGGGTTTTTTTTGAAAATGTTCTGCATCCTTTTAAACTCCATATACTCCGTATTTGAAGCTTACCTGTAAGTGTTGTGAGTGTTGTGATTGTCTCTTCATGATGAGCATGGGATTAGACCACAAAGGTTTCATTGAAAATGAAGGACCTCCTGGTCTGTTGATTAAAGCACGCAAGTGTGTAGGAAGTGGAGTAGAATCAAACTGTTGACTCCCTCAGCTTTGCCAGAATACTTTTTTTGAGTTGACTGCAGAGATTTTATATGACACTTCTGGCTATAGAAGAACTAAGGATATTCAAACAGATATGATGAATAAAGTAGTTAGTTTCCTGGCATAGTAGTAGACATATAGATAAAAGTATTTATTTGTAATTATTGATAGAGACAGAGATATAACTCTTGTCTTTTCAGGTCTTTGTGCAAAAATGAGAGAAATACTCTTTTGACTTCATAATATTTCGTGTTCTGAATATAGTGAATTCAGGCCTTCAAATTCAGTGTGCTGCTTTCCAGATAATTTAATCATTGGTTATTTCAGCCCACTGCTTTACTCAAGGAAAGCCCCATGAACCAAATCATTTGTGTTGTAAATAACATAATATGCGCTCATCAGTTTGATCGCTTTTGCTTCTTTCAACAGGTTTGATTGGATTCAGTCTCTGACCATTTTAAAACTGCCATATAATCAATAGGGAAGCTGAAATACTGAATGAGATTGATGAGAAAAAATCCTTGGTAATAAAATATTGGTAATGTTCTCTTTAGGCACTTTGTATGCAGCTGTGCTCTATGAAAAGTACTCTATGAACCCTATGATATGTCTCCTGTTGGCCATACAGGAAACCTGTTTGTAGAAGCATTCTTCAGTAGTTGCCAACCTTGTGTAATTTACCTGTCCTAATGAACAGGAACTGAGCATTTTAGATGATGCTCTACTTGCCAGTCATTTCTTCTGCTCAGTAGAGGTTACCCCAGTGTGTGTGAAAATGCTATCTTTTCAATCATGTTTATAGAAAGAAGGTAGTCTGGATAGTTTACATTATAAAATGTCAAATAGAGTTCTTTCTGCAATGACCTGCATGCTGCCCCTCCTGTTATCATTGGAGAGTTACAGAATATCCTCAGTTGGAAGGGACCCCTGAGGATCATCAAGTCCAGCTCCTGGCCCTACACAAGACAACCCCAAGAATTACACCATGTGCCTGATAGTGTTGCCCAAATGCTTCACACAATCCCAGAATATGCCAAATTTGAACAGACCTGTAAGGATCAACCCTGAGCCCTGCAGTCAGGCTTAGTGCTGTGACCACTTTCCTGGGGAGCTTGTTGCAGTGCCTGACCACCCTCTGGGTGAAGAACCTTTCCTAATATCCAACCTAAACCTCTTCTGACACAGTGTCATGCCATTCCCTCAGATCCTGTCACTAGTCACTAGATAGAAGAGATCAGTGACCTGACCCTTTGCTTCCCCTCATGAGGAATCATATGCTTTTTCAGTTATATGCTGAGAAGACTCTATTATAAATAACTTTTAAAAAATTTGTAATAGACTTTCATGCAAGCTAGATGAGCTCTGTTCAATAGCAAGAACTGTGATACTACAAGTACTTTGATGCTTAGAGTTGATGCTTTCAGCTTCTGATTTATAATACATGGATGAGTGCACTGTAAATGGACTACTAACTCTCTGTACCTTCTGTTTTACTTGACTGAATTGGCTCAGCCCTTTAGATGGACATCAACGTATTCTCAGCATTATTTTGTCAAAATACAAATTGATGACCATGACATTGGCCTTGCTTTTTTCCTTGATGATTACATTGCATTCAGTGAATCTGCACTGTGCTTAGACAAGTGGGTTTCTATGTTGTTTTATTTACAAATACCCAAATTTAGGATGGAATTTTCTACATGTAATATAATATTATTTAACCTTGCCCAGAGGGTGCTGAGATCACATGACAAAGAAAAAGTTGGCAGCAGTTCTTGCCTTTGCTAGTCTGACTGAGCTCTGAAAAGCAGGAGACGAGTGGAAACAGGAAGGTAGTTCATGGAAATCCTTAAAATATTAAAGTGGCTTTAATACAGTCAGCTACTATTAAGTTGCCCTAATAAGCTCCTTCTAAAGTGACACTGAATTTTACTATGGTGTGTTCTACCAGCTGTCAACATAAGGAAGGCATAGTTTGGATCTTCAGGTTCCTTTATGTGAAAATATATTTTTCTTTACTGATAGAACAAAATGCGTTTTTAACAAGGAAAGAAAAAGTTCCAAGAAAAAAGTGGATGTCTAGAATTGATTGAATGTATGCTTCAGGGAACACTTTGGATAAATTGTTTAAGAATGGTTAATTCTAATAAAATATTAATAATAAGAAACTGACTTCAAATGTGACTAGGTCATAAGTGAAATGAGTTTGGTGGTCTTAGCTAATCCCTTTGGATATTTATATGCATTACAGTCTCCATGTACAGTTTGATACAACTCATAATTTCTGCTTGACTCCAGTCAGTAGAATTAGGAGTGAAATTACAGGTTGTTTATCTCACAGCTGAGGTGAAGAGACAAGCTCATTGTGAGAATGTTCACACAATGCCTTCCTCCCTGTATTGTTTCTATATCAAGACAGTGTTACAAAATAATAATTTTCAAGCACCCTAAATTCCTGTTCATATAAAATAGATATTTTTTCCAAGATAATTTAAGTGGCTTTAATTCTAAAGAAGCCATTGTGCAAGTTAAATCTGCTCAGGGAGTTGGGTGCTATGAGCACTACACTCTCTGAAGTCTCATTTTAGTTTGTTTTTAGGAAAGCTGTTTTCTTTGGCTAGCATTTTCTCTTGTCTATAGTAGATTTCTCCATGCTCCCCTTATAGCATACTGATCACATTGTCCCAGGGAAGCTGAGAACTGAAATGTCATGTAAACACGAACACATTTTTTCATAATTTGCATCCGTAATCATACATGGAAGTTTAACTTGCTTTGAAATTCTAGTGATGTAGGCAAATCAAAAGCTAAGACCTATAGAGGTGTGTAGGGTGGACAAAAATCAACAGGCATCCTACTGTTGGAACATGAGCTGCTGTTGCCACAGGGCAGTAGTGCAGTGTTATGGACCTCACACAACCCCCACCCTGACCACATAACCCAAAACAGGCTGCGGTGGCAGGGAGGTGACTGGTGATGAAAAGCCAGTCTGTTGCGTGTTGTTTCTCCATCACTCCTGCTGGGCTGGCAAAGAGGTAGACATCATGGCACTTGGCAGCCTCTTGTGCTTCTGTGCTGGCATCTCACCTGCTACCCATTCCAACATAGTATACATAGCAGGTGCATGTGACAATGTATCTCTACACTCTGAAGGTCTAGTGAAAGCGATTTCTAAGAGAAAGCGTAAATGCCTTTTGGAGACCAGAAGACATTTTCTTGCTTTGTCAATATTTTATTTTGTTTAATCTAAAGAAGTTGTTGAAGTTTTATTTTTCATTTTCTTTGTTCTGTATGTTTCTGTTGAGATTGGAAAGCCATGACTTTTTTTCTGATTTGCCTGTGGAAAAATATGAAAGGAAAAATTTATTTCATGATATGTTGTGAAAGTTTTGTTGGCTGTTATGACTTTTATGAAGCAGAAAAGAAACAAAAGCAACAAAGAGAATATTTTTCAGTCCTTGCATTTATTAAAATTGTTAAGTGCATAATTCTCTTATGTCACAAAATCAGGAATACACAAAATTAAAAAAAAAAACAACAATCAAACTAAACAACAAAAACCGATTCACTCAATAAATTTCTATTTGTTTTCTTGTCCCCAACTTCTCTATCCAAAATATTGCAAAGATAGCTGTGTAGAGTAAGTAAATTGCAGGCCTTAATGCAAGCAATAAATAGGGGAAAAAAATAGTTGCCATACAGGATGTTTGCTATGGAGTCTGTGTGTTAATCAATAGGCAAATTCTGAATGTAGGAAGATAATTATTCATCCTTGATAATATGTATAATGTTAATTGGATGCTAATGTAGTAAAATTTCCCATCATTCACTTAAGCCCTAGTGGTAGCAGTTGTTTGAGGAGGGTTTTTGCTGTTTGATTCTGGTTTTGTTATGTTGAGATGACTGGTTTTGATACTCTGGATATCCAGATTTAGTTATTCTGGTTTAGGATGCTTGTGGATTTTCAGACTTACATTTTGTTACAGGTGTTCAGTCTTACGTATTCAGTGCCATTATTTATTTCTTTCTGGTGAGTTCAGATAGTGGTTTTCAAGGTGTTTTTCCATTCTTGAGAGATCTGGGGAGCATTTAACCTACATTAGACCTAAGGGGTCTGAGGGTTCTTCAACAAAGAATTTCCTGATACTTTCCTTCATTATGTGTCAAGGGCAATACAGACAAAAGACTGATGTCTCCTTTAACAGCTTGATAAGTATCTCAGGATATTCTGCAAGATTCACTACAGTTTCTACAGTGTACTGTATTCCCATTCAGCATAATATGGCTCAATATATGTACTGTATGTGACAATGGTGAAGACTTATCTTTGCCCTGAGGGCTAAGTGCTGTAACACTTCTCAAGTGATAGGCTTGATAGAAGTGATGATTCAGAGGCAATGATCTGCTGAAGAGTCACATTAAATATATGTGAGAATTAAAAATATAGGTCTGTGTTTATCTTGATTTTTATTTTAAAAGTTTCAAAGCCCTATTTATCTAAAGCATCTACATCCCTTGTAAGGTGAACTAAATCATTCTTGTATTGACCATTTTTTTCATGTTGTTCTATTGAAGCATCTTCCCAACTGAGTTCCTTATTGAATTGTATTTCTATGAGGGTATTGTAGGTTAGCAGCACATTTTTATGATATACAAAAGAAGTGCCTTCTGAATTTCCAATGCCTTGCATATTGTTCCCTATAGAAGCAGCTTCTCTGAAATATGGAATAAATCAAACCAGATGGCTCTTTACTTACTGCTTATTTTTTTTTAAGTTTCCATTTCCTAAAATATCCTGTCCTGCCTAACTTTCTTAGTGGATTAATTTATAGTAAACACATCCTTTGCAGAAACCTTAGATATTTTCAGTTATGTTGTCTCATAGATAGAAACAGAAATATATATTTTAGTGATAAACCTATACAAATATGCAAACAGTGCTATCTACACCCTCATAAACCCTATGCCCATAATAGGACACCTAATGACACATAGTCCTGTCCTAAACCTCTAAAAAGATAGCCTTCAGTAGTATCTAAAGGAGATTTTCAACAGAAACTATTGTGGTGTGCTATTAGCTGTTGTTCCACTATGTCAAATATTTTAAAGATCAGTTAACCCTAGGATCAGTTTTCAGTAGTTTATTAGTTTACCTTGCAGAGTCTCTTACTTGAAATAGTGCAGGTGAAGTTCATAGTCTGTTTTGCTGCAGCCAAATAGGAGCATCACCATTAACAAGTAGTTCTTTCTGAATGACTGTAGCCCAGTGTGAAAGTAGTTACTTAGAACAGACACCAACGGGGATACAAAGCTGTTTGCTGTTTAGGCAAGTATAATAAGGGCTGAAGGCATGGGCATCTTCTTTTATAGTATATCTTCACATATTGTTTTTTTATCAAGAAATATGATATGATGGGTACCCATCAACACAAAATGGTAACTCTGGTGTGAGTTGTCCAGGATTCCCCACACTAGTTTAATTACAATGTCATAAAAGCATAATAAGTCCCATTTTGGTGCTCACAAATGAGATGGGGATCAGGTCATTTAAATTCATTCTACTTATGACCTACTGTGCAGGAGGTTTTGCAGGTGCATTTCTTGTGGTGGAGTATCAGTTTCCTTAGCATGCTGTTAGATCTAGTATTTAAGAATTATTTTTACTTCTCACTTTAGAATTTAGGAAGTATACTTTGCTATTTGACAGTAAGACAGCCTTGAAACTGTAGAAATAAAAGAGCCAAACACAAATGAGTTGGGAGAATGCAGGACTATGGACCAAAGGATATCAGATGAGATCAGGAAAGATAAATACATAAGTGTGAATTCTTTTTGTTGTTTAATAAGGTTTTTTGTGGTTTTGTATACATTCATATGTACTCACGTTCAAATAAAAAGCCCTACACAGATCATAGCACTAATGTGCCCTCTGTCTCCCTCCCCTAAGGTTAGGCCTACAAGATGTAGAATTTATTTCTTCACTCATGACCTTTCATACCTATCAGGTATAAATGATTTTCTTTCACTTATGTCCAGGCTACATTTGAAAGTCCTGTAGGTCTTCAGCAAGAATTGTCTGTGGATAAACCTGTGCTACCTCTAAGACACTTATACACAGTAAAAAAAATAATAATAATAGCTGTAAAATCTTTTTTTATGTGAGAACCTTTTCTTCATTTCAATCAACCTTTAGTTTGCACAGCCTTTGCTGCATTTTTACAAATGAAAAGCATGCATTTTTTTCAAGGATTTTTAATTACTTCTAAGTAAGAACCTGCTAGTGGTTCTTAGCAGTGTTATTACAAGAGTCCTTATAGTCTTGTCAGAACATACACTCACTTTTCCCAAGCTGCAACTGTAAAATAATGAAGGAAACCATTGGTGAATTAAATAGCTTGTTAGTCGTGGAGGATTGTTGGACTGAATCCTCTAGAGGTTTAAAGTACAGGGTAGTGGCAATGAGATCAAGAAAAATCAAGTCACTGGATACAGGATATATATTAAAGCATTCTACAAATGTAGTACACAAAACCAGTTCATTTTAGTGCCTTGGTAATTTAGTAACTTTCATTCCTGGTCAGAATTTAGTTTAAATGAATGAAGCAAATTATTCTGGACAGCTAGTTATAATGGATACTATAATATCACACCAAAAGCAAATAAGACACTGAGATAGTCTGATAATCCTGTGGTACTCCATATAGTTTCTTGTTAAGAACTATATCCTACACATTCCAGAAACAAAACAAAGATAACATAATGAGCATTTGAATTTTGTCTCTAAATCATACTTCCAGTGTTCTTGAATCCGAGGGAGTAAAGGCCAGGGTGAGCTGTTAGTTCAAGGAGTAGTGCAAAAATCACCCTAATTTGGATTTTCATCAGGGTTTTAAAGTAACTTTACTGAGTGTCCCTCTTACTCTTAGTGTGTCTGTCCACACCTCTTGCACTTTTGACTTTTTTTTGCTTTCTCATGATACTGCAGTTTGAAGACAAAATCTCACTGAAGTGCTTCCGCTCATAGGGAATTTCCTCTCCTACCTGGCTCAGCTTCCTCTACTAGAACTCGCTTTTCAGAGTTCTCATTCTCATTCCTTCACTGTGAGGTTTCCTTAATACACACCTTGGGATTATTATGCAGTAAGGAAATTGCATTAAAATAATTATGTGTATTCAAAATTTTCATCATATGATTGTTTGTAGCTGACAAAATTTTTCTTCTTTGCTAGTATTAATGTCTGCCCAAATATGTTTGAAAATAATCATGTTGTGTATACTGTGTAAAGCACTTTGAAAGGATTCAAAAAGTGCTTAAGGACTAACATACTTAGACAGTCTTCCTTATCAGAAAGATGTGAGGCATTTCTGTATTAACCATCTTTTAACTTATAAGAATGAAAATCAAAATGTGGCAAAATGAAACACCATCTTTTAATATAATTGAAGACAGGTTTATGACTCTGTAAGTGGGATAATTGTGACAGGTACAATTGCCACATAGTCAGTCTACACTCAGTAACTTGACTGATTGAGAGACCAAAATATTCTGGTATTCCAATAGAGGGCAGTAAGGAATCTCTAAGATTGTCCTCAATGGTTTCAGAGACATCTGATAGGAGCTGAACTGAAAGATACCCTAACTCAGGAAACTGCTAAATTTTATGAGAATTTTCGTTTTTATCTGTCACTGAATCCAAAGAACTTATAATTGAATCAACAGTGATGACACCTCAGAATGCAAGTGAAGTAGCTGGAGTATATCTGTCTTTAAAATCAGGTCTTCTAGCCCTAGCAAATTCCAGATCCATGCACAAAAGAGTTATTCCAGTGGTGCAGACTCTGCATAAGACTGCCCATATATTGCAATATCAAGGTGGTGTGTGAGGAATTTAAGCTGAGTCTTGCATGATCCAACTCACCTCTGCTTTGCTGAACCTTTCTACGAGAGCTAAAGTTGATAACATGGGGAAGTGATGTGTCCTGGGTCCTTTTTTGTCTTGTAAGAGTCAAAATGCAGCCTTTCTGATATGAAGGGGGGAGGACACTGTAGTCCATAGACTGGCTGTAAAAATGTCCTTTGTACGTATGTAGTTGAGGAAATGTTTTTCTTTCTTTAGTAGCACCTTGGTAATGTACCTAGCCAAAGCCTTTCACTCTGGATGTAGGAGAACAGGATGTGGCTGATGGCACAAAAAATACTTTTGCATCATGTACAGATTGAAAAGCATATCTAAAACCATAGAACATGCTGAGTTGGAAGGGACCCATCAGGATTATTGAGTCCAACTCCTGGCCCTGTGAAGGATACCCCAAGAATCACACCGTGTGCGTGAGAGCTGTAAAATACTGCTGTCTTCAGATAACCTGGTCCCATACAGTGATTTTTCTCACAACATAATCTTGGTTACAATTTTAAAGCAGCTCCAGTGTTTGTAATGGTAATAAAATTAAAGACAAACTGGAAACTCAAAGGTTTCTTTCCTCCATCTGAGTCTTTAGAAAATTATTTGCTTCCCAGCTTGTCTTTGTATTTTCAGAGGGATGCCCCTGTAGGGTCTGTATTTAGATAGTTGTTAAATATCAGTCTAACATGGAAAAAGATGATCCACACAGAGCATGTGGAATGGAATCCAGAAACACTGGCCTTCTCTATCTGAGCTAGATGATGTCTGCCACTATGTCATACTATTAAAGCTAATATGCCACATAAAACAGAGTAATAATTCATTATGCAGATGTGCGGGTTTATCCTATACAGAAGAGGGCAGAATTGGTAGGTGAAATTGAACTAAACAATAATATGTGCATTAAGCAAAAGTTATCATTGTAATAACAGGATTGAAATATTACAGTTGCATAGATGAGAACCTGAACAAATCCTCAGGATATAAACTTCAAACTTAAACATTATTTAAATACTTGAGAAGCCTTACGCTTTGTTGAGGCTGCAAAAGGTTGGAGATGACCATGAAACAGAACTGCAATATCTACTGGAAGTATTTGCATCCTTCTCTGTTACAGCACTGCTCTCACTATAGATAGAATAATTAAGGCTTATAGAAATGACTAATTAAATTGTGACACTTTTGTGTATCTTATATTAAAGGAAAATAGTTGGGGAAGTATCTGGATATACCAAATGAAAAGATCATTTCTTTGTTTCAGTACCACTTCACCACAGCTGGAGAAAGTTCAAGAAGAGCTCTGTCTGTTAAGGGTATGTTGAAAGATACGATGCTCCAGGTGATTTAAATAGAAAAGATTAGACTCAACTATAAATCTCTTTTGAAACAAATATGCTGCCTTTTCTCCATTAGAATATGGATACAGGCTGTGAGTGTGAAGGGATGTGTTAACTGTTTTTGTGGACTTAAATCTGTGATCTTTGGGCTGAAAAGTTTTGTATGGCAATATCTGTAACTTACTTCTTTTGGACAGGACATATTGCTATTTTTTAATGGTTTTTGAAGTGGTTTGGGGTTATTTTAATTATTTGCCAACTATTTCCAGAATCTTGGATGGATGACTCATCTAAGTTTTAGAAGCTGAAATTGAAAGAAAAATGAGTAAATTCTTTGAGAATACAATTTTATTTTGTAAGAGAAGTTTCTATAGCAAAAATATTTAGAGTAAAATTAGAGTTTTAAATGGCATGCCAGGCCCTTGTAAGCAGGGTCTTACCAGCTGTGATGTGCCTCTGACAGTTGCCTGTTGCCATAAACTTTCATTCACATTCTGATTTGAGCAGTCAGTGCCACTTGTGGAAAGGAAAAGTGAAAGAGGAGCTCAATGACTACTCAATTTCAAATGGGAAAACCAAAAAATTTTACTTTAAATTGGAAACAATAAAATACCATTTCTTTTAATCGTAAAGATTCCATTTAGTCAAGGACAATTGATACCTGTCCAATTGATACTCTTTTTGTAAAGGTGTTTCCATATTCTGTCACTAGGGAGCTTTATAGCTTGTTCAGCATCCCCTTCTTGCCAACCAAGCTATAAAAAATATCTCCATGCTTTCAAGGGAAGAATTCAAAACAAAAACTGGGAATTAATAATCTCCCACTTCTCATATTATTCATTTTAATAGAGAAAACATAAAGAGTTTTCAAGGCATGGGTGCTGATGAAGCACTCCATTATTAATTCCACAAGCTGCCTGATGTAGTTTATAGGGAAGGAAAAATCAAACACAGACAAAGATATTCAGTGCTGGCCAACCAGAAGAGTGAAGTGCTGAAGAATAAGGGGCAGTTTAAAAATTGCTTGCATCCCCAAAATGTTTGGATGTGGTTGAAGTCCTAACAACATGGGACTCTTTTTCTTGCGTCCAAGTTGGAATGGAAACTTCAATATTTAGTATTGCATCTTTGTAAATGGTGGTTAGTATTGACAAAGTACTGCCAAAAGAGTAGTAACCTCTCTTCTTGGGATAATGAATAGGAACATGGAAGAGTAGGGAAAGTGGTTTCGGTTCGTTCTCCAAAGCTTCGAAACAGAGAATCAGGAGTTATGCACTGACCAGTATTTGAAGGAAAGGTTTTATAAACCTTACCTCATTACCTTCATACTAGTTTTGCTGGCAACTATATTTTGTCATTCAATAAGTATCTTTCTCAGGTAGAAGCAGCTTTTATGATATTTTGTAAACTGCTAACATTGCAAGCTTTATTGTAACAGAAATGCATTAAGTTGCTGTGGTGCTACTGAGTTTTATGTGCTGCTGTGCACTTCTTCAGAGGTTTAACTCCTTTGGCCTTCAGTTTTATAGTTAGTGCACACAAGGTACAAGCAGCCTATTGATGCACACCTTATCACTGTATGCTGCTACACTATAAACTAGCTAAGAGGCTTTCCAGACTAGTCTGCATAGGTTGATATTAAGTGTTCCATTAAGTGAGACAGACTAGATTACTGATTTAGGAATTGATGATGGATGAAGAAGCCGTAGAGAGATGACATTCCTCTAAATTTGTATTACTGAGATTAGGGACTTTTTCTCTGTAATGTTATAGTAATGGGCATTTCTCAAAGACGGAAGGAAAGAAAAGATTAGATTTGGTGCCTACATGTTGAGGGAGGTGGAAAGGATGAAATAACTCCAGCTGAAGTTGAAATTAAGGTTTCAGAAGGTGCTAAATACATTGTAACAGAAATAGAAAGCTTCTTCACCTCAAATTCATCACCAAGGACAGAAGGATAGTTTTATAATTGAGAGTGTCAACTCTGCAGTACCTGTCACTTTATCTGTCTGCAATATGCCATACACATTTATAGTGATGTATAAGTAATAATAATAATAATTTTGTACTTGAAGCAAAAGATATGGATTTAGGCAATCCTTTTCATACCCATCTTTGACACAAATTTCTTATGTGGCCCATGGGCAAGTCAAATTTCTACACCTTACTATCCTCTGCTGCAAAATGGGAATAATATTGTTTCATTTTCAGGATTTTTGAGAGACTATAACAATATTGGCAATTTGTTGTGAAAGTCTGAATTAAAGTTACACCAACTGCAAAGCATTGTATTTGCTCCCAATTCTTCCTGGGGAGAGACTTCCACTTCTAAAACTGCACTCAGGTACTGACTCTTATTTAGGGTCTGTGGTTAATCACCAAAGCCCCAGCCTTGTTCTATTAACATGTTTTACTCATATGAAAGTTATAACTGAAAGTTCAAAAAGTAGGTGTTGTATAACAGATTACGGGGATGCAGAAGACATCTGTCCCACTCAGTGAACAGGCCTTGGAACAGATGTCTCAAATTTCTTCAAATCCAGAACATGCTGTCCATTTTTCTGTAATAAACAGAATTTTTCCTCTCTGTCACTGAGCAACAAAGTATTATCTTTAATGCATAAAATATGTAAATTCTTAAAGCATCATTTTGCTCTTTAGTGAGTTTAGATATTACAAAATGCTTTAATTATAAAAACAGACAGACCTAGTCCTGGGACCTGTGCAGCTAGAAATAAATGTGCAATCAAAACTGCAATTACCTGCAGAATTTAGTGTAAACAGATCAGCAATCACATAACAAACACAGGCTAGTTTGCATTCTGATATGAATACAGTTAGATCCAAAGCAATTTTCCTTTATTTATCTTAGCTGCTCAGCATAAATAAAGCAAGGGCATTGAAGCAATTAGCATAATTAGAGTATCGTGGTCAGGCCCTGTGTGATTTCTAGAGACGTTTCACTTAAGAATTCTTTTTCCCTTACAAGAGTTTCCCTGAGCCACTAAAATATCGCTTTGGGCATTTTTGTATTTCAAATTTGCAAGTTGTCAGTTTGAAAAACCCTTGACACACGGATGTGAAAGCATCTCACAGACAACCACAGAAGGTATACCCTCAGCTTTTCATTACTAAGAAACTGGGGAATTTCCTTTTTCAGCTCTTTCTCCTTCTTGACGTTTTAACCCAAAAATGTCAGGTTTAATTATTTCAGGTACCACCCAGCAGACCTAAGGGTTAAAAACAACCTGTTCCCCCAAAAGGTGTGACATTTATGTCACTTCAGGGCTGACACTTATAAAGACGATTTCCAGCTTTCCCATGACACTCTTCTTCAGTCTTTTATTTGCTTGTCTCTGCTAGCAACAGTGAAAGAGCTTGTGTGGGCAGAGGTGTTTTTACGTCCTCAGTACCCAAAACCAGCTTTTCACCAGTTCCTCTACTCTTGTCATAGCATTCGGAGAGCTGAACTAATACTAGACTGTGGGACCATTGCTGGACCTTTATGGGCTGAATGCAGGGTAGGGAAAATATAAGGAGCTTGTATTTTTTTTTAGGAGACATGTACTGTGTCCTCTGCCAGAATGACTGGGTGGTAGATGTAAAGTACTTGTCCCAAAGTACCAGTTACAGCTACTGAGACCAGCTGCGTGCATGGGAACAAAGTGAATGTGGATGGGAGAAGAGAAAGACTGTGTCTTGTGCTTTTTTTTATCTGTCCCATTTTAGTTCTTCATTAATGGACATTTCAACAAAGAAATAGCAAAATATATAGAAATCGTAGTGGTTTTCTTTCATCCTTATAAATTGAAAGGGCATCTACTGTTTCCAGTAGGACAAGCTGGATTTCTGGGCCAAGTTGTGACACAGTAGACTTCAAGAGCATGGTCTGGTTACAGGCAGCATGTATAATGTGCAATTAATTGTTAACTGTCAAAGAGATTTTGATTATTAAATTATATGTCCTATAATTTTTAAATTGTCTTTGCCAGTGCTTTGAAATATCTGCCTCTTATGCATGGGAACTTGTGACCTCATTTATCGCATTTTTCTCCCTATTAGCAAATAGTATCAGAGGTACAAAAAAGAGGAACCAAGAAGGCAGAATCAGAGCATAAACCATGGATTGGAAATCCAAGATATCTAGAGTAATCTTGTCTATTTGTAAAGAATGTTATTAAATGAAGAATTACAAAAATAATAATAGGGCCAGGGTTAGGAACAGTTATGGAAGTAGTATATCTGAACCTTTCAGGATGAAAATGTTACTCCTGTCCGTGTCTTTTTGTGCCCCTTCCATTGCTTCAAGTGTATCATAATCAGTTTTAAAACCAGTCAGTTTTACGTTTGTCATTCTTTATCTTAAAGGAACAAAAAAGAAAAGAAAAGAAATTAGAAACACCAATTAAGTTTTTCCAGGCCAAAAACATTATTACTGAGATGGTAATAATCCCAGTAAATTGTTGCCAATGTTGTAGGGCCTACAGAGAATTTGCATAGCAAACACTCCTATGGTGTTTTGATTAAAAAAAAGAAAAATTTTACTGCAGAAATGTTCCATCCTTCTGACTGCATTTATCTTGCTGATTAGTGGTAATGGAAAACCTACCAATAGTTTACCGCAGAATTTTGGAAGCCCTCCAGGCAGTCAGTTGCAGAAGTAATAACCCCTCAAAATAACGTAGATAAGTCTGTGTATGAGTCAAGGGGCAGTATGAGGATGCTGAAAAACGTTAAAGCTTAATAGGTAAAGACACTAAGATAAGTCTCTTAATGATGGGGATAAAGCAGCATGACATCTTTAAACTGGGCTGCTAGATGAGTTTATTTATTCTTTCTTCCCAGTAATTTGCACAATGTTAGTTCTTTAAATGAAGAAGCAGTGCCTTAAAGATTTTTTTTTAATCTGTCAAAGTCAGTGAGTCTTTATGAGTGAGTGTACTTTGATTTCTCTATATTCCATATATATGTCTATTATGTATATATATAAAAGTGAGGGAACAGATGAATGAGTTACAAGTTAGGAAACAGTAAGCTTTCTTCTATCTACTCTTTAACATTTGTCTTTTCTGTTGGAAAATATTGTAGTGAAAAAGCCAACCATCTAAGGGTGAAATTCTCCCCTCTGCAGCAAGCCAACAGAAGGTCTGCACATTCTTTAAGTGCAAGTCCTCTGTTGTTGTCATGTTTTCAGTAGATTCTGATTTTTGATGCCTTTTCCTTTGGTGCTTCTGTAAGTCTTTGTTTCTTGGTTTTGTGGCTTTTTTTTCTTGTGTATAGCATAGGTATTGTTATTTTGAGTCAGACTTGCTGTACAGTTAGTCTAGTGTCTTGTCCACCAAATAGCCAGTAGTAAATGCTTTGCAGGAAGTGCAGGAAACTTCAGATTATGTAGATCTGAGTTAATCTATCCCATGTTAAATTTTCCCCTAAGTCCTTATATTCAAAAGTTATCTTAAACCATGGACATAAGTTTAACATTGCTTCATATTCACTATGTATAAATGTGTAGCTTCAAATAAAGAAGTTATGGGACAGTTGAATCATGTGGGTAACATGGCTAATAGTTCAACAGAAGGAAATTGAATGTCAAAAATAACAAAGGGTTATTATTTAAGGTTATTATTATTTTTTAATTTTAAAATTTTGCCCAGGTCCTAAAAAAATGTGCCTGTGTTCCACTGAGCAAAATGTTTTATCTAGGCTCCTGTAAAAAAGGAAGTGTGTTTCAGATTATACCAAGTTTATTTGGATCAGTATTTATACTGTTCCATATTCTGCCTTTTGCTGTAACTATGGCGAGAAATGTGAAGATAAGCCTGGAGTATACTGGAGGCTATCTCTAGAAAGGTTAACAAGCTCCTAATGACTGCTTAGAGCCCCAAATATTAAATAGATAACAAGAGAAAAAAGTTTATTTTGATCACCCCCTTACTATAGAAAGCTTCAATTCACTAGTTCTCATTCGGTGAAAAACTATTACTGGTTGTTTTCTTATTTATTGCCCTATGTCTTCAAGTAATCACACAAGCAGTAATTCTTGCTTAGTTGGGTGTCCAGCTTTGCTCCTCAGTTTCTAGCTGTTTGTATAGTATTTAGCAGCATGTTTTCTCTTTGGATTAAGTTAACGTGGTCATATTATGCCCACTATTCATTATCTACATTTGATTCCTAAAAGCAGAAGATTGATTTTAACTTGACTCTGCTGCTTTTAAATTCCTTAATAGTGTAGACTCTAGCTACATCTGAGACCTCCTGTTTGACCCTCATCCTTTTGGGTATTTAGGCTGTAACACCATTTGCCATATATGGGATCATCATTCACACATTACTTTGGCAGGTAAATTGTGGTTTTACTCTTTATTTCCAGTGGTGTGAAACTTGCTCCCTCTTGGCTCTGTAATTCTCACAGACACACACACACACACACATTTTCTTCTTCTAGATGAACCTAAGTTGGTTTATCTGGAACATTTTCCTCATTCATGATTGGGAATATCTCACTCGTTTTATGAAGATGGCTAACAAATTAGGAACCATGTATAACATCTCTAGAACATCATCCACTTGCTTAAGAGAAAAGATTTAAATCTCACTACATAGCAGCACTGAGCTGGTAGAACTTACTTTTTTCTGATATCTCCCACAGTGCAATTAATTGGAACAGCTTATTTACCTAATATCAGGCAGCTAAAATAAAAAACATGGGTGCATATTTACCCTTAAGGCCTCTAAGTTATTTTTACTGTCATTGCTGTACTTCTGGGCCTCTGATAGTTTTGTTGTTACAGAACTTCAGCCTGTCCTTCAGTGTTGCATACCCTGGTTTGTACTTCCTTTTGTTGAATATCCAATTATACTTGCGAAATTAGGATCCTTATCTAGTGAAGCTAATTGTTGTATTCAGCATTGATCAGTGAAAATAGTAATGTGGACACTGTTAGGGGCTACATCTTCTCTCTTATTCTACACCTTCACAAGGTAATTTTGGGAATAAATTAATGTTTATGAAGCACTTGGATGCTGTAGCGATGAGCATTATGGAAAAACCCACAAGGAAGCTTATAATTCTGTCTTCAGAGCACGGTTTGCATAGAATGCAGTAAATAAGGCCTAGGGCCACACACAGAGCACTGAGGAGAAAACAAAATATCAAATAGCTGTTCATTAAGGCAGTATTATCTATCACATGCAATAAATGAGGCAGGAATTCCAGTGGAATGAGTTTTTGCTTTGTAGCCCTCAACTTTGCAATCTCATTGCTTTTCTTTTTACATTTTTCTGAATGTAATTTCTTGTGATCTACTAGTAAAAATGGAAAAGTTGGAAAGTCTTGCTGAAGCCAACATAGTTTGTTGGAAGAGATAGAGTTTTAGGTTAATTACATGTATTTTTACCATTTGAACTAACAGAGTAACTAAAAGTAATTATCATTTTTATTGTGTGCTCTAGCATGAGCAGAGGAGAGGACTGGATATAAGGAAGAAGTTCTTCACTGACAGGGGGGACAAGCACTGGAACAAGCTCTCCAGGGAAACAATAGTCACCTCAAGTTTGCCGGTGTTCAAAAATGTTTCAACAACTCTCGTAGCTATATGGTTTAACTTTTAGGTTGCCCTGTGTGTATTCAAGAGTTGGACTCAATGATCCTCATAGGTCCCTTATGGCTTAGGATGTTCTATGATTCTGCAATTTGCCAATATCCTTCCCAGCTTTGCTGATAGCAGAAGAGTGGTGGGAATCAGAATTTGTGGGAGGCATTCCAATTTTTGGAGGGAAATCTGCTGTAGTGGGAAAATATCTCTCAGTTATATTTCACGGTGCCTAAATAGTCCAGCCTACTCCTCTAGTCTTCTCTCCTATTTCCAATACTCACCTTCCCAGTGCCTCACACCTGCTTGTTCAGCCTGTTGGTATTTTCTGAAAGCTCCATTTCCATTCTCTTTAATAATCCTAATCATCTATCTGAATCCTAGATACTGAACAGGTCTAGCTCCATTTTCTTAACTCCTTCCTTGCCATGTTTGTTCATGTCAAAGCAGACTCAGAGCCCTCTAAATTTGGACCAGGTGATTTGAAGTGCTTTTCTTACATTATGAAAGTAGCCCAAATCCTCTTGGCTCCTAGACTAATTAATCCTAATGTCAACTCTATACTTATTCTTAATTCCAGTGTCTTTCCTTCAGTCAAGGGACTCCATTCTTTGCTCAGTCCTCTGCCATTCTTTGCCTCATTCTGTTTCTCCTACACAAAGCCTGATTCATGCATTCTTCTTATCCTTCAGGCAAGACAGCTTCCTCCTCCCAGATCAACTCATGAGCCTTTTATTATATTTTTTCTTCTCTATCCGGTTGAAGAGGGAAGTTACATAGTGACTTTGGGAGGTACCTGGCCTCTAGCCAGGGTCAAACCACCATACCTAGTCCTGCTGGATACATTATTTTTTATACAGGCTAGGATGCCATTGGTCTTCTTGGCACCTGGGCACACTGCTGGCTCGTGTTCAGCCTGCTATCAGCCAGCACCCACAGGTCCTTTTCTGCTGGGCCTCTCTTCAGCTACTCTTCTCCAAGTCTGTAGCACTGACTGGGCTTGTTTGTAAAGAAATAGTTTACTAAAAATGTGTACTTTTAGTTTATGTTATGCTTTGCAGTAATATATTCCAAAAGTAATTTTCTTCTGTACTGAACAATGTTTTTCTAGGTAATCTTTGTACTTTACAAAGACATTGCTATGTCAGTTAACATCACCAACAGAGTAAGATGAAGAAAAGGAAAATCTTCCCTGCAGCTCATGCTCTCCACATTAGGATTGTTTCCTGACAATTGATGCAGTCTGATTGCTTGAAAAAAAACCCATTCCTTAAGTTTCCCACTAACGTTATCAGAGACTCAATAGCATATGCATCTTCTTTCCAAAATCCCGTTATATTTATTTCATTATATTAGGAGATTGATGTCTACTGTTCCCATTTCATTCTTATTATAAGCCAGGTAAACAGGCTGAATCCATTTTAGGGAAATGTAGCCCTCATCAGATATTTTACCAGGGAAAACATTGACTAACAAATTGTGCAGCAATGCCAGAAGGGAGTGGGGCTCCTCAATACTAATTCCTTTTCAAATTGCATCGGTTTTGCCCTGGTTAACTAATTTTGTGTGTTGTCACTCCTGAACATCCACAGGAGTAACTGAGTAAAGCAAGGAGTCCTACATCTGTTTATTTCTATGGAATGTTTATGTATCTATCTAACAGTCCAAAGTAATGTTTATCACTAAACCAGATTTTAGTAGCGATAAATTTCCACAGATTATGTGTACCAAGTTTCTTGCCAAGGTAGAGTGTAAAGCTCATTTTAATAACAAATAAATATTACATACTGGAGGTGTGGTACAAAAAAAGAAGTGTATAAATACAGTCATTAGGATGTTTCTTTTGTGCTACTGGACAGGTCTATGGATCTATGGAGATCTAGATCCCACACAGAGAAAGATACGGGTATAGACAAATTTAAACATATCTTTTTTGGCCTTTATAACTACAAGCAGTTTTCTAGAAGAAAAAAAAAAAAGGAAAGAAAAAAAGGTATACCGGTATAAATTTTGAAAGTTCCAAATTAGACTTGAAGTGTTTGGCTGATTGGTCAAGTATAGGATTGAATGACAGTGTACACTGAAGATGCACTGACATTTTGACATTGTATGACTTTTCAGATATTGCATCCTTAAGAGTGAGCAGTGATCACATGGAGAATTTAGTATGGTAGTTGAATGCCTTCAGCTAACATTGCACTTATCAATAAATTTTCACATTGATGATATATATATAGGTGACATGTGGCAAATGTTTTCAACTGATACTAACATAAAAGGGAAAGCACTTGTCTTACTCAAGGCAACAATGTTTTCCTATCTTTTTTATTATTTCTAAGTGCTTCCTATAAGAGTATTTCTCGAGATCTTTGTAAGGGGAAAGGGTTTATTCTGTGACAGCAGATTTTCGTACTGAATGACTTTGTATTTTCTGCTGACAGCTGTCCAGTGTTACCACTGTAAGAGCAGAGAACTATAAGAATTTTTCTCTTGACTTGCTTACAAAAGTTCTTTTCAAGGCTGTGCCTTGGACTGCTAACTCTGAACAGTTTCACACAACTAAGCTATTTGGGAAGTGTTTTTTTAAAGTACTGCAGAAAGTCTGAAGCAATTTCTAAGGGGAAGAACAAAATGTTTTGCACGTATGTCCAGGGGTATTCTCTTACAGGAAGATACTATTGGAAAATTTACCATTTTGTGCAGTCTAGTATTTTCCAGACACAGTATCAGTCTTTGTAAGCAAGCATTAAAAGTTATCCCTGACAAGAATAGGTTAGTAACTTAAAAAGCTGGGGAAAAGATCCTTCAGAGGAAAAGAAATCCTCCTTCTTCATCTGTGCTTCAGTTCAGACATTGCTGAATTGGTATTTGACCTTACTTGTGCCCTTGCCTTGTAAACTGATATGAAGATATTATTTGTGGGGGTTTTTTAATATTATTTTTGGTTTGGAGAACCAAATAATTTCTGGATGGCATATTTGTATATTCACACAAAAGTCTACAACAGATTGACATTCTGTGAAATGACTTAGTAGACATACAACTTAATAGTTTTCTCCTGCTTTTTCTTTGATGTTCTCCTCTTAAACTCATCCTACTTTCTCTTGGACGTATTTGGTCTTTCTGTTCACTTTTCAGTGTTTGTGATTCCATTCTTCAGTCCCCCTTTTTTCCTCATTCTGTACTTTATAGTCTTTATATTCGTACATTTGCCATCATGTTTTCTATATCTTAAGAGAGTTTAAGCTTGTTTCTTCTACTGTGATCTTCACTCTCTATTGTTGGGATGGGGGAGGTGTTGTATTTTTTTTTTTAGACCTTCAAATCTTCCTCCTTTCTATCCCTCAAATCTATCAAGTCGATGTCCTTCCAGCAGATTCTGGAACTGACTCCAAGGCTTTAATCTTCTGAATTCATGAGAAGTGCTCTTTATTCTGAAGATAGGAAGCAGGACCCAGAGATGTGAACTTGATCTGGCACTTCAGTACTTTAAAATAGGTAGATATTTTGAGTTAGTGGAAGAGATTCTGAAGCAGCAATTAGTTCAGGAAAGCAACCTAATCCAAGTTTCACATGTTAAGATCCTATTAATTTCTAATAGTCACTAAAGAGGTAAAATAAAAAGAAAGAAAAAAAATAAAATGGCCAAATATAAAGAACAGTGAGTGTGTAGCCTCACACATGAAATGTATGTTGTATTTTAACTCTAAGACCTGCACTCTGATTATGTAGTTAATGTCACACCTGAATTGAAGACATTTGTGGAGCAATTTTAATTCTGTGAATCTGAATTTTATTCTGTGTTTCTAATACATTTCTCTTCTTTGTGGAATAAAAATAGCCTCAAAACTCTCATAAAACAACTTTAAAAAGTACATAAAAAGTACTACCAAGTACTACCCATGTAATCACAGTTCTTATTTTCTAGGCATTGCAATACAGCATTAAATCTAGGAATGAAATTTAAAAAACCTCTAGATCATACTTGGAAAAGTAACATTGTATCTCAGTTCAGTGTGGTGGAGTTTTAAAACCTGTTTGTCCCATCTCTGTGACTGTGCAGAACTTCCATGGTAACGGGAAGAAGGAACGTTGGACACTGAATTATGCAAGTTTTTCCCTAGTGTCTTGATGGAGATAACCAATAAGGCAATAGATTTATCTGGGATAAGTGTTTGCTGGAATCACATTTTGTTTTAGGAGGAAAGTAACTGTGGTGGGACAAATTGTTAATGTAGATCTTACTTACAGGGCCTTAAAAGCACAGGCCCTGAGAAGCAGTGTTTATTTAAAAACTTTAGCTGAACATACACCAGAAATCATAATGAGGCAACTCAGTGAAATTTATTTCAATGTTTTTGTTCAAATTGAAAATGGTGTATGTTTTTCGGAAATCAATATTTCTCTTTAAACTCAAATGCACTAACCTGCTCTCATCCTCCACCACACACACGCACGCGCATACACACACACACACATATTTTATATTATTTCACACACGCATTTCATATTATTTTCTCAGGATGCTGTGTGAACCATTTGTTATTGACATGTTCCTTCTCTTTGAAAGAGTATCTGCCCACACAGTTAAAAAACAATTGTCTATAGGCTTCATCCTCTTCATACAGAAGTGTGTGGGTGAGTATTTAACCTGGTTGTAAATAGCTATCAATTCCCTCACTGCTGGATACAGATTCAGGAAAAAGTATCAAAATTAAAGACAGAAAATGAGAGTTTACAACTTGAAAGGGTCAAAGGAATGTGACGAATTCCCAAGATTATTGATGTGTTTGTGCTGTTTCTCTCATCTTCCATATTCAGCATGATTTGTGTCCATTTGGCAGAGACTTTGGCTAATTATCCTGCTTGCTGAGAACTGTTGTTGATGTACTATGAGTTGTGCTAAGTTTTGGAAGACTAAGTACTGTTACTGGAGATAATGGGGACATAGCTTTCAGACCCCTTTGCACACATCAAAATCCCTAAGGACAGCCTGTGTATTCCTTTCAAACCCCATGTTGCAAGTAATGTAAAGCAAATTGTTAGCAGCTTTGTGGTAAAGGAAAATGTTTCTTCCTGGTAGTCTTTACTCTCTGCTTTATGTTTCTCACACATATGGGGGTGGCAGAACATAGGCTTATGGATAATTGAGATTGCTGCTTGTTTCCTAAAGAGCTCCCACAAACATGTTTTTAAATCCTTGAATTTGGGTAGCTGGCTGCGAAGTTGCATATATTTGTGTAATATATATCACTTCTTTCCATCTACGCTTAGCAATTTTTTTCTCCAGAGTGAAATTCATCCAATGCTTTGTGTTTGCTATAAATACACATCTCAGCTGTATTTCTATCCTTTGTGTCAACATTAAAATTCCCTTGTTCTATGTTTAGCTTGAATAATTACCAAACCATTTGCAATTAGAACTCTAGGATATGACCTCACACTGATTTGTTCCTTCGTTTCTTTCTGTATTTAATACATTTCAGATACTGAAAATACCAAATCTTTGTCCTTTTATTTTGATGTTTATCAGTAATGGAAACATTCCAAAACAATCAGCCAAATACCTATGCTTTGTTCATTTATTGCCTTCTCTGAAGATAAATTGACTGTACTCAACTCTCTTCAGCATTTTTCTTCACCTAGATATTATTGCCTTCTGCAGCCACCCCAAGGTGACTGTTATCACTTAATTAAATCCTTGCACGCTGGGAAGAAAAAACAACATTGTTCGTTCATAACCCCAAGGAGGTGTGTTTTTTTTTTTTTTCTTTAAGCCACTAAGCTTTTTCCCTGTTTTATTAACTTATTCCTGGCTACAGCAAGACATACTTTGTTGATGAGCAAAAGGTTGTATTAGTTTTTTTATTTTCTGGGTAAACTTATCTTTTCTTTGGGAAAAAAACTGTGGGCATTACAACAAAGAAGAAAAATGGGATCTCTCCAAACCCTGCAATTCTAGTAAAGGTCTGTGTAAACATCAAGCTAGTAAAGAGAAACAGGGGAGTAGCAGGAAGGAAATGAGAAAATAAAATGCAAACATAAAATTGGAACAAGACAAAAAAATAAGATGACATGTATATACAGAGAAACTACTGCAGTGCTAAGGGAAAATTGGCATAAGCAATAAGATTTCTGAAGAGAAAAATATATCAGGGCTCTTTATGTTACTGTCTAAGGCAGCATCTTTTTATTAGCCTCTTGGTTAATGTCCTCTGTCTGTCTATTGATTTTAGACTACATAACACTGTGCTCCTGCTTTTACCTTTGCATTTCCTTTTCCACAGTGAATAATCCTGCTTGAAAACTTTAAGGGGAAATATTGCAGATGAGCCAGTCATTGAATATGTGAGACCTGTGATTTGCTTTCAAGTTGTTTTAAGCATAGTACTTCATATGAGAAAGTTCACGTGAACTAGTAAGTTGCTAGAATATGTACAATGGTTTAGCTACCTTTTTGCTTGTTTCTAGTCCATTAAACGTAGGACCAGAAAATAGGTTTATCTACTCTAAAATTGGGGCTCAAGCAACCATATGTATTTGTTCATGATGCTAAATCATTTTGCCACCTGCTGTGTTCAACAAGTATTTACAAATAGCAAATATGATTTGAAGCTGCAATATTTGCAAGAGCAGTTTATGATAATTGTCCAAGAAACATGGCATTTTACTGTGTAATAAGAAAGAGCTTTTAAATAGTTGGATAATTGTGATTTTTGAAATTAACTACTTATTATGTGTGGACTATAATTATTGTAGGTCAGAGACAGTAATAAAAGCTTGTATGTGAAGCACAAAATATTGACAGATTTGTACAGCTTTACTGCAAATCCAAGGTATCTGTAGTTTGTATGAGTAGTTAGTCTCTGGAAATTCCCTTTGCATTATGAAGTTGCACCCTAAATTCTGGGATTTCTTTTTGTTCTGTGCATTTAAATTCTTTTCTGTAGCTCTCCTAATCAAATAATTAATTTTACAATGTTTATACAGCTTAAATTTCTGTCTTTCTTAGCAATAACAAAAATCTTTCTGTTTACCTTCACAGACTCACAGTAATGCTTTTCAATCTGTGTGCAATGAATCTAACATCCACAGTGATTTTAAGCTATATTCTGTGTTTTTATCTAATCTGTTTTAACTTTGAGGCCTCTAGACCATCTACAGATATATCTGCACATCTAATTGAATATATTGCAAAGGTATCTGAAGCCTCTTTTATTTGGAATAGAGATAATATATTGCAAATTTATCAATTATCAAGATTTTAGGTCTGTTTTGATTACTATTCAACAGTGGTTTAGTAAACGCTAATTCTGCACTGAATTAAGTTTTGGCATCAAAAGGATGAAGTTCCTCCTTGGCATCAGTAAGAGCTTCTTTAGAAGTTGGCTGTAGGCAGAATTTTATGTGTAAATTTGGGACACTAATTTCAAATAGCTGCAGTATGTACATACTTTCTGTTTGCTTTCCAAAACTGGTTTTGTCAAGTTTTTTTCCTCTTCTTATTCATGCCTAATTGGAAATCTATTTGTACATTTGTAGGATAACTTTGTTGCAGGATTAGGAAACGGCACAGGAAGTTCGTAAGGAAGAACTTTATTCCAACAGTGTTTAGCTAGAAATATATGGCAAGATATACTGTAGTTTCAAACAAGGATGCTTTAAAGTTTCATATGCAATTAATGTCCATCTTTTAGGGTCAAAAAGCTTTCTGAATTTCTAAGCACTCTGGTGTGTTTATTTTATTTTCCATTAAAATTTTAATTTAGAAATAAAAAGCAGTTCTTAAATGCTATAGGAAATCACCTCTAGCAAGCCGAAATGTAATCCTGCTATGGATAGTCACTAGGCTGAAAAAGCTGTTTATACTTTAAACTCTAGTCAGAATTCAGTCTTCTCAGATGTAGAAAACATTTGGTTATATTTCTGTTGCAGTTATCTTGTGTGTGTGTGCTTCTGCTCTTTCCCATCTGGTTTCAAACCAGAATCAGAGAAGAACTGATAAAACACCATTTCTTTTTCACTATAGTGACTGGAAACAGATTGAAGAAATTCAGATAAATGTCGGAACTCATTAAAGCATGACCACTTAAATTTATTTATTTTTAAGTTGGAGGGGTTGCTGCCAATTAAAATGGCAAATTTACATGCAGAAGTCTGTCTGTACTGTTTTCTGTGTGGTGTGTCAGGCAGCATGTTCATTTGGGCATGGTAACAGAACAAAATCTGAACTGCAAAGACATTCACACAGCAGCATAAAAAGTACTGGCAGTGATGTTTGATAGGACAAGAGGTAATCATTTTAAAGTAAAAGAGAGTAGATTCAGAGTAGACAGTACAGGTTGCCCAAAGAGGTGGTGGATGCCCCATCCCTGGAAACATTCAAGGTCAAGCTGGGCGGGACTCTGAGCAACCTGAACTAGTTGAAGATGTTTCTGCTCATTGTAGGGGGGTTGGAACTAGATGACTTTTAAAGGTCCCTTCCAACCCAAACCATTCCATAATTCTATTTGATTTTGGCTCAGAGTAGTTTTCCTGTGGTTTAAGGAAAGGGAAAAAATGGAAAGAAAAAAATGAAGCTGCCGGGACAAATAAAAGTATGTTTGAGGAAATTCTGATTTGTATTTTTTTTAATAAGAATTTTGATGATAAATTTTTACTGGAATTTCTTTCACTGATGTGCCTCAAGTAAGACTTGAAAGTACACTGCATTAGGGAGAAGAGAGATTATTATAATGCAACATTACAGGATGTCCAGCTAGCAGGATCAGGACCTCAGAACTGCACAATAATGATACCCAGATAACTGATGACGGCTGCCTGAAATGTCGACAATAAAGCAAACATATAAGGTATTGCTTAGGGTCTTAAAGAGGATACTGCTCAAGACAGGACAACTGCAGATACACGAAACTTTTTAACGAAGCAGAAAGAAGAAAAATATCACAATGAATGCAGGGAAAGCTGGGATGCTACACTCACATTTTAAACACTGTGTCTTTAAAGTATCATAGAAGAAATTAGAATTCCTTGGTTCTAGGTGATTCTGGATAACAGGAAAGTGGTGCTAACATTTGGCAAGAGAAGGACTTTTATTTCATCAGTTCCATTGATGAAGGCAGTTTTACCACAATCATTTTAGGGAGAGACTAGGCTTCAGGTCTCCTACAAATTAGAGTGAAACAGATACTAACAGGGGAGAGCAGTTATGTCAGTTCCTACTTGGGACACAGGATACAACATATAGATTGTTGACATGTGTAATAAATAGCATTAGGATTGGGGGTGTCAAGATTTATTTGGGGCTCTTTAGATAGTGTGGTGTTGTGGATTATTGGCACAACCAAGAGATACTGGACTCTGCAGTGTCAAAGAAATCTTCAGCACCCTTTGATGAGGAGGTTACTGATACTTTGTGCTGCAACTGATCCAGGGCACCCCTTAAGGGAGTAGCATGATAATTTGGCTGCACACTAAAACCCTGTGGTAAAAATTAGGATGAACATTTTCACATGGTAACTGTGAATCTCTCTTTAAAGGGAAAAAAAGATATTGTTGGTTGAAACCTTGTGTTTCTGGCTTCTGGACAAGTCATAACCCACTTACCTGTCCCCACACTAGAGAGTAGGATTTTATTATGGAAATAAAAACAGACCCTTAATCATCACAGCAGTCACAGGTGCCACTATAATATATTAGCTTGTTTTTAAAAAGAATATAAACCTTTTTCATTGGAAGAGCTGCTCTGTGCTGTTGATATGCTTGAATTTATGCAATGAGCTGGTAAACAGCAAAATCCATACATATCTTTAACTACACAGGCATTAGAGGTGAGCTCACAGGAAAAAAAAAAAAGAGGAAAAGGAAGGAAGAGAGAGAAGGAGGGAGGGAAGGAGAATCACAATATTTCCTCAGAGCGTAGGAAGAGATTAGAGTCCTGTTAATGGCAAAGCTACATGCTGTCTTCTCACCTGGTCTCTGTGAAACAGAAGTAGAAGGTCAAAATAGCAATAGTGTTTTGTAGTGACAAACTGAGTAGATTTCCTCAAATCATTCAGGACTGGACCTCCAATTCCATCAGGATCATTGATTTTCACATAAATGTGCATTTCACACTTTTTTGTGCATTGTACTTCTGGACTGGAGCACTGTAACTTCAAAACTCTTTCACAAAGGGCTGCAATCCAGCATAAAGATATCAACTTTACTGTGAAGAATATAGATGTACTGGATAATTATTTCAGGGCAAGATTTCAAAATATTTTTATTATTAATGAAATCTCCAGTTTATTCCATGATGTTGTTTATCCTGTGTAGTCATGGATAAGTGAATGGAAACCAAAGCTTCTATGGGTACCAGAAGAGCACAGCATAGTTTTCTGTATATTTCCATCTTGTCTTCTGTTGACTTTTGTGTCTTAAGACGGTGTTTTTGAGAATTTTTCAGTGATAAGGACATTTGAAAGGTCTCTGTTCTGTGATGTCTAATGATATAGGAACTCATAGTCTAGCTTTTACTGCTGCAAAGGCTCTCAGAGGGTCTCATCTCCATTATAAATCCATTTTCTCCAAACATGTAGGATTTTCCCTAAGACCTCTGCCCTCTGTCAAATCTGGAAAAACTAACCTTGGATTTGAATGCTGTTAGTAGGTCAGACAGATAAAGACATGCAGAGTAGAGGAACCAAATTTTAAAATTGGAAGAACCACTTCGCAATCCAGACCTTAAAAGGTTATAGTTTTGTGGGCTTTTTTCTTTTTTTTTTTTTTTCCCATGCCTCTATAAACCCAACTTCTAGTAATTAGCATGTTCTGAATTGTATCAGTCCAGACTCTAGTTGTCTTGGGGGTCACAAGAATAAGGAGTCAAGGGACAGTAAGAGATGTGGAGACTTTTATGTACTGGTCTTTACTGGAAAAGTGAATGACTGCTTTAATTTAGTCCACTGGATCCTAGAATTCTTGAGAGTGGACATATGTGGAACCACTCCACACTCCCCTAGGTGGAGAAAGAATTGTTATAGTAAATAGATCTCCTGCATTAGTACAGGGATTAATGACAGCTGGAGGAATTCTCAGCTGTTTAGGACCAGGTTCAGTCTTCTTTGTATTATAACATGCAGTAGGAGGCTGAAGATAAGAACGAGTTTTTTTGAGTTTGTTCTGTGTCCTTATTATATCTATTTTCCGTTGCCTAAAAAGTATTCTCACATGTTCTCCTTTCAAGAGTATAAATCAGAATGATATGCTAGTCAAAGAACTCAATTTCTTATATATGATCTATTTTGGTTGTTTGTATTGCCATCTAATAGATTAAATATGATAAGTGTAAGTCCCTCATCCTGTTCTTCCTTGAGCACAGCCTCGCTGCTTTATATGTATGAAATTGTGTGATGCAGGTGAGAACACATGTACTCAGGTCTGGGCTAGACATGTAATTCTAGCAAGTCCATTGTCAGGATCAATCACCAGAACATCTGAGTACCTATTGAGTGCAGGTGATATTTTAAGAATGAAATTAATTCTATATCACAAATTCTTCCCCATAATTTTTTCACCTAGCTTTTTGGATGGGCATTTAGTTACCTTTATCTGTTTGCTTTCACATACTGTCAGATTTGTAGAATCATACATAACAAAGAAGGGCTTCAAACTTACAGCTTGGGAAACAATGGGATTCACAACAATGCCTGTTGTTGCCACAATCAGTTTTGCCTGTATAGGTGCTTCTACTTGCACAGTGTTCCAGTCAGATCAAGTTCCCACAATCTCTTGCTGTGTGGTCTGAGGTGCAGGTCTGGGGACTCAATCCCTCATTCTGCCAACTCTCACTATGTATCTTAGCTCCTGCTGCTGAGTCACCTTACTCTTTCACTTTTGGCACTTATTTAGTAAATGTTATGCAAGTAGATATATTGTCAAGTCTTTTACTCAAGGCAGTGCCTCTAGGTGCACAAATGCATAAGTGATTGTAACATTTGTACCACCTAAGGGCAGAAACCACTTACATTCAAACCATATGTATCCAAAGCAAAACCAGTCCACAGATAGGTATACACTTAATCCTGACCGACAATGATCATTTTCTCAGGGTAAGAGATACACAGGGTAATCTCTGTATGACAAGTCTCATCCTAAATAGACATATTTGATTGTATTACATGGCACACAGTTGTTGGAATTACAATCTGCTGTCCAAACAGTCTTGAACCAGCACTAGGAATCCCATAAAATGGAGGGTAGGAGCTCATCAGGAATAGGCATCATTAAGATGAAAGTTCAGTGCTTTAATACGCACCTTCCACAGGGTAGTTTGGGATTTTACACAACTATAATGACCTTCCAGAAAAAAAAAATAAAAATTGCTATCTACAAGGCAGAGATCCTGAAAAGTCATTTATTGCCTTTGTACACAAAAAATTGTCAAACTCTTAATCTCTGATTTTTTTCTTGAACTCCCATCACTTAGGGGTTTTTAATCTTGTTGTGATTCTCAAGCTCACCTCTGATCCTTGTCAATCTATTATCAGTGAATAAAACTGGAAGAATATTTTAGGAACTCGACTGCCTCCTTTAAACATTATTCTTGGCTCTGAACTTTTCTCTTCTACACTCCACTTTTGCAACGGTTATGATCTGGAATAAAATATGCTTTTTTCCTAATCAAGTAGTAAAACTGCCACTGCAAGTTTTTGCTGCTTTGGATACATAAACTTACTTATTCTTTAAGTCTGTGAAAGGTGCATCTGAGGAATCAGTAAAGTTTACTCCTCTTCCTTCATTTCTTGGCTTTGAGCTATAAAGCAGACATCCTTATTATTGACAAATTTATTTTTTGGCACTTCCTTATTGTCATAAATTGCATTCTGGCCACATAAGCAACAGGCATGAAGATGACAAATTAGGAAACTGGCATCAAAGTCCATTCTAACCACAACCTTTGAGTTTGTCCCCTTTCCTCTTCTTTTTTACTGTAGTTGTTTTGGTGCCAAGTGCACATTGCTTTGTTGTCAAATATGTGTCATTAATTCAAAAGGAATCTATGGTGATGTAGTCATATAACCATTATAGTGAACTGTGGAAAAATGGCAGTGGTATAAGGGTTGAAAACAGGGATTTCTACGTGTTTGATGCTGGGATTTTTACTCAGTGGTAAAAAGCTTGTAGCGCAAGGAACACTGCAATGTCTTATGCCTTTTTATTTTACTTGGGCTTCTGTTTTGGGTGGGTGTCTTTTTGTATTGGTGGATTTTTTGTTTTATTTTTTTGTGTTTGGAGTTTGTTTGTTTGTTTGTTTTGCACGGGATTAAAAAGACGGAAGAGAGGAATAAAGCTTTTACAGATTTGTGTGAGTCAGTAGATAATCAAACTTTAGTTGCTCATTTTTATTCATGTGTATCAAATACCTCGCATGTAAAATCCTATTTCCCAGCACAGTACTCTGGTTGTCTCATAGTACTTAATTGTGAAAGCCCAAGGTCAGATTTTTCCGCCTAAGTAGTTATGCTTTTGCATGTTTGTTGGTATTGCTGAAGGATATTGCTCTGATATCTTAATAATGAGAGCACAATAGAAGTGTACTAAGGCCAGATTTCTGTCAGCCATCATTTATGCCTTTTATTTTAACCTCCCATTCAAGAATGGTTGCCATGTTGAAATGAAACTTACTTTTTTGTTTCTTTCTTTAGTAAATCATGGGTTTTATACCATGTTGTAACACATTAAATAAATAATGCAATTATATATATATTCTGAGAGGGACTGTTTTCTTTTGTAAATGTCAATTGCATCCAATACTGTCTCTCTTTAAAAAAAAAAGTAAAATATTTTTGCTGTTATTGAATGTAGTATGTCTAATTGGTGACAGGCTTTGTCCTCAAATTAATGCTCAGCTCCAGTTATAATATCATTATGTCATAACACTGAAAAATTCTAATTAAGATGATCTGTTTGCCAGGAAAAAGTTTAGTATATCAATTAATCTGTTTTATCAGGGGGAGTATTCCCTTCCCCAACCCCTAACTCCTGATCACAGCCTGAATGATGAGAAAAACATCACAGATGCATGCTGCATTGGACAAAGAACACATGCATGCATTTAAATCATGTATATCTTACTTTTTACTGATGTAATTGTGAAATATGTTCTTTTTGCATTCATAATTAGGGGGTGGAACAGATGGTGAAGGCTTAGTTTAAAATAATCTGTCATTAAAATAACCTAGCCTACTGGTAATTCTTCACTCTAACTGGAGTTTAGGTCAGGGTAACAGGGGGTTTTGCAACACTGGAATACACTAGAAAGAATTAGGGACTTCATGGATAGTATGAAATATGAGGATATTCTCCAGAAGGACACTGTAGTAAGACTCCAGTGAATTAAATTTGCCTGTATTGGGAATATGCAAAAATGGCTGGGACAAAATTCCTCTGACAAATATAAATCCATTTACTATGATGCATTATACATAAGCGCACATTCGGTCAAAGTGGTACAGTGGGTTTCATATCCTGTGAAGAAATAACCTCACTATGCTTCAAATATTGTAGAAGGCACTTAGTATTTTGGGTTAAAAACCTGCGCTTTACAGTTTTGTATTATTCTGATGTCAGAGGATATAAATTATAATTATTTTCATTATTATTCAGAGGTGCTGTAGCTAGTGACTTTTGTGTCTCACTTCATGTCTACCACATTGACTTGCTGGTATGTGACAAAGGAAAGCTTGTATCAGTCCTGTGTGGCTAGTTTGGAACAGTTTTCAGAAATAAGAAAACTGGCTTAGTAAATCAGATACTTCCATGTCTTTAAAGCATTTATTTTAGTGTTCCCTCCAAGATTTCATTCTTTAACAGCTTTGAAGAGAGCATATAGATTTCAGCATGGTATTATGAAAAATCTTCTTGAGGAGGGGCAAGCATTAACATTTGTGTCGGTTCTTTTTCATCTTAATCCAACCTTGGTTAATAATCAGAAAATTCTACATAGTGGGTAAGAAGATGTAATTAACCCTTTGACCCCAGAATCTTAATTGGTGCCTGTTGAAAACAGTGGGACAGTTAAAAAAAATAAATTAAAAAGTAGCCTGTGGTGATTGAAACAGCATAATACATAATGGTTTTCTGAAATAAAAAGTACTTGGAAGCTTCAGCTTTAATCACATTTTGCATAAAACTGGTAAATGTAGGTTTAAACAAGAAGTTGTCAGTCTACCTTAAATTGGGTTGTGCTCAAAATTGGCATTTGAGGTCACCTTGACCCTTTCTCAGCTGCCACACTAGATGGGATAGGACTGGTTTTATGACAGTCAACTTCATTTATTTAAAAAAAAAAAAAAAGATAATTGAACTCAAGAATATTTTCCTAACAGAAGACACTCTACCCTTATATTCATGCCCTCTCCTTCCATGAAAATAGGGCATGTTATGAAAAAACAGTTACCTTTGCAGGCCCTATTTATAATTAACTGTGGAATGTCCAAAACAGAAATCCTATCTGCCTTTGAACTACAGTGAAACTCTTCAGAAATTCTAGCTGGAAATTACACTGTGGCACTCATTTGAAAAGAGAGATTTGAAAGCTGACTAAATCCAGTATCCTTCTCTCATTTATTGTGTCCTCAGTAATACATAGGTGATATGAATAATACTTCCAGAGTTTTCTTATTGAAAGAAAATTTTTTGTGAATATATAGTATACAATGATATCACATACTCTTCTGTAGTATATAACATAACCTGTGTGATGTTGCCTTACACCTTCTCTGAAGTCTGCTGCTCTCTTGGCATGCACAAAGGATGTACGCTTTATGAAAAATTGAAAAATTTCAACACGCATTACTTAAATAATAAATATTCATAAATAATACCTATGAATAACGAATGAGACAGTCCTTCAGAACTAATGTTTGACCTGTAAAAGGAACAACAACATTGTCACAAAAATGGTCCGTCTCAGCCCTTTCATACTGGTGGGAGGAACTGCCTTGCACTGGAAGATGGTTAGTTTTCCTCCTATTTTTATTGTAATTTTTCTTAGGTATTGAAACTTGAGCTTAGTATTTGAGGTTTTTGTTCTAATGTCTCTATGTTTTAGGCATGGAAGTAGTTAAGTGTCCATTAGCTGTTAATTAGTGGCTTTTTCAAAATACGATTAAATAAACGTTCTGATTTTGCTCTATTGAAAAAAATGCTGAATTCAGTCAGTAATGGTATCCAAGCATTACTTCAAAGAAGCAGGAAAAGAAATGGAGAAGGAATGACTAACCATGATTTATTAGTCTCTGTTGGCTTAATGAACAAATTTTATGGCACAGGAGGCGACCAATCCCATAAGAAATCAAAGGTGTTGGTATGCTGCACTGGCTTTGCCAGTCCTTCAGTGGTGCCTCCTTACTTGGAGGTAAAAGTAAGGAATAGTCTCACAGAAAGAGAAGAAAAGACTAAAGAATTAAAACTGTTTAATTGAAATGAGAGAATCAGAGTCAATGGGATGGAAAAGTAGCAAGTGCTTAAGACTACTAATACTTCTCGCTTCAACTCTCTTCCCACTTGCTGATGACTTTCAAACTTTAGCTATGGAGGCTGAAATTTCTTTGTACAGCTATGTTGACCAGAGATAGTTTTATTTGTTTATATTTTTCCAGAAAAACTATTTTCACCCAGTTTCAAAACAGCACTGAGGGAAACATTTCTACCTAATTAGTACTATAAGCTTCCTTCAATTTTTTGTTTCATTAAGAAGTCTATATTCCTAAATAAGATCATGTGTATAAAAGAAGCAGAAAAGCCGTCAGTGACTCAGAGAATTAATTTTTTTCTGTTCTTGCAAAACTCTATCAAGATATACCAGATAATTACATACTAATGCAATGTACTAAACAGACCAGATCATAAGTACGTTCCAACTGCATGTAACTCTCTCAAATAGCAAAGCAAGGGGACTGCACTAAAATCCTGGCTATATAAAAAACTGAGAAGAGGAAAGTTGTTTCTGTATGATACACAAATAACCTGTAAAACATCTTTCCTCAAGATATCATTAAGCCAAGAATTTAACAAGATTATAAAAAAAAAATTCTAAGGAAGATCGGATATCATAATTGTGCCAACTACTAACAACAATAGGTTAGAAATAAACCTCTGGTAGCCTTGTCATTGCCCATATGGATATTCCAAACACTGTTCTGAAGAGTCTAGGTACATCCTATAAGACAGGAAAATGAACAGCTACAGATAGGCTGTTGGTCTCGTTCAGTTGTGGCAATTTGTTGTTGCTTGTGGAGAATGACGTTCCATACAGGTGGCCAAGGAGTCAGTGTCATGCTTCTCAGTTTTATCTCTCACAGAGAGTTAAACCAGTTTCCTCAAAGGAATATGGGACAGAGCATCAGGAAAACTTAAAGCAAGCCCTTTAAAGATTTACTCTTCTGAATAAAAGAAATTGTACATAGTGGGGGAGATCAGATGTGCAAAGGTTTTGATTGTCCTGGTATGGATCTAAGTTTGAACTTCACTGTTCCAAATTTTCCACCTGTTACTGATGTTAAGAATGCAAGGAACTGATGTTAATAATTTGAAAAAAAAAAAAAAAAAGATGATTTATAAGAGGTCATAAATGGCTTGCATAATATAAATGTTTTTACATGAAGGAAATCTATGCAGATTTACATTTTTATTAATTCATAAATATAAATTAGGGTCTTTCTTTAATGCAGTGTCTTTAGTGAGAGTTTGTTTTCCAATATGGGGTCTATTATTTTTAGAAAACTCAGATTTTTGAACTAATTCCACCACCTACTACATCAGAGAAGGGGAACATTTGCCAAAGACAGCTTCTGAATAGCAGCCTGTTGGAAATTAATCAAGAAGCAGAAGAATAGAGAAATAAAACCTCTCAGAAATCACTGTTGTGTATTTGAAAAGGAGTGAAATGATTACATGACTGTTTCACCCTATATCTCCATCAAATTTATGTGTTTTTCTTCTTTTGCCTTCCAAAACCAGGTTGATCCATGCTACAATTATATTTTCACTTTACATGTACCTTTGTCACAAGGAAATATTTGGGATGGGATTTTTGGGATTGTTCCTTGTTCCTCCCAGCTTTTGGGCTGTTTCATATTTTCTGACTTGTTTTAGCATTTCTAATTTCTGTACTTTTGTGATTTTACTTTGCAATAGCAAGTGTTTGCCAGTAATCACTCCCATTAAAGGTAAAAAGGTAAAGGCACGAATAGCTTATGAAAGGCAGTTTCTTCCTAGTGTAGGTTTGCTCTTATTCGTAGAGGTGTATTTCTGTCTTGATGTGCAGTGATTTACTCCATGTGTCAGGTTAGAATATAGTTCTTTGTTTATTAACTGCACTCATGTTTCAAAAGGTATGCATTAATCACTGCAGTTGTATTTTGATTTTTGCAGTTGCAATGGAAACCACATCCAAAGACTTGAACCTGTCAAAGTAAAATCTGATCTAGAGTTTTACAACGAAGGGATGAAATTCATAACATTTCTAGAGACTTAAGCTGTAAACATATTTGACAGTAATCTGCTGATTGGCTTTGTTTGTTGTCTCACAAAAGGAAAATGTGAGGGGGTGGGTGTGTGTGCGTGCACGTGCGTGTATGTGTGTAATCCTCAATTAATTTACAAATTATTGAGGTCCATAGTGGTTTGAGTGATGACAGGATTTTATTTTCTCCTTTTCAGTTTTTTGGAAGTGGAAATTGTCTGCTTTGATTCTGAAGGATGGGGGGATGTGATCTTTTTATATACGATTCAATTGGAAGGTTATTTGTTTTCCTTATTTATTTCTTCCTGTTAAAAAAAAAATTATTTTTCTGTATTTCTTCTGTCGAGCAAATGAGATAAATTTTATCTAGTATATGGCAGATGTAAGCACAACAGTAAGTCCTTCAACTTAGTAATATACTCATATGCTGTTTATTAAAATGTGGGCAGAATATAAAGGAATTGTCTTAGGAGTTCAAATTAAAGCCACTCTCATAACAATCAGAACATTTTCCTCAATTTACTCTGTGATGTCTTTGTTTGAATCTATTTCTATCTGTCATTTGGAGGTTTTTATTAATCTATTCACTTTTTTTTTCCCCTTACTCTGTAGTCCCTGGATGGATTTGTATTTGCACTAAATCAAGAAGGAAAATTTTTGTACATTTCAGAAACTGTCTCCATCTATTTAGGCCTGTCCCAAGTAAGTACATGCTTTCAATTCTAGAGCATAACTGTGTATGATGCATTATTCTGTTTATCATTCTTAAGGAAATAATAATTTTGCTTTTGTATTTTGCATGAATTATTGAATTATTTGTTTAAAGCTGCATCTTGTTCATCCTGAGACACAACTGAAAAATCTGTCTATGAGTATTGGATGTTGAGATGTGTCTGAAAACTTTTTGCCACAAAGGATCATTATTAATTTATTGAGAACAAATGAAGTTTCTTTTCTCAGTTGTTTTGAACTTTAAACCTCTATACCTGATAGGAAAGGGACACTCTAATAGTACTTCCCTTGTGTCCTATTACTGGATGTTTATGGAGTACCCTGCATTATCCAGGGAGCTGACACGATGACAGGGAGTCATTTGGAGTCAAGAAATGCTGAAAGAGACCATTAAAATGTCTTGCAGGGAGGGTTCCAACAAGGACACATTTTGATGCTTTCACAAATGCTCAGTAATATGAAGAAATGAATTTATAAAATATAATAGTTTTTGTTTGTTGTTTTTTTTTCATTTAATTGCTGACAACTGTTTTTCAAAGATTAAAAGGCAGGACAGAAGTTAGTTGTTAATGTTTATTCCTAATCTTGCGGCATTCAGAAATGTTTAGGCAGGATAGCTTCTTTCTGCCTGCACTTAGAAATGCAGTAGAAAGTTTTTGCATGATGATTTTCAGAGTAGGATAATCTACTTCTATTGCAGTCACCCTAAGGAGAAAAAAAACTCTGAAGTAATATTTATTTCAGCTCCTTTAAATTGGGACCCATACTGCTATGAGGAAGCACCTATTAGCACAAGCTACTGTCAGTTTTGCTGTATCCCACCAACAATGAAACAGGAAATTTTAACATTTGGTGCCAAAAAAAGACTAATTTTAAATATTATCTGGTGAGAATCTGAATAGAGTTTCATTAATTCCTCATAGAACATGCAAGCAATTGGCTGTAATAAGTTCAGTAATTGTTATTTTGTGATGACTTTGGCAAACCCAATGCTAGAAATGGAAACAAGAGCTGTTTCTAACTCATATCAGTATTCTTGTCTCTCATTAAAGTCCCTTGTTTTGTAATAGACTTTAATCCCTGACTTAATCTGTTTGGGAGTTAGTGTGAGGAATCTCACATTTTGAAATCAGTGCACCACCATGTTGATAATACAGTAAAGAATTGGAACTTTAATGTTTATTATTGTCTTATGTTCATATTAATCTGTTTTATGCATAGTATCCAACAAAGTTTAATAAGCCAGTAAAGAAGAAGGATGGATAATTAGTTTAAGCAGGTAAATGCTAATTAGGAAACTCCTGAAAGGCATCCATTATACACTAGCTTAAAACAAATTTTACAGCCCTGGTTAGTGGTGTAATCCAAATTCTGTCAAGGCAACTGCATTTTCTGTAATTGAGATGTGTATGTTTGCTTTGCATAACAGATGGCTCTGTATGCTTAGACTGATAGCTAGGAAAATAATAATTGCATTATTCTGGCCAAAAGAATATTAGCTCTTGGGTTTTGGCCATTTCAGTCAGTCCTCCTGCCAGCACAGCATATGCACATATATGGATTGGATTTTCAAGGAAATTGATGCATCTGGAATAGTGCGGCCATCTGAAATATCATCTGTTCAAGAAAAATTTGGCTTTAACCCTATGCTAGTCTCTTGTTAAAAGCATTTTCTGCCACTGTCTTTTTAACTGTAAGAGTTGGTAAATCTTTCCATACTCAGAACTCACACAGTGTTGTTAGGACTTTACACTTAATCTTTATCCACATACATATTTCAGGAAAGTGTTCAGATAAATAAATGAATTATCTTTGCATGTTAGAGTATTTGATATATCAGGACAAACATTTCCATGTGTTCACCACTGAAAGTACTGATGGAAAAGCTACCAAAAATCAGAACAAGGACTATGGATTTTTATACAATAGTAAATGAAATCTACCGAAATCTACTAAAATATGTGAGATTTTTGCTGTTCTTCTCTTCTGTCTTTATGGAGACATTTTATACTTCTCAGACCTCCTGTACTTGTATTTTTAATATTTTATTCTCTTGCTATAATATTTTATAGATAGTTTCTTAATTACTTCAAAAGAAATGCTGTAGCTACTTATTACTAAATCACTAGTCAAAGCTTATTTGTTACAAAAAATACCAGCAAGAATATTCATAGAACCATTTCTCAAACTATCCATGGAAATGCTACTGTTTGCACTATAAAGACTTAAAATACTTGTGAATTCTGAATTTCTGGATTTGTGCTGTGTGATACATGTGGCATTGCATTTCTTGCACTGCAGGTAAACGTTGATATGACCCTATCCTTATACTCCCAAACTACGTATTTATAGAGAACTTCTAGGTAGTTTTCAACTTCAAATCTGGATATGTATTATAAGGATTTTTATTTGAAACCTCTTCATCAAGTGCTGACTGTGGAGTCTTGCTTTCTAGTCAAATGACTTCTCTAAGACTTCATCCTTGTTTAGTTCAGCTTTTTTCCTTTTTTTTAACTGGTATGCGTGGAAGTAGTGTACAATATATTTTGTACTTGCAAAGCAAAATCTTATGTCTCTTAGCTAAAGGAAAACAGTCCTTTTACTGAATCTCAGTAGGTAAAAACAGTTTTTCACAGAACCCAATTTTTCTCTTTTCTGAACATTTAGAGCCAGTGGTGCAAAACAAATGGAAGCTGATGTTCTAAGATAGCTCCAGGACTAATAGTAAAGAAATCTGATAAAACAATATCTTGGGAGGCAGCCTGGCAATGATGATAATAAAGTTACCTCTGGCAAAAGGAACAGTATATTTGCACAGTAAACAAAAATTACAATAAATACAGTTTTGACATTACAATGAATATACCTTGCATGTAGATAGCCACAACATATATTTTTGAACACTTTATCTACAAGCTAATGCTAGCCAAAAATTTTAAGTTAGTTTGGCAGATATAGATTTTTAGACCATACTGGAATTGCAACAAAAGCAGTTTCAGAGAACATGAAAAGTAGAGGGAAAGACATAGTTAGTTGAAAATAATGAGTGAGGTAAGGTAAAGAATCAAAGCAGCAGAAATGGACCAAAAATCTCGCAGTTATACCCTCAGTCTGTATAAATTGTCATGGTTCAGTTATACTTGAGGCAAGCTGAAATAATTCAACATACCTTTTACTTCTTTCAGGAACTTTAGTATTTGTGGAAAGACTCAGACATGTCTAGAAATGTGCAGTATGACCAGGATTTCTTCCTGGGTTGGACAACATGACCTGTGATAGTGTAGCTTTCCCTTTTGTCAATACAAACAGCTTTTTATGCTGCATCTCTGTAGTGATGTTTGTTCTTCATGTATATCTAGTCTCGGGCATTTTCCAAGTCAGTAGCTAACTTCTGATATCAGAGTAACTGCCATCTTTGGAATACTCAGGCCCTGATTCCTTTTAGAATTGCAATGAGATTTCAAAAGAAAATGGCTAAAAAGTCACCATATCTGGACATTGAATAGGCCTTCAAATCACTCCTTCCAGCACTTAGAAGTCATTATCAGTGCTTACCTAAGAGATTTCAATTCATTTGAAAAGTCTCTGTGTTTGAGGCTTAGACCAAAAATATGCTGAAATGTAAATAGTAACATAAAAGGGGTAAAATCTATCCAGAACCAGACAGAAAAAATATTTCTTATCTGGAAAGGAAAAAAATTGTCAGACATAGGATGTTTCAAGGTCAAAAATATTATTGAAGTGTAGAAAATATTATGGGTTGATAATCTGTCTAGGATGCTTTTGCTTTCAGGAAACTAGTCACCTCTCACCAACAGTTGTACGCAACAAAGATATTATGTATTGTTTCCCCTCTGTGAGGTCCACACCTTAAAGTAAAACATTTCCTACTTGTCCAGGACATAGAGCAGGTTTGCAAATTGGCCTGTTGAAAAGAGAACTCACTAAAAAGGAACAGTGCAGCTGCTAGCATAATAGGAGATAGATAATAGAGATGAAGAAGGAAGAAAAAAAGAATAAATTGTGGATAATTTATCCTTTTTAAAACAAGGCAGGCAAAACCAACAGGTATATTACATGTGTACTCTGTTACTAGTAGCATAACCTATCTCCTTATTTTGGCTTTCTGTGCATTTGTTCTATGAAATGGCAAATAAAATTATAGCTACAGCACACAAGTGCAAGGTCAAATAAATGACAGTACTCATTCTATTTGTGAAGCTATTCTGAAAAGGAACCATGGTGCCAAATGTGGTTTATTTGAATAATAAAGAAGAATTAGATTCCCCTGATAACTTGGCTGAGGGCCAATAAATCACTGGAGGTTAAGAATGCTTTGCAACTGCCATGTATTTCTTTTGCTTTTACAAAGCACAAACCTCAACTACTATGCTCTACCTGTTTTTCAATGCAAATCGAGGTTAGTAGATGGTTAAAGAATTGCTTTTGTGCTCTGTTTGCTTAAAAAATATTATAAGGCAATCTTGGAGCTTTCATTCTGTAAGTTCTACCTTATTTTCCTCCTATACTATTATCTAAATAATAATAATAATGATAATGATGATGATTATATAAAAATTCCAAGGGAAAAAAAAAGAAAAGCAAAAGCCAGGAGCTTCACAGGAAAATTGCAATTTTTTTAAGCAAATTCAGACAATAACTAATCCAGGAAAGAATTTGCCTTTTTTTTTTTTTTCCTTGTATTGCTGTCATTGTTTTAGTGTTCTGAATGTAAATTTCTATATGAAATGAGCATTTGTGCTCGTTTAGTAAATTGGTGCACTAGCATTGTTAACTTTTTAATAGTTTTTTCCCCTTTAAAAATGGCAAATAAAAGCCTGAGAAATTCTGTGTTGGTCATGCGGGTTTTTAAAAATTTTTTCTTTAACATTCAGTATAAGAAAATTAATTTACTCTTGTCTTTTATGCTAAAAGAAGTGAGCAAGGAAGGAGCTCTATTGAAATAGAGCAGCTCTGAGGATTTTGAGAGCAGTAAGAAAATATAAGTATCAAAATAATTCAGAAACAGTACAAGGCACAGTGGCACATTATCAATTTACAACATTTAAATTGATAAATGCTTGGTGGTGAAGGCCTACAAGGGCACTTTGAAAAGCAAATAGCGACCTGCTGAAGAAATTGATTTTTTCCCCCCCGAAAATGACTGCATGATGCATCATTTGACTGCATGCTGTCCAAGTGCTTGACAGAGATAATCTCAGCAATCCCACGGGTGACCTTATCGTTCTCACCAGGGCAACTTTGTCTAGGTTCTGACTTTGTGCATGTCAAGGTTTCCTCAGGCAGGATCCTTAGGGGGAAAAAGTTCTTCTGTTCGATCCAGATATTGAACCACTCTTGAAGGCATTCCCCCACCCCCAAAAAGGCAAGCTTGTTTCTTTTCTTCATAATTATGAATGAACTGAACAAGAGAAAATATCTATAGACACAGTATCTTTGCTGAAGCCATTATTGCCTTTTCAGTGTAGTTTAGTTTAGCTCTTAAAGGAGAAGGGATACCTGCCATTAGACTTTATCAGACACAGTTGAAAGACCAAAATGTATGGCACTCTTCTACGTAACAGGCATATCTCCCCCGCTTTCTTTTTCACACTCACTGTTTGCAGCTTTATTTTTCTCATGAGAAGATTTTGCCATTGTCACAGTATTTCATATCAGTGCCTAAATTTTTTTTTCTTTATGCTGTTTTAATTGGTGAGGTGTTTTTAATCCCTATCCCAACCTAAGAACTTTTAAGACAACTCAAGTGCAAATGACAAACTGACAGAAGTCCTGCACATCAACATCAATATGCATAATTTTGCATAGACACTCTGTAACAACCTTCACTGTATGGTCATGAAGTGATCCAAAACACTTAACCTGTTTTATCTGGTTGTTACAAAACTGGTTTTGTCTAGCACAGAGGAATATATTGCCCAGGCTGTGAAAAATAAAGGCATTTAAAGATTTGCAGGATTTTTTAAAGTACCTTATATTATAAACAAATTATTTTTCATTTGCAGTTAGTAATTGTTAATTATAATTACTGACTAGGGATCTGTTGAAAGCAGCAGATGTAATGCTCTGTTTGGTACCCCAAAGCTGCTTTACCCACTGCCTTTGACACCCACAGTTCACCATATTCAACCTCTTTTACCTCCTTCTTTCATCCACAACATTAATTCTGAGTGAACAAGACGTGCTTCCTTGCTTTTGACAAGATTTGCTGCAGTCTCATGCGACAAAAACCCAACACTCATTCCAGATTCAGAAAGTAGGATTTATAACAGCATTTTAATTTAATGTTGGATGTCGAACATATAAAGAGATCACAGTAGTACTAGAGCTGAAAATTGATGCCTTTTTTATTAGTGTCCTCTCAGAAGTGGGTGAGCTGCTGTTTGTGCAATGGAGCACAGAGCACCACAGTCAGATGAATGAGGATATGCTATCTGCAAGGAATCATATTTCAAACCACTGTCTGCTTCTATTGATGTGCTCAGAGTTGAAAGGTTATGCTAGTAAATGCCATCAGAATTTTCAGTGTTAGAAATCTGTGGAATAATCCGCTGACTGTCACTTTGTAGTCAGTCTGAATGCAATATACAGTGGAGCTTTAATAATTTTTTTTTAAGTGAAATTAACTTATTGTTACTGATCGCATTGTTTTGCTTATTCTTCTGCAGTGTGTTTAAATACTGCCAACAGTATTGTCTCATAGGCTCCACTGAATATAGCTCTCTGTTGAGTTAACTAAAGGAATCCAGAATGTCATTTTACATGAGAGTTATGTTTCCCTTATTTATTCTTTTGAACATATTTTACCAGCCATTGAGGCTGGAACATAGAAAACCTCTATGCAGAAGGGATTCACTGGTTAAAATGAATCACATGGATTCTCCGTACAATAAAATATAGCATCACTGGTTTAACACTTGAGGGCTGAAGACTTTTCATGTCACTTAATAATTTCTAGCATTTGCTGTTAAAAAAAAAATTGATAAGGTATTTTCATTGCTATTTTTAACTCTTTCAAGTACTGAGTAAGACTGCAAACACTGGCAATCAGACAATTTGCTTTCTGATGGATGCAGTGTTTTCTGATTATTTTAAGAAAAATGTCTGGGGAAAAAGGTGAAGACAAATTATGTATTTTATGTTTCTCTCTCCTACTACAGCAAAAACAAAAAGTTTTCCTGAATTAACATCATATTATCCAAATTAGCTACAGAGTAGTTTGACATCTTTTTTTTGCATTACATTGTAACGTAATTGTGTGGAAGTTGGAGAATATTCTTATATGTAGTTACTCAGTAAAACAAACAATTGTGGAATAATTAAGGAAAAAAAATAGGTACTGGTGGGAAACATACCCATATGTCATATTTTCCATACTATCCCAGCACATTAGAGATGAGGAGAAAAAAAACCTTAAAAGGTAAGTAAATATTCTACCTTTTAAGAGTAAGGTCAAAAAGTCATTCTACTGATGAGTGATCAAAATTTCATTTCTAAAAATAAATTATAAATAAATTATAATTAATAGGTTTTTATTAATATTAAGAAAATATGCCTTTCAATGCTTATAAGATGCACTGATTATAAACTTTGATACTCTTTTACATCTGTACTTGAGTGAGCGCCGATGAAAATCATGACTCAAATATTTTGCAATGTATGAAATGTCTCGAGATTTGTAGCAGTGCAGCAGTAGGGGTTCACTTGACAGAATTCCCATCCCAAGCACTTGAGAAAGGGTGGGTCTATCCACAGAAACTTGGCTTAAGGTTATGAATAAATAAAACTGCCCATATGTATTAACAACACAATCACTGAATGGATCTTGGCTAAAAACAGTGCTGTGAAAATGAAATAAAAAAACCCAACCTACTTTAAACTCAAATCGGTTCAGTGATATCTTCAACTGAAATCCTTGCTGACAGTTCTACCAGTCCAACTAAGAGGTTGCATATGAAAGCACAAGATCAGGAAGAAGTAGCTCAGGAAAAGGATAGGAGATACATCTTAATCTGCTTTTGCATCATGTATTTTTACAGCCTTGGTCAGAGCTTTACTTGCTCTGTCTTCAGTCAGAGTAATACTAATGTGGGAAGAGAGGAGTGGTAAGAGGACAAAAGCATTCCAAATTCTAGGGAGAATGTCTTCACTGCAGATGGGATCTAGCCAAGAGAACCTCTCAAGCCAAAGGTTAATGATGCTTAATCCCCAAGGTCTGCAGTGGAAATTCAAGACAATCATGTCCATGTGCTATTGCTCTTCCAGTGCTAATCTATATTCTTTTGTCACTTCCTGTCCTCTTCAGCATTAAAATAGACCTATGTTGCTTTAGCACTTTAACCCAGTGTTTCCCTGTATTTCCTCTTGGCATTTGAACCAGGATACCATCCTCTGCCCATGTTTCCAATTGCACGTCAGCTGACAGAAGCTTCCTGGTTAAGTTACAGTGTGAAAGGGAATGTACCCAGGCTGTTTTGTGCATCTAGCAGACAGGGAAAAATAGCATCAGAAGACTTGTCAGTCTTACTGTGAACCCATACTTTATATCACATGCTCAGGTGAGTTCTTTAACAGCATTCACATTAAAAGTTCTTTCTGCTGTTTGCTCATACCTTTGAAAGTGCCTGCATTAATACTGAATAACAGCTCCACGTGGAAGCTATTTACTTCTTGTTCTCTTGGCAATCCCACAGAAGGACCCTCTGCAGATGAATCCACAGAAGAGTCAGTTTAAATCCCTATTACAAGCTGTACCATCAAGATCTGCCATCAGGACCTGTCCCAGTACATAGCATGCTCTAGTAGTGCTGGCATAGCCAAAGCTAGCTATGCATCAGCATTTCTGCTGACCATCAGATGAGGCAGAGGAAACCTAGGACTTCATTTTTCCCTTTCAAAAGACAAGAGATCAGATGTGGCAACAGAGTGAAGTGATAAACTTCCTTTATCCAGAGTTAGAAATGTAAGACAGAAAGGAGATAGAGAAAATATCTTCCTTCAGCAATGAGGACACCTGTCTAAGAGCAGGAGTTATCTTACCTTTAGAGACAGGAAACCCCTGCATATATTGGAGGGAGGGGAAATCAGATTAGTATGAGGGGACAGACAAAAGAAATGCCTCTCTGGTGTGAGCAGACAGGAAGGAGAAGACAAAAAAGAGACATAGCATACTACCCCTGCTCAGCAACAGAGCTGCGAGGAGACACGCTGCTTCTTCCTCAGCAACCAAAATAAATTTTACCAACCTTTGATATTCAGAATTCATAGCCCAGCATCAATTCAAATACTGAGTCTAGTTCCAAGTTATTCACCATATACAAAAATAATATTTTGAAGAGCTTATTAACATTCTGGGGTTTTTGCACCCTTTGTGGCTTTGCATTTTCAAGTCTTCTGTTTCCACTAGCTACATGAATGCTAGAAGTGTACTTTTATATGTAAGAGATGTCTGAGACATTCTGGGAATATTGTGATTCTACAGAGAGGTCTTTGAAGCTACAATCAAACCACTTGATTGGCAATAATATTATAAAGTTTGGCAACAGTAAAGTATAAAAGGGAAATACTGTCTTATTTCTCTGGTTGAATGGGATCACATGGATCTATAAACTAATATCACATGTTTTGCTCATACTGCATTCCAGATAACTTTTAAAGCCTTTGTGTTAATAAATCTGGCCTTATAATAATAAAATGTATTACAGAATTGTTACCTATATTAATTATTTTTTGTTTAAAATTCTGTCTTTGGGTCTTTTGGGTGACAGGTATTTTCTAGGAAGAGTACTGCTGGATTAGGATGTAGCCATTATAGTTAGACATAGTCTAGACCTTTTCATACTACTTTTCAGAAACATGTCTCTTTTGGGACAGGATTTATTCATGCATAAGTGGTAAATACAAAGCCATTCCTGAGATTCTTTCAATAACAATAAAGCTATCCATGTGTTGTTATTGAACTTCCATAATATATGCATAAGAAAGATATGATGAATATTGTAAATTTCTCTCTTCCACATATTGAGGCGGTATGTATGAGTCATGACTTTAAGTATGTAGGAAGAGATGCTTCCTTTTCTAGAAGTCTTTAATGCAGTTGGAGAAACAGTAGCTTTCCCTTCTACATTTGTTTCTCCTGACCTGACATGTATCTGATCCACCTGTCTGATCCCAGCCTGTAAGTGAATGAAAAGATTTCACAGGCTTTTGAATGGTTCTGTATATTGCCAGCATGGTTCTTTACACTGTGAATGAAGATATTTTCTGTAAGTTATTGAGCAATCCCTCTGCCCCATAAGCAACTAGTATTTTGAATAATTTTGTTCTCTGTTGGTTATAGATTACTTGCATGGTCATATGATAGGTTGATTTCTTTGTCCTGTCTCCAACTGTATATATTCGTATTGAGTTAACCTGAATCAACATTTTGTTAAGGCATTTTAGAGGATTATTACATTAAATGTTACTGCTATACACTTTATTTACTGCAACTCTGTGTGTGGATGAGCTAGTGTCTAACCGCTGAGAAAGATGCATTCCAAAGACATGACAATCTTCAGGGTCAGACTGGTTGGCTAAAAAAATGTAGTGAAAAACTTTTTCTATTGTGATAGGACATTTGATTAGTTGCACATTTGGGAGGGTTGAACAGTATGATATTTTTATTTAAAAGTCATCTGTTTCCCATCTTCTTCTGATTCAGTCTGTCTTCCTCGTTAACTCCCAAATTAAGTTTTGATGTATTGTTGCTTAAGTATACAGTGCCTTCCTATCAGAGGGCAATTCAGGGGAAGATTTGTTAATAGAAAATAATTCAGTCACTGAAATACAGAGGAGCAAATTCCAGTTTCTAGAGAGCAGTCCACTGAGATGGTCTTCTCTTTAATACTCACTGCAAGTTTAAGTACTTATCTTTCCTGCATTTAGGCAGAAATGTGTCTACAGAAAGAATTTCATACACTTCAAATTGAACTTATTCCAGATGTTTTGTTTGACTAAATCAAAACAGGTTCCTTAATTCGTGTTCTATTCTCCTCTTCTTTTTTGATCGATACACTCTGCTTGGTTTATGTACACTTGTGACTGTGAAGAAAGATCTTATGCATTTGATGGAAGACCACTGAAATAGACAGATGCAAAACAAATTATACTTTTTCCATTCTAAGTGGTTAGGAGCTATTTAACTGGTAAAAGTACATTAGTTCTGTACCTAATTTGGAGAGTGATGTGGCTAGTTCTGATGCATTAGAATTCCCAAGATTTGTAGCATATAGATTTTTAATATAGCTGTATAGCTTCTAACACTTGAGAATGGCAGTTAACTGAAACTCCTTTCTCACGCTTCATATCAAATTCCCAAAATTTCTCCAGTTTTGTGTAATGTTCTCTTAAAGGAGAAGACCTTAGTGAGTACATCTTGTTTGGGACATGTACCTAGGGAGATATCATTGTAGACAAAGCAGAAGGCCCAGACACCTTGGAGAAGCTCCAAAGAAGGGACGTGACTTGAAGGTGATGATGATGAGGAAGAAAAGGGGTCCTGAGACCTCCGGAATTCCAGGAAGGCAAGCCAAGGGGTGAATCCGAGGGACGTTCTGGGGGGCAGATAATTTTCAGGTTGGATACATCCATTAGACATGATAATTAATTAGAGCTATAAAATTGTAAAAGCCCAATGCTGTATTGTACACTATAGTACATTTTTGTATATAGTGTACCTTAAAGCGCTTAAAGATTGCTCTTTACTTTATCTATATTAATATTGTCCAGAAAGTTCTTTTCTTCCATTTTAGGCAACAGTTCTACCACAGACTGGTCTACACTCTCATTATGTTTTTGTGATAAATCCCTGCGGATTAGCAAAGCCTGCAACCTGCCTAGTGAGGGTGAAAATTCATGTGAAATAATAACAATAAGTGAAACCAGAAAAAAAATACCAGATATATAAATGTAACTTTTACAGCTCATTAATTAAAATTGTCCTTGAATGGTTTCAAGAGACTACAAAAGGACACTACCATTTTAATATGTTTTGGAACTTTTTCAATTGACAGACAAGAAAATCATGTAATTCTGGAATTCATTCACCTCTTCAGTAAAAACACAAGCCTTCAATTTTAAATAGCATTTGTAGAAATTAAAGAAGGTAAATTGAAGATGTTTCTAAAATGTCACAGCTTAATTGTGATGCTGGATGATATGGACTATCCCCTCATTATCATCTGGAACAGCTGAGAAGGTGCTGTGAAAATAACAGTGTCTTTTAAAATAACTGTAAAACCCAAAGATTGTAAAGGAGATTATACATTCATACTTATATTTGCTATTTTGAATCAAGTTGTTGATGTGTGATATTCTTCATTATGGCATTAGCACCCATGTCACAGCAATATCAGAATTTGCATATAAACAATCAACATAATGGATTGGAAGTATGAAATTCAAGGATTATTATTATTATAAATAAAACACATATCCTAAAATGCAAATATTTATTCTGTGCAAGTATAATTATAATATTCCTATGATAGCTGATAATTTTCTGATTCTCTTTTATACTCTCATTTAAGTCGTATTTATTCTTTTGCATCCATGGCCTTCATTCGACACTGGACATCTTAGTGAGCTGTAGTACAGGGGGTTTTTTTGGTTTTAACCTTCAAAGGAATTTAGCTGAGCAGATGCTACATTGAACTAGTCAGAGTAGAAAGGAAATGATATGGCTTTAAAAGGGCACATCTAGCATATCTACTGGGCTAAAGTAATTCTGGCAATGCTTCAAAGGATATAACTTCTGATGGTAAAGTAGGTAGGCTACAGAATGAAATCACATATGGCAAGCTGTCAAAGTCTTCCTACACATTCAGTACATTTATATAAGTGCAAATGGATGCTGCTTAGACGGAGTCCCTAGCAATTTCCTGTTAAATGTGCTCTAAGATTATCTGATACCATTTGACTAAATTATCTGTAAAAGCTGAGGACAACTTTTATGATCAAATATTTAGAAATTAGGGGTTTTTTTTGGCAGATTATCTGAAATATGAACTGCAATTGTATTAACACGTGAAAGCAAAGGGCTTTCAGTAATAGCAATTATATCAAAACAGGGATAATGAATTGTTGTATATCAATTTGAAGAGGATGTATTTATAGGTCAATGATGTCAATAGCTGTAGTTCTCATAGACACCTCATTTCTTACCCTTTTATTCCTTGCTAATGCTAAACAGACACAGTTTTAACTTTTAATGAGATGGGTGACTATGAGAATTTCATTTCACAATGGAAGGGAAGTCTACAAGGGATGAATATTTTTCACCTTTCAAAATTTAGCAATTAAAGCTGTTACCCTTTTACAAATGCTACATTGATGATTAACCATTCCCCTCCCCCACTAATGAAAACAAATCCAAACAGTTGTACTTATTACAAAGACAAACTTTTAAGCTCTTCTTTTTTTTCGTACTCTGTTAATTGTGTTGAATAATGCTCTAGTGAAATGACAAAATGCAAGATACCTTACAGGGACAATTAGCTCTATAGCTATGAGTATGCATGCTTATATATATTTATATATATAATATATATATATGTGAATCTGTGTGGGTGTATGATTGAAAGAGGAATCTCAAAGTTGTGCTGACAAGTTCTTTACCTCTGTCTTACACTGTCCCACAATAGTAGGAAGTAAGGAATGTCCAGCTGCAACCTTACAACCCTGAGCACATATATTTCCTCTCTGATTTTGGGCCATGGGCATCCTGATTAATTGTGGTAGGCTGAAGAACATTTAGTTTTACTGGGGAATGATGCAGTGTAGTTAGTGGTGTTAACTCTTGAAAGTTAGAATCTGCTTACCAAGGATGGAGTCTAATGAGATTTGGCCATGGAAACTGAAATCCCTTTAGACAGACCTTTATATTCATTTGGCCCCTCTCACACACTTAGGTGTGGCAATAGCACATGTTCCTCTCACAGCTCTGTGGTTTCTTCCCATCCTGAGACTCTGCGTGCCAGATACAGACAATCAGCCTGTGTAGTTATCCACATCTTACAGGATCCAAGAGAGAAAAACAAGTTCAGAAATGCACACCTTTGGTGAAGTGTCTGTCTCTTATTTAGACTCCTATTCTTCAGCTGCAGAATTACACCAATACATTAATCATGTGGGTCACTCCACAGATCATACCCTTGGCCCTGATCATAAGCATAAGGTGTTGTAGATTGTAGAAGTAAATAGAATGAAGGTTTGTATTGATCTATTTAAGCAGTGGTTGCTTGCTCAGTGGCATATGACTCAGACAAGTTTCAGTGTGCTTTTATTGGAATGGCAAATAGTCTGGTGTAAAGGCAACTCCATCTACCACTTTCAAATCCATTTTTTAATAGAAATGGGAATGTGATGACTGCTCTAAAAAATCTTACTGCTTCAACATGGGCAAAAAAAACCAAACCGTTGTGTCTAGATTGAACTTTAAAAGAAATTTTCTAAGTTATTCAGTCTCAAACAGATGTGTGTCCTATAAAAATGTATTCTAAACGGTGGTAAATCTGGCAACGCAAGAAGGAAATGAAAACTGTTTTCTGAGTGATAAGTGTTAAATAACAATAACAAAAGGTAATGCTACAAGTTGAACTTGAAATAAAATAAGGTATGAGTAGAAGAAAGGATTAATATGTCATAACAAAGGCTTGGATCCTGGAAACATGTACACAAGAATTCTCATTGAAAGCTGTGAAACAAATGATAAATCTATTCAGTTAAATCTTTGAGGGACTGGGACCTGGAGTTTAGAACTGTGTGAACTCTCATTAAAATCAGTGGCAATCTCACCAAAAACAAAACAAAAGCAAAAGTTCTGGAGAGAAAAATTATGACCAAAACCATTTATTAAAAATATTTAAATTTCAGTAGTGAAAATGCTCTGATGTTGTGTATTACCATTTTGCTTCTTTATTCCCTATTTACCTCTATCAACACCCAAAGTTGATGTGTAGGTCATGTGTGTCTGCTCAGCTAATTGGCCAATCAAAAATGTGAAACTACATGTGCTTATAGAAGTAGGATGTGGAGTTCAATGTTTCATTGATTTGTTATATTGTATATATTTAAAATATAGATATACACCATCTGAATTTTAAAAGCTTTAAAATACTAAAATAGTAGTTGGTGTTGAACAACAGTTCCCACCCAGGAAACAAACAAACCAGGGAAGAATGTGTCAAGACCCATCAGTCTCTTGTTGGCCCCATGCCAGGAGAACAGGCAGATTTCATATTGAATTGAAAGCTCAACAGATTTTAACATTGTGGCCTCTGCTGTGATAGGGCATGACATTTTAAAATTGTCATCTTTGCTTAAAACAAGGAAGGTTTTGGTGTTTCTGTAGATTGCTGTCCCAGAAGTAGTGCATAAGGGTAGACAACTGAGAAATAGACATATTGCAATGCAAATGTGATTTCACAAACCAACTCGTTACTTGGAAATAATTAATTGTGATACCTCTCCCTTCAGGAAATTGAAATTTATACTACAAAAATGGAGAGAATTGAGCCCAAATCCACTTGATTTTATTCATAAAGTAACAAAAGATTTCCTCATTGTGTAGGGGCTTGACACAGTTCCTGAGAAGAAATAACCTAGATTAAACAATCAGTGATCCAAAATATAAATACTTGTTTTCATTTGCTCCTTTAGCTCCACACTGAGCATCTTGTATGAATTAAACCATGTGGGAATTCCCTTCAAAGACCACTGCTCTATGACATGATCTCCTCCCAGACAAGGTGCTCAAAGGGACTCTGTGTGGTGAGAGCTGGGGAATAGAGATAGGGAAATTGAGTTCCAGAAATCATCTGCTTCTGTTCATTTTGTTAATAAATGAAACCAAGACTATGGCCATGAGGGAAATCTGAAATGCTGGTCTTATCTTCCCTGATACCTGCAGTCATGTGTAAGACACAAGCACAACTGAAAATAGAAAAAGTAAGGCAAAGCTAATTGCTGCATAAGCATAGTTGAATGAAAATGTAGAAAAGGCATGATAGTGATGGTTCACTTTCTGTAGAGATGGTTTTCTCTCCCACAGATACATGACTTTGGGATCTACATGGCAGGTAGTTTCTCGTTCTTCTCTGGTGATGCATTTTCTAGATTGTTTGTAACTCTTTTCAAGATTTTACTTAATAGTCATATGGTGTGATTTCTACTTTCCAGCATGTCACACACAACTCTTGATGTACCTCCACTTAAGCTAAAGTCTCTACCTCAGCAGTGAATTTCATCCACTGTGTTAATTTTCTGAAAGGTTATTACAATGCTATGATGTTCTTCAACCTACATGACAACATTAGGACTCTTTTCTCTTTGTAAATGTTGATACCTTAAGACCCTACTGTTCTTTATTTTTCTAATATTTGTAAGACTTGTAAGTTTTATAAGTAATGGAAGCAGATTTTAAAAGCAGCAACCCCCCCCTTCTTTGTCCCTTGTCCCTTTCCCTTTCTCTAGCACCCTTGTTTACACATTCCTTAACCCTCTTACCCCATTCTATGCTCCCTATATCAATCCTACTCTTGAATACAGCAGAGATGTTTAGTCTTTTGTCAAGGCAAGGCCTAGATTGTTGGCAGAACAGCATATCAGGGCCTAAACCACAGAATACGGTCAAGAATTGGGTAACTATGTACCCTTTGTGCTCTGATGAAGACGAAGATGGGATGAATAGGGGGTCCCCCAGACCCATTTCTCAGGGGGTGGACCCGAGGCGGTCCAGAGTAAAGGCCACAGGGTGGACACATCTGGGATTGGATGGATGGTGTTATAAAATGTAACCTCTCAGGCACAGCCTGCGTGCGCGTCCTGTAACATCTTAGCCTTGGCAAAATAAACCCTTTCTTATCTCACCCCTAATTAACTGCTCTGGAGATTTTTTCAGCATCAAAATACCACGGCAACAATGTGAATAGATTTATGTGTTACAGAACTGAGTCATCTATTGCAAATAAGAGTTTTATAAGTTTTAAAGTAGAGTAAAGCTAAAGTTATTTGATTTTTTTCTGATTCACTGCTGGAGGTTCAAAAAGAAAAATAACCCACAATGATCACTTACAGAGAAGAGTGTAATTAATTACATATATGCTAAAAATTACAGCTACTGAACTTCTCCTTGAATGTTATCTGTACGCTAAGGAGAAAAGACTTCCATCGTTCAAGCTGTATTACATCTTCGGTGTGTTTGTTTTACCTATATAAGATATATTTTCACAGCTTTTTCACTGTATGCTTTCTGCCATATTTTGTTTTGCACATATATAAGTGTGTTAAATAAGCTCTGAAATAAAAAGTACTAAACTGGAGACAAAATACTCCTTTTACATTGCAGACTAATAATGCCTATTGTTGATAGGAGGTATGACTGTAGCATGCACTGCTTGTGAGAATCACATTTGTATTATATGTCATAAGCTGTACAATTTATAATTCTGTATGAAATCACTGAGTTTATTGTTTTATTATATTTCAGTGTAAATTTTTCGCTCATTTCAGTTCGAGTAACATTTTCACAGAATACAGCTTTTGTAGTGATATGATGTTTCCTAGCTGTAGGCTTGGCCTGTCCCTACTACTGGCTGTAATTTACTTTTTGGTCTCTGTCGCCTTGAGCTTGCCTTCTGACTAGTTTGTTGAATGATGTGCTAATCCATTATATTTTTCAGACAAGTGTATCGACCAGTATAAACAGACTGGAGGGCACAAACCTAAATGAAAGCTATACTTCCTTGAATCATTTAAAAAGCTCCTGCAGTGGTGGCAGTGCAAAATAACTTTTCTCTGTACCTTAAATATAAGAGGGAAATTTCAATAAATAAAATTAAGATTGTGGGGAGGGGGATGTGAGTACATTGTGCTGCATTTCACATGGATGTATTTATTTATAGGAAGAAGAGACAGATAATGTGAGTCAGCCACTTCAGAATTTGCTTCTAGATGATAAATTTGAAACTAAGCCCCAAGCCCTGCATTACTTGCCATTTTCCATTGTCCGGACACTCTCACAAGATATGATACATGTTTGAAGTCATGTACTGTATTGAAACATTTTTATACAAATAAGGAATGTAGAATAACCTCACTATGGATCTGGTAAAACTGAAGGCAAAAGACACAGCTTTCTGATCTTTTTCTCTATAGGAGACAGGTGGAAACTAATACCTGGTCATGAAAAATATCCTCAGGTAATTTATATTAAAAAGAAATATCAGGAGAGTGGATGACTTCTCAATTTGTACAGCTGGTGTCAGATATTCAAGTTCCTATCTGTCAAAAAGTGAATTAAAATTACAATAGCAACAGGAACTTTTGGCTAGTAATTCAAATCTAATCTGTGGACACAAGCAATATTATGGAAAATTATGTTTTTCAATTAAAATTACAACTCTACAAAACTGTACTAATCCCATGATAACAAGAAAGGGGATCATTTTTCCTTCAAGGCACATTTGATTCATGATGCATTTGGAAATAGTTAAGCTATGAATTACTGGAATTTCTGCAGACTTAAGTGTGACAAACTTCTTAAAAAATCATTCCTATATCTCTCCTCAAATGTAAGATTCTGAGGAAGAGAATTAGATGTTCATTTACTAAAGGATTTTTTAAATATGTTTTTTTATTTCAATTTCAGGTTTAGTTCCAGTAGATTGACAGCAAAAGTGTCTGATTTCTATTTAATAACTTAACAGTTATTAAGGCATGATATATGCGTAAGAGCATTTCAGATAGATATATATATATAATATATATTCAGGTGGTATGCTTCTTCCAATTTATTAAAACCTTCAAGTTCTCTTCTCTCACAATCAGAAATGCACAGATGACAGTAAGCATTTTTTAATCCATTCTGAATCTGTGTTTGACACATTTCTTGAGCTTTTACTACTCTTGAACAGATGATGTCTGCATGCCCAATTCTTCCAGGAAGAGGAGTCTCATGACTCTTGCACCTATATAAAGAAATCCTGATATAAACAGCTGTTTGGCCATTGATCTCAGGGAGACCCGCATTTTTCCCCATTCTCCTTTTTGCTGTTCCTGCCTCTCTGGGCAGCCATACAGCTAAAGCTATGACTGCTACCATTTAAGAGTCACACCAATCGTGATAGTTACCATTAAGGCTACAAAACCTGGAAAAAATAAGAAAAACTTTGCCTTGTGTTTACCAAATAATCAGAAAATATTTTTACAGGATTCCGAAGTCTATATACATTTTAAGTTCAGTTTCCCTTTCAGATACAAGAATCGGAACTTCTTCAGGGGGTTTTGCCTTGGGGTTTGTATTTATTTCATTTTGTAGAGCTGTCTTCACAGGTTATTGGTGTGAACAAGATACTAAGAGGTGTAGTTTTTCCAAGTATGGCTACTGCTGCTTTACTTAGTGTCTGATTATACTTCGAAAACCCATTTTGAAATAAGCCTTAACTTTCTGACCATTTCTTCCCAGACCATGATGCATTTTAATCCATTTGTTCTTTCAAGCTAAGGTAGTCATCCTTCACATCAAATGATCTGCACCTTATAAAGATCAAAGCTGTCCAAACTTGATTTTGCATCTACACAGATGGCTGTAAACATGACACCAGAATATTACTTTGGCTTCACTTGACAGAACTGAAAATTGCCCATGAAGAACTACCCAGAATTTCTAGAAAATGTTATTCTTAACTTTTTTGTTTATGAATATAGCAAAGAGCTTAGAATAAATAGCCATCTCTGAATAAATAGCCATCTCTGACAGTGTAAAGAAAAATGTGTTATGTGCTTCATTTCAGTGCCTCACACAGACAAATTGCTGAGCAGGAGTTGATCACTCTATATGAGAAGGAAGAGAATGCTTGTAGATTTTTCAGCCAATTTTAAGCATTGTTAAAGTAATGTATTCATAGGTACATGCAATAAATAATATGCATCATCATTAAAACAGGAATTTTTTGAGTAGAGGATTGGCCTTGTAAATGACAGCTTTCTAAATAAAATAAAAATTCAAAAAGGCCCGCATACTCTTGAAATCTTTATTTCAGAGCATATCACTTGAAACATGATGTGCAGAAAACAATGTTTCCTTTATATAGCTCAAATATTTGCATAGGAGTTTGCTGCTTCCAAGTAGCATAAATATTGATATACCATGCTTAGCTTACCATATACCTTCAGTTTGGTTTTATCTAAATTACAGAAAGGAAGGTACAACTGTGTGCACTGTTTAAAGCCATGTTTGTTTCTAACCTTTGCTTTCTGAAATCGTTGTTATTCGGGTTCTTCCTCCTCACCTGCCCCCTCCCCACACTGTCTCCATGCGACTGTGCACACGCACATATGCACATTGTAGTCTATCTGTGTAACAGTTTCTAAACATTCAACATTCTGTTTTATAACTGTGTAAGATGTGCTGTAAAGATTGATGATAGAAAGATTGTTGGAGGATTTTGAAAGGAAAGTACTTACATGTTTTTGCTGGGTGTCTTACATAATAGTAAACCATTTACCTAGTCTTAGTACAAAAATAAACTATAAATAAAACCCTTAAACCTGATGGAAGCAAAAAGCCTTCCTCATTCAGCACTACCAAAAACATTCTGTAGAAGAAAAAACATAAAATGTTTCAAATTATGACATAGCTATATCAACTGGTCAATTGTAGTTGAGAAATACTTACATTCCAAATGCTGGGATGTCTCCTTGGTGAAATATGTTCAGGGAAGAAACATTAGTTTTATTGCATTAGTTTCTAATGAAAGGACTATATATACATAGTTTTTCCCTGAGTACTAGCAAAAGACATTGAAAGATGAAGTGTCAAATTATTTTTCCCCCTCATAACACTGCATACCCATGAGAAGTGATTTTGTTATTGTTGTTTTAGGGTAAATAGAATGAATTATATCACAGCCATGCTTTGCAGCAGATGGATAATAAAGTCTTCAGCAGAACAAACCTGCCCTATCCAGTGTGCTGAGTGCTACTAAACAAATAATCAGTCAGATGCATGTGGGGTTGGCCAACAGGAATTGGGAATTACAGTTTGCAATGCAAAATCACCCACTTTGAATCAAGCAAGGAAGTAAATTGAACAACTACAGGTTTCCATTTGGCGTATATAGGTGACTTATTTGACTGTCTTCCTAAAATAAAAGGAAAACCACCTTACCTTTTAACAGTAATTTACAGTCTGTACTACAAAAGAATCAATATGTGCTAAAATAAAAACACTGCTACCTTATCAGTTATTAAAAGACCCAGCAACTAAATGTTTAAAACAGACTAGTTTAATGAAAGTATCAACTATCTGTTACAATTCAGTGTCTACTCTTTCCTTTAAAGATGATTTTTTTAATTGTCTGATATTTTACTTCCCCTCACAAGGTGTAGAAGGATATTTTTGATCTTAAAATAAAATGTTGTTCTGTGCTCACTCAATCTTTATTTCCCTTCTTATCAAATAAGTAACCAGTATCTGCTCAGTTTGGCTTCTATGTTGATAGCAAGCAGTCTTAAAAAAATAACTTGCATGAAAACTTCACCGTGAATATAGTGAAAACAATGTCATTACTCAGTGTGTGAGATCAAAATTAGATGATCAATACCAAAAGGATGAAGTGAGAAGAAAATAGTGACAAGCACTAGTGTAAAATTGTAGTAATGTAAAACAAACTTCAAGTAACAGACAAATTTTTCTTATTTAGTTCATACAAAAAGTCTTTAGATTGTTGCCTATAATAGTGGAAGCTACAAAAAGACTGATAGATGTGTGACTGCCAAACTGATGATTTTGAGATACTTCTGGCTTCAAGACATGAGCAGGACTAAACCACAGACTATTTTTTTTGTTTGTTTGTTCTTCTAGTAAATATATTAAGATATGTTAAGAAGAGCAGCATGTGGAAGGCAAAGAACTGTTACTAACAAGCAATAAAAATCTTTAAAAAAGGCATATGAAGTAAAATAAATTAGAATATAACCCTTGCACAGATTAAACAGAATTTCTATAGGGATTTGTAGCCAAAATGAAGAGTATCCAACAAAATATAAGCTGCCATGCACTTAATCTTCCCAAAAGTGGTATCTGCATACTGTGGACAGAAAACAGATAATAAGGGTGCAGTCATCCGCTGTGATTGGGAATCCAAGTAATAAACATTGTTTAATAAAGTTTTCCTAATTTATTCCCAATTATTTAAATTGAAAAGTGTCCAGCCTCCCTCTGTCATTTTTGTATGGTATATTCTCTCACCCTATGTTTGTATTTAGTAGAACAGCTTTTTAGTCTTTTATGGTAGGAGAAGCAAAACTGAACTACTGCTTGAAATGGATTTTGAGGTATTCATAGGTCATGTTAAAATAATTGAAGTTGAATTCCTTTCCTACGGTACCTAAAAATCCATTATCATACAGAGGGGGTTTTTAATATATTTTTGTATATTCCCATCCTGCTATATTTTCCTCCTAGCCTGGTGCAAAAATCCATATTGTGACTTACCTAACTATAATAGACAAAGGAATATGTTTGAGTTTGCTAAGAGTTTCATCCCAGGACAAGGGAAGTGTCATTCCAGGACCTGATTGCCAGAATACTGTTGCTCATTTTAGAGAAAAAATATGATACTTTGACCTTATTCTCCATACTGTGTTTCTCCAGTGTCTTGGTTTTGCATGGTTTTAAATCTATAAAATATATTTACTGAAGGATGAAATAATAGAAAATCAGATTATTGGTTGGGGTGGGAATATACACTGTTTCTTTGCATCTGCTCTTTTTTTTTCCCTTACCTTCTTTTGACAAACAGTAGAGGAGGGCTGCCTCGCTCCAGACCTGGCATTCCAGCTCTCAAGCTAAACAACCTCTAATAACTCTGCCTCTCAAAGTCAAAATATTGATTGGAGAAACTCTGAATAAAGCAATTCAGAATAGAACTGAACAGAGAGCATCTGTGATTGAAAACAAGTACCCTTATTAGTTCTTTCATGGGAACTAACCTACAGGAGATTTCATTGCTTAGCTATGGAATCAGTGCTACTATCCACGTTTCATCCTCTTTGCCAGGTTAGAGTTTGGATTACATCCCACAGTCAAGCCATCAGAAGAAAATTTATGCCATTTTAGCATCAGATAAGCACCTTACTTCCCTGTAGGAAATGGTCTGCTGTATCTTAAGGCACAGTCTGCACTTTCTATTATATACAGGGAACACAGAGATTATGCAGTTTACTTTTCCAGAAGACACTTCATTCAGTTCATCACCCTTTACTTAGAGTAATAAAAAACCAGAATAGCTGGGATGCAGTGTCTTCTGATTAATTACTCAGCTAGAAGAGACCCTAAGCAATAATCTATAAAAGGATTTTTTCATTCACTTAAAAATTACAGTTTCAGAGACTGAGACGTTTTAACCAGAAATCATTGGAAAATTTTGTTATTTGCAAGCATTCCAAAATGAAAGCATGAAACATAAACATGGTAGCAACTGAGGTATTAATCTGCTAATTTCAAGGAGTCTTACCTCATATATCACATATTGACACAGAAATAGGCAAAATTTTTGCCTCTGAAATACATCATGCTAGTTCTTTACTATGTGGCTTTTCATCCTTGGCCAGACAAATCATGGATATGCTGTGTCTTTCCTTATGTTCTTTTCTGAATTCCTCAAACACATGCAGAAATAGAGGTATAAACAAGAGCTAAACCAACCAATACTCTGGTTTTGGGAGTAGATGTAAGTAAAATGGTGGGGGTCTTGGCTGGAAACCAGAGTCCTTGGGGCACTACTTGGTACCTAAACAACTTTAATTTTTCTAATGATGTGAGCAGTTTAGCTGTCAGTGCAGACAGAAATAATACATATTCTAATTTTTTCAGCTCATGATTTCTCTCACTGACCTGCTCATCAAAAAATATGCTCAGATGCAGATAGCTGTGTTTGGCTCCATAAGGGGAGAAAAAGACAATGATTCTTCTTATGCCACATTATTCCAAGTTTAATAAGAAAACTTTGGCAGTCAAAAAGCCATTACCCCTAACAGACTCAGTAGCTTTCTCTCTAAAAACTGCTGCTCTCTGAGATGCTTAGGAACAGTGATTCTGTTTGGAGTAAGCTGCTCACTGTAAATGAATGTCTTGACACTTCACATGAATTGCTGAGTCTCCTATTTAATATGAACAGAAAGGTTAAAATTTATTTCATCAATCAAGTATAGGGTTCCAAAAGTGCAACATGCAAAATTATTACTTCTAAAAGGAGACCCACTTATTTGCTTATAAGAAATGCTGACCAGGTGGTGGTACCCAGCAACCAGCTATTTTGCCAAGAGGTGTTGGGGCATTCTTATGCAATGGGTAGGTATAAGAACAGCAGAAGTCATAAGAATGATCTCAGTGTCAAAGTATGTATCAAATCTAAACACCTCAAGATTTGTGATGCAGGCTAGCAAAGCAGAGAATTGCTAACAAATATCTTCCTTCTCTTTCAGTTTTCTGTAATATCCCTTCATTCTTCTGTTTTGAGCCTATTCTTTCCTAATATGAGGTTTTCACATTTAAAGCTGTTTCATTTTCTCTTTTTTTACTGGTAGCTTCCTCCTCTGCCATAATAATTTCTACAGTCCAAAGGATTAACAGACTATAAGCAAACTTGGCTTGTATTCATATGTTTTTTGGTTGTAGGTTTGTTTTTTCTTATTGCTATTGTGGTTTTGTTTTGTTTTTTGAGAAAAGCAGTAAAATTCTTATAACTGATTATGCTTAAGTGTTTTATATAAACAATATCATAAGTGAAGCAAATCTGAGAGAAAATTATTCCCTTTACCAGTTGCATTTATTCTTTTAACAAGTAGGACAATAAGGAACTGAAAGCATGCCCAAACATCCTGCCACAAAGCTGACGTTTCTGTCTTGACAAAGCAGTCACTTACAAATTTGAACAAATCCTCCGTCAGAACTATAAAAATGTCTTAGGAAATTTTGTGAGATGCAACATGTGCAAAATTGAGAAATCCTTGTTTTGTTTTGATTAGGAGTTTCTTAACAGAAAGAGGGTAACGTTACTTTATTACTTGACAAACCTGCATGTTTTGCTTCAAGCAGTGTTAGCTCAAGAATCAGGAACAAATTCAAAGTATAGGAGGTGTCAGTGGTCTGATCACCAGATGTTTATTTAATAAAGCCTTTGTGCACTTCTGTATTATTTTGTTACTCTTCTTACAAAATATTTGTCTTAGATGAGTCTGTTCTCAGAAATTAGAGACTTCTCTATGTCATGTCACTGTGTTTTTAAAATAAAGCCAGGGTTTGGGTTTGTTTTTTTTTTAGGAAGTGAGAGAGATACATGTTTATCTTATTATGAGGCTGCTGTAAAAATGCTCTATAAAACAGATGTACTTTGCAAATTAGAAGTTGAATTCAATCCTTATACAGCTTTAAGGTGGTTTCCATTTCATTCTGTAGAGCAAATTGTGGTAGCTGAAGTCAGGTATGATTTGAATACAACCCTAAGGCAATCCTACCTGTTTGTTAGACTTTTTTTAAAATTGTTTTTTATTGAAACTTGTATATCATTGACCTATTACTTTTTTGTCTCTCTTGACTGAAATTATTCATCTTTGCCACCCACCGTAGCTTACAGGTTTTTGAAATGATAACTCCTGTTTCACTTCAGTAACTGTATCATAATTTTTATTAATTAATTTGATACTAGCAATTTCCAATCGTTTAATGCTGCCCTGCAATATTCCCATATATTGGTACTGGCTATTTTTTTAGTTAGGTGATAAAAAAGTGCAACCCAAAGCATTTACAGTGACTTCCCGTATTCCAGAACATTTTTAATAAACATATAAAACTCTATGTTATGTGTCTCCATCCACTGAAATAGAGACACAAAAAGTGATTTAAAAATTGAAACACTAAGGAGTCTGGGTGACATAGAGAATAAGAGGCTGACTTTTTACATCCAAATTCCCTTTTGAGATTCATCCTCAGATCTTAAAAGGAATTACCTTCCTGAATTTCTTCCAATTATGCTTAGTACTCAGTGACTCACATTACAAGACCAGGACACTCACTTTGAGGCTCTTGGGGTCTAACTGGCATGTTCTCTTCGGTGAAGTCAGTCAGCAAAATTAGATAATGCACTCATGATGGCATGTTCTGCCAATATAAAGCAGGTAGCTGCTGAAAGTCTTTCTCACCCCTTTTCACATGGACTCCTCTGAAACAATTTTCTAACCGCATTTTAAACTAATTTTTAATACTTGTGAAAAATTATGAAATGTTGTGGATGGCAATAGAAGAACACAGGCAATGACAGTTGAGAGTTTCTGTTGATGTTTAGTATGCTCTGGGTATACCACTGGAAGGATGTACATAAAGTTTGGGGTTTGTACCATTTAAACTCTGACTTCTTTTCTGAAATGTCAACAAGGGCAACAAGTTTGTGGAATTCTCAAAGTGGTGCTGGGAGCCTTGACTGAAGCAGCCAATTCCCTTCATTTAACCTGGGAGATGTTCAAGTAGCAATAACATTTGTTCATAGTATACCCTCTTTAAGTTTCCATGACTTAAAAGTTCTGAATTTCATTTTCATCTTCCCTTGCCTATGTTTAGACCTTTGTGTTTCTCCAGTAAGCCACAAAACTTCCTCAGTATTAATAACTTAAATTTTTTTAGGAGTTTCAGACACATGCAGTTGTCATGGTTTAAGCCCATTCAGCAACCAAGCCCCTCACAGCCTCTAGCTCACTACCCCACCAGTGGGATCAGAGAACTAGAAGGGTAAAAGCTGGAGAACTCATGGGTTGAGATGCAGGCAGTTTAACAGGGAAAGCAAAAGCCACACACACAAGCAAAGCAGAACAAGGAATTAATTCACTGCTTCCCATGGGCAGACAGGTGTTCAGCCACCTCCAGGAGAGCAGTGCTCCAACATGCATAACAGTTACTTGGGAAGACAAGCGCCATCACTCCAAATGTCTTCCTCCCTTCCTCCTTCTTCCTCACACTTGAGCATGAAGCGATATGGTCTGGAATACCCCTTTGCTCAGTTGGAGTCACCTGTCCAGGCTGTATCTCTCCCCAGTTTCCCATACATCCCCAACTTCCTTGCCAGCATGGCAGTACAAAAAGCAGAAAAGACCTTGGCTCTGTGAAAGCACTGCTCAGCAATAACAAAATATCTGTTATCATCACTCTGTTCAGCAGAATCCAAAATACTGCAGCAGACTAGCCATTTTGAGTAAAATTAACTATACCCCAGCCAAAACCAGGCCTCTGTTTCTTAATTTATTATATGTTCTCCTCTTGCTAGTTAACCATTTTCTGGTTTTATTCTCAGTAAACTGTATGACAGTGCTTAGTACCATCTCACTGGTTTCAGTAGAGGTGAGTTGTATTTTAACTGATGAGCTTGTTCATCAAATTTTTCTTACTTAATAAAACTATGCAGTAGCTGAAAACAGACAAATCGTGAACAGGGATGTGCTTGCAGGGGGACTGAACTCAGAAAAGGTAAAACTACTTAGCTCTTTCAAACTATCTCTTCATACAAAAAGTCTTATTTTGTGGTTAAAGTGCATTATGTGGTTTAAATGAATCCTCTTCCAAAGTACGTTGACCAGAAACATACGTATTAGTTATTACGACAGAATAACTATTTAGAAAAACTGGGTCCTATCAGAAGAACCTTTTTGAAAGACTAACTGGCTAGTTTGAGGTCACCAGAACTTTGCTATTAAGTTGAAAATAGAGACGTGTGTTTTTTCTATGTACCTTGTTATAAAGTTTGCTATTATTATTGTATGCATTGTACTTGTATTTGCTACTACGGTCTGCTCGTAATCAGGAACTCTTAATTGAGGATAACTAGGAAAAAATGTCAAGGTAATTCTACTATTTTCAGCAACTGTTGAGTAAAAATAACTATTTAATCAAATTTTCACAAAGTGTGAATTTGGCATGGTTAATATATGCATTTGACTTATAGGTGTGTGTGTTACCTTTCAGTGGACACAGAAGGAAGTTGTTTAAAAATTCCTTGTAATCACAAGGTCCAAATTGGGTAGAATCATTGTGAAAAAAATAAATATTGGGAAAAAAAAAAGCATTATCATCATAATTCTATTCAGGAAGGTTGTTGCAAGTATCTAGTACAAACAGCAAAAGTTTCTATTGAAGAAGAACTTCTGTAGAAAAGTCCATCTGGATTTTATTGAAAGATTGAAAACAAGACTGTTCATCTGTTTAAATTCTCTACTTTTTTTTTTTGCATTTTGTTACATCATAAAACAGGAATATGATCTCCAAGTACAGAATGAACCACTTTTTCCCCTTCTCTGCTTTCCCAATCATCTTCAGGTGTTTGGTTTTGCTTTTCCTTAGTGTCAGAGCAACATTAGAATCCACAGTACTAGCAGAATTGTTCTATTGTAAAATGGAAGGCATATAATGAGGAAAACTGACAATGTGGAACTTTATGGAGAATAGAAGTATAAGTGCTAACCTTAGGTTTTGAATTCTTAAGAAATCAGAAGAGTTGATAGTCAATTTTGTTCTTTGATGGTTCTGCTGTCATCTTTAATAGTTGGCTTTTGATCTGATCTTAGGGATGAATATAGTAATCTAAAAATACGTTATTCTCTAGACTGTGTTACAGAAATTAATATGTATATGGACTTACTGATTTGCTTCACATTAACGGGTTTCTGTGGCTTCTGATGGATATGTCATGGATTAAAATTTTTACACTACATAAAGAGCAATAGGACATTATTACCTCCATCCTATTTTGAATCATTTGTGGTAAAATACGTGCTTTATGCCTCATTTGCTGCAAAATTTATTTTATTGTAGTGTTTAATTAATGAGTAATTCTGCCATTGGTGGCAAATGGCCAGAATATTATCTTCTGGTTTTAGACTGCCACTGTTTAGACAAAGTAGATTAGGCAGAATTTATCAAACTAGCATATTCATTAACAGTTTGTAGGAATTGGTGGAGGTTTTTCCTGAAGTTATTTATTTAAGGAATTGGTTGTAGATACTAAGTACTTTGAATAGAACATAACTATGTGGCTGAATTTAAAACTAAAAAAGAAGAAAAGGTCTACGTTTTTAAATACAGGAGTTAACTTTCACAGTGTTTTAATGAACAAACAGAAATAAAATAGGTATTGTCCCTTGAGATGCTCTTAAATCAGTCACACTGCTAAACAGCTTTTAAGGGATTCCAGCACTAAATCCTATATAGATAGAAAAAGATGTTTACTTGAGGAAGAAAAGTGTCAGTAATGCTGCATTTCTGTACCAAAATAAAGAGATTTCTCTTTTTTCTTTCCCAGGCACCTTGCCTTTGGTGCAAGCTTAGTAGAGATCAATTGTTGTAGGTTTTTTAGAACTTTTCTTGTTCCTGTGCCAGGGTGCAAGTGGGCAGTCCAGTGCTGCATAGACCTAGCAGGTTTTGTTAAAGATAAATAAGTATGGAAACAGCTATTCATTGCTAGTTATGTTTTTTCCTTCTCTAAATACAGTTAGCACCCAGAATTTTCAAGACAAAGAATACGCATTTCTAAAATGTCTCTTCCGTATTTATGCTGTGGCTACCACATTTGTATAAACAGAAAATTACTCCATTCATGCTTTATTAGCTCTTCTTTTGTACCACAGCCTTGACCCCAGTCATCATAAATTGAGAAATAGTGGGGAACTAATGGAGACAGATGGGAATATGGCTTGCCATTTACTCAAATTGGTAAAGTAATTAACCTCAAGGTGCTGGTTTGCAAGAAAAATTGTTGGAATATCTCAGAGCGCTGGTAAACAGACTCCTGCTTTAACCACTTCTGACAACTGCATCATAAACTAGACTTATTCTGTTCAATTGACCTGTCAACGTCTTGAGTTCAAATAAAGATTTGTTTTACAATGCACTTGCTGAGAAGTGGGAGAACACTACTGCTGTTTCTTTTCAAATGGGTTGCTGTTCTCTCTCTGGTAGAAAGGAGCTGGAATGTCATATATTCATACTTCAACCATTATATTCCTTAGAAATCTTCCATTACTGATTGTATGACAGCTTTGTGACAGCAGATGGTAGTCATTTGGCTAGAGAAAATGAAATGAAAAAACATGGGCCAGACTGACTGGGCTCATTTAGAACAGCAGTGGACAGAGGCCAGATCGAGTTTTTATTTATCGAGGGACATCATGTAATAAATTCAGCTTCTTTTATTTTTCCCCTTTCTCTTTTTTCCCCCCACAGATTGGGTGAATGAGGTAGATTTTCAACATGTTAGTAAATAAATCAAAAGTAGTCTTGTAAACAGGAATATTTCATCAAAAACTCTCTTCTGCATAAGAGTGTTCAAATTCTTCTAAGCTTTTTCCTCATCCAATTTTTTATTCCTCCTCTCAATTTAATGGAAGCATCCTTTAGATTTATTTTGTACACATTATCAACTGTAATATTGTTTTTTGAAAACAGGAAGTTAAATCTTTTGGGGACATTTTGTAAGTTGGTTTATATGGGTTCAACTCAGTAAATGGAAGAGCTTGATCATTCAAACTCATGCAGTTCTTTTTTTCACATGTTTCTACTTGCAACTGAAGCAGCCATGATATAAAGAAAGATGTTTTCGATATTGTCATAAAATGTATCTGCAAGGCATATGTCAAGGGAACATACAGAGTAATCTTCATCTAGAGTAAATACAGCCATTCAGGACAGACAAAAACTGGAAACATAGTATAGTACCTCAATTTGATGAAAAGACAATTGGTTCAGAAACATTAAAGGAGCACTCATTCATAACTTCTGCTCCCCTAATTTATCCACAGAAATCTACCATGACGTCCGGTAATGCCCTCCTGCGTAAGGCTGATTCAGTGCCATTATGCCCACAGTAATTTCAATGATTTCTTTAGGTATTTGTTTTTATGAATTTCAGGATTTTAGTAAACAAAAATAGCTCTAGGTGAGTGGAATAATAGAGTTTAAAATAAATTTATTGTTCTCCAATATAAATTTTTCAGTAAATAACTATTTCCCCAATAATACTCCCTAAAATTAAATTTCTCAGAAAGCATTGTGATTTAATAGTTCATGCATTTTGTATCAGAGTAGTCTTCTTTGAAATGTGTTATGAGTTCAGATACATGCCAAGGATAGTTTGTCAGTGTCACTTGCACTGGTGCATTTCCATCATTGAATTAAAGATTTGTTAATGTGTAATTGATAAAGAAAACACCAAGCAACATTTTGCAATGATGAGTAGTGGTTTAGAATAGCATTTTGTATTTTTCTCCTGACAGGCATAACATTTTATGGAGTTTTTAAACCACTATGTTCATACACACAGAAATCTCATTGAGTTCTTTGATCAGCCTTTCTCAGTAACTGTGTTGGTGAGTTCGCAGCACCTCATCCATGTTATCAGTCAGAGTCAGTGATTTTTAAATCTTTCATCAAATTATACTCTCTTTCACAACCTCTCAAAGAAAGACACAGCAACCTGTGAAAAATGGCATAAGACAACAGCAGTTGTAATTGCGGGGATGAAGTTGGGTAAATTTTTTAATTCTGAGAAGATATGTAGGTTAAACATATTTGTTACCTGTGTTGTTTTCTTCTGGTTTTGAATATTTTAATTTATAATCAGACAAGAAGAACAGATGTAAGAGTTGTAATTTAATCATTTTATTGCTATCTTTGTATATTTTGAAGAATTAGGTATTGTACTCTTGGGAAGCCATATTTTATGCCTAGTTGGAAAAATGAATAATGTAATAATATGCAAAATGTGAAGTTTTAGAACTTCTCTACTGAGTAAGGCATATAAACTAATGATCTAGTTAAAGTCCCTTGTGTACCATAATAAATATGGACTAAATTTGTCATTATAGCTTTAGACAGAGGTTTCAGGCTACAGATTTAATTATATCCTTTTTTAATATTCATACTTCTAAACTGCATAATTCCTTTCTACTGTAAATCTGAGTGCTATATTAAAACAAACAAAAATGGCAGATTACTAAATGGATATTAACATGGAGTCAATAAGCATTTAATTTCTGTGGAGAACACTGCAAAAAAAGGAGAGCATAATCTCTGCATTGCTCAGATCTTTTCTTAGATGCCCATTGTCTGTACAGAGTCTGCCTCCCGTTTTAATGCTGACTTTTGTTACAGAGGTTAATTAGTTATTTATGGAACTCATAAAGGACACAGGGGCAATACAGAGTACCTTTTGTTAGCCATTTAGAAACAGCAATTATTGAAAAGCCTAATTTAGTCTCCATATGATACAAGAGTTAGCTGAGACTAGCTCATCTCACATTCAGTCAACGCTGCTTAATGATGTCCGAATATTGATGACGATTAATAATAGCTGAATAAAATATCAACATATTAGAATGTTTAATCCATCGTTCCTATCTCTGTAATAAATGCTCTATTAACTTGAGTTTAAAGACTTTGTTTCCTTTACAGTGTACAGTTGACCTCATTCTCAGGTTAGGATCCATCCATTTTCATAATCCTGTAGGCACATGTTAAGTAAATGAAGAGACAAAAGAAATATATCTAAAATGACGAGTCTTATACAATTTATTCACTTGGGAATGCCCTTAAACGCAACCAGAGAAATGACAAAGTACAAAGGTAGCAACAACAAATGTGAAGATAAAAAGTAGGTATAATTTACTAGTTTTGTTGGCTCAGTTGAGAAGAATGGGTTGCAAAGAGGCTAAGGAAGAACTGTGTCCTCCTTTGGGTAAAATCACTGTGGATAAGTCACTCCCTTGTATACTGAATAAAATATTGAAATTGGCTTACATGTTTGAGCCAGTCAGGTCCAGGGCTCAAAAATAGGTGTTTCATCTAGCAGACCGAGCTGCTGTAGGGTGTGAAAAAGGTGTTTATGATTTTCAAATCAGCAGTGAAGGTCTTTGATTTGTCACTGCCCACTTAAGTGATCCTATTTCTTGTTTTTCCTTTGCTTGCAAATGCACTAGTAAGAGAAAACCTAATAGTTTTTGAGAATAAAACTGCTTTTCCTAAAAGAGGAAAAATTCTACTGGTGATTGCAGCATATTTTTCGTGTGGCTTTCAGATATGGATAGTAAATTATGTTGGGTTATTTTTGCATTGTTTTTTTTTCTATTATCTAGTTTTGTAATTATTATTTTTTGTCTTGCTTATCCATACTAAGATGCTTTTATTTTATCAGAGGGCATATTAGAAACATTTTTACATATTTATACATTTTCTTATTATGCAAATTGCCAAGAGCTATCACAAAGGTGAAGGAGAGTTAAGAATAAAGGTAAGAGGACTTTTGTAGCAGACGGTCATTCAGTAGATGTACAAAGGATGCATTTCTTCAGTCTCAGAACTAAACATTTTAAAATCATCAGAGCATTTCTGTAGGGATGTTACTAACTGCTCCTGGGATGGGCTAAAGAAGGGGGAAAAGACTGTTTTCAGGTTACTCCCTTGATGTATTTATCTGCTAAGGCTGGCTGAAATAGCAACATTTTCAGTGCTATTTTGCAAATACAGCTTTTTCTACTACTAAATTATCAGTATTGGTAATTCTGATCATATTCTCTTCATTATATAGAAAATGATAAGGATTTTATTATTATAGGGCTAAATATAATCATATAGCCACATAAAAGTTCAATCAGAAGTTCAGAAATCATTTCAGAATGACTACAAAATATTTTAATACAGTAGTCATATGGAAAGCTTCAAGTTTTTATTTAATCAAAACCAAGGTAATAGCCATAATCATGTTTACTGTGTCATTGCCTAATTATTTACCAAGAAGCGGGTCAATTGTGCCAGATGTTGGGTGAATAAAAAGTAACACCAAGGCAGCTCCTAAGAGGTTACAGTTTAAGCTGTAGGAAATGAAAACTTAGAATAAAAATTTTGGAATTTTTTTTAGGGTATCAACCTAGAGGTCAAGGATCCCCCCAGCATGAATATTAAAACTGTAGAATTCTTAAAAGATCTGAATTTATCACTCAAGGATGACAAGTGGCATAAATTAAGGACAACAGGTGATGGGTCAGTCAGATTATAGCCTACAGTTTAAAACATTTTCCAATTCAATTATGAACTCCACCTTGTGTTGATATTGCATAACATATCAAAGCTTAAATATACATCGTTTAGCCATGTCTAGAGTTTGCAGTCTTTTGGCAAAGGAGGTGAATTAAATGCAATATAATTATAAAGGTGGGCTTTAGATTGACATTACCATCTGCCCCTAACAAAATTGTCCCATTTATAAAGTATGCACTTACCATCATGGCAAGGAACTACATACAGAAGGAGGATGCTATACCATTAGCCCAAAGTGAGTAAAAGATATATTTATCACTCAGAGAGTCTATTTTCTATTAGAAAAGTGAATTTTGTCTATTATGATCCGAGTCCATTCCAGCTCTTGGAGGAGCTGTTGACTCCCTCAAAGGCAGAGATGCCCTGCAGTAAGACCCCAGCAAATTAGAGGACTGAGCAATCAACAACCAGATGAAGTTCAACAAGGGAAAGTGCCGGATTCTTCATCTGGGATGGGGCAACCTGGATGTTTGTACAGACAGGGGAATGAGATGCTGGAAAACAGTACCATGGAAAGGGACCTGGGAGTCCTGGTCAATGGCAAGTTGAATATGAGTCAGCAGTGCCCTGGCAGCCAGGAGGGCCAACCATGTCTTGGGGGTCATCAGACAAAGCATCACCAGCCAGCCGAGGGAGGGGATTGTCTCACTCTGCTCTACACTGATACGGCCTCACCTTGAATATTTGTGTGCAGTTTCGGGTGCCACAATATAAGAATGGTATTAACCTCTTAGAGAGCATCCAAAGGAAGGCAATGAGGTTGGTGAAGGGCCTTGAGAGGAAGTCGTATGAGCAGCGGCTGAGGTCACTTGGTCTGTTCAACCTGGAAAAGAGGAGGGGACTGAGGGGTGACCTCATTGCAGTTACAACTTCCTTGTGAGGGGAAGAGGGAGGACAGACACTGATCTCTTCTCTGTGGAGACCAGCAGCAGACTGTGAGGGAATGACCTGAAGTTGTGTCAGGGAAGTTTAGGTTGGATATAAGAAAGTTTCTTCACCCAGAGGGTGGTTGAGCACTGGAACAGGCTCCTCAGGGCAGTGGTCACAGCACAAAGCCTGTCTGAGTTAAAGAAGCGTTTGGACAATACTGTCCAGCACATGGTGTGACTCTGGGTATGGTCCTGTGCAGGGCCAGGAGTTGGGCTCAATGATCCTCATGGGTCCTTTCCAACTCAGCAGATTCTGTGATTCTCTGTGGTAGTTTATGCATCCAATTAGATATGTGTAAATTCTGAGGAGTTTCACATTTTTTAGACCTTTTCTTAGGCAGTAATGAAAAGCACACCAAAATTTAGTATAATTTCCTTTTTCTCTTTTTTCTCATTTGTTTCTCTTTGGTTTTATATCATCTAGGCGTCGCCTAACTTTGGGAGGGTGCATTACGTAATAAGGTAGTGTGCTGAGAATTCACACTTGTGCTCACTGTAAACAAACATTCCAATGTACTTGTCTGCTAAAAGTGATCTGGAAGTGCCCTGTCCCTCAGGTGGCAATGATAAGCCCAAGACTTTCTGATGTCATCTGAGAGACGGAGCTCATAAGGAAGCTCATAAGCCTTGTCAGGTTCATCTCTCTCTTACAGAAGCCCCAGGTGTCAAGTCTTCGGGCATTGGAGAGAAGTGGCCACTTTCCACTTACAGAATGTCATCCTACATTTAATTTCAGCAGAGTGTCTTTCTCAACTGATAATGGCATTTGCAGCAGAAATCAAGTGCACATCTTATAAAATTTTCACACGGGAAGTGCCATTTTGTCATTTAAGTGGGTCCTGTTCCCAAATGTAACAGTACGTGTAGCACACCTAAATGAAAATAATGGCAGTTTTGTCTCTAAAAATGTAACTATATCAGTTTGAATAGTGCTTTTTAAAAGGGGGGAAGAATGCAAGCGAGAATAGTTTAAAATGGGGAGACATTTTCCTCTCAGCCACAATAAGCTGTCAACTGCTGAATCTGTGTTATTTTCAATTAGGCTCATCTGATGCCTGTGTATACAGGAGACATATGTCACTTTGCAAAAGACACCGTGAGCTGCCTAGGTTAACAAAGCCTCCAGTGCCATTGACTTAAGAAGCAGGCAAATAATTCTGCATTATTGCATTTCTGATTTTAAAAGTGTTTTTTAGGCCTTGCTGTTAAAATATTGTTCATGCTAAATATGGACCAGTGAAATGGAGTTTTACTAAACTTCTCATATGTACATGAAATAATGTCTCCATATAAGAAAACATCCTTCAAACAGTTATGTATGTGAGTAAGTTTACTCTTTGCAGAAAACCCAAGGGTTTGATCAAATGAAGTAAAAATAAAAATCAGCCTTAAAAATATTCCCTTTTAAATTTCATATGTGCTTAAATAGATTCACTTAGCTTCATGGGATATAAGAGAAAATAACCACATTAAAAACTTTAACAAAGAATACATTAATTGAAAAGACATGAAATTTTGTCTTCTAAAAAGTTAGTTTTGGATAATTAAGTGCATATAATTTAATAAATAAAATATGTAATCAGAGCTCATTCCTGTGATTATTCTCTGTGGTATTCATTGTGTGGTGCTGCATGGGTCCCTCTGTACAGAACATCATCTCATTTGGCAAAATACTGCTTGATTTTTTGTGCATGACTATACTAAATGACAGCTCTCTACAGTGTTTGTTGAGCTCATGTGAATAATCCAAGTCAGTGTTCCTGGATCTTGATGAATTTCTCAAGTTACAGGGATTGAAGTGGCTAGTAGCTCATCTGCACGAGTCATATGTCACCTGCTACAGATGAAAAAAGATCTTTTTCTATCTAAGGAATAGAATTGTCCTTCTGCTTCACTGAACTGAACTTTGTGTTTAAGTTCACATTTTAACATGACTCGAGACATGGAATCTGGCAACTTCTTTATCATTTACCCCACATTTTGCCTTTTCCCCATTCCCCAAACTGTCATCTTTCTTCCCTCCACTAGAGCAGACCTTGTTTTCACCTTTCTAGTTTGATCAGCTTGAAAGCAGATGTTCTTACGTAATTTTTAATTAATTGATTTCTTCCTTGGAGGGTTTTGGTTCATCTGTTTTAAGAAGATACCTTAACTTAAAAACAAAAACAAAACCTGTGTCTTGTGTGCTTTGAAAAGAAAATATAGTAAAATATGAGTGAAATTAAAGCAACTCTTAAATAGGTTGAAAAAGTTACACGTTATACCTACAAATACCTTAGCTAAAATATATCCATTATGTATTCTGTTTGTATCAATGTCATTACACCTCAGTGCCAGTTACCTCTGTCCACCCTGAACTCAAGTGTTCCATAGTCCCATTCCCTTTTTGCCTCCAAAAACAGAATTTGAGAATAAGAGAAAGATGTCTGAAGACAGTATTTTCCTGTCTTCTTTTTTTTCCTTTTTTTTTTTTAGATTTTAATGTTCTTTTCTTTATTCAACACTATGTAATAGTAATATGTAATATTAAGATCAATATGTAATATTAAGATCTTGATTCACTTAGCAGAAAGACAAGGGACAGTTTCTAGTGTTATGCAGGACCCCAAGATAATACATTTTCTGAGCACAAGAAAAGCTTTCTTCTGCTGAGGACTGATGAGGATGTTGTAGTTAGAAAAGTTAATCTCTTTTCTGTTGCATCACTTGGTCTCTGGACATATTTCCTCTTCGGTTCTTTGATCATGCAAGTTCAATGGGCTGCCAGCTCAGCTGACAGCCAACACCATCATCTTGCCAGTACTACTCCTACTCAACCTACCGGCCAAATCGCAGATATGAGCACTCCCAGCTGAATTTCATTTAATATGAGCTTGATTATTTGAACAGTGGAAATGTAAAGTTTTTGCCATCTCTCCTTTAACTTAAATACCTTTTAGGAAAAGTTCATTTGTTTTTCTAGCATGATAGGAGAATAATTTTGGCTGGAATAGGGTAAAGAGGGAGATAAGCAGCTGGAAGAAGCAACCTTTCAGATAACATAGTTGGAATTTAGAATACATGTCCATCTTCTCACTCATTGGATTATGTGTGATTACACTGTCCTGAATATATGGAGGTCTAGATGTTTGTGAGCCAGAGATCTGATTGGCGTTCTCTGGCATTTTAAATGTGAAAGACTTCTTATGGAAATAATTTTATAACAACAAGCATAATGTACATCTGCAACTCTGCAAAAAAAATATGCATGTGTACCAGTCCATGCATACCCAAGTCATCTAAGAAAGTCGTCTAACAAGTCCTTTCACATCCGCTTTTCCAGGTTTGCTTCTGTCAGCAACAAAGTGAGAACCCCAAGCCAGAACAAATCAGTTTACACAAATGAGTAATAACAACCAACCCCTTCCTGGAACACTGTCAAGGAGCAACAAAGAGAGAGGACACTTCTTTCCCCTTGAAGGCCTCCTTCACACAAACTTTTCAGCTGTGATTGGACACATGATAAGTAGGAGGATTTTTATGTTGGAGCAACTTTATACCCCATCATAAGTAAAATTGGACATAAGGTATCATGAGAAAGGAGAGCTCCATTCTGTGAGGAGAGACTGAAGTATTTCCAGCACTAAACCCATGTATCTCTGGACAGAAAGAAGCTATAATGTTTCAATCCCTAACTAAAACACCTAGAAACCTTGTCTTTCTAGCTAAAATCCTTTTAGAAATCCCATAATTATACATAAACCCTATAGAATCTATAACTTTACTATGTTTTTTCCCTTCTGTGCCTTTAAAATACATAACCCTTTGTTGATTTAAACTGTATTGAATCTCCTTGTTACTGCCAAGGAAATACATTCCTCATCCTTGAAATATGTGTTACATACCTATCTTCCATGACAGAAGAGAGTGATAAATAAAAGCTAACTAATTGTTTATTAGATGATCTGACAGAGAGGAGATACTGGGTCAGAGAGTACTGACCCTAGATAAATTGGCAGAAGGAAGGGATATAAGCTATGTTTGCTTATTGGACTTTTTGAGGATTTGTAGGAACGACGTGGTGTGTATCTTGTACAATGACAATGGTGATATTTGGTAACTTTCACCATATGATATACATGTATAGAGTAGGCAGTGAAGACACCTATGTACTTTATATGTAAACAAAGAATATAACAAAGAAAGTTATATTGCTAGGATCACAGGGTGATTCAGAGAAGAAAGGACTTCAGGGAGATCTCTAGTTTACCCTCAAGATATGGTCAGCTATAAGATCACACCAGGTTATCTGTCGTTTCATCCAATCTTGTCTTGAAAACCTCATGTGTCACATCTTGAGATGCCTTTGCCACGCTTAATTAGTAATGATGAAAAAAATGTAAAATATATTTATTTTTCTTTATGAAAAAACGTCTTTGGTTCACATGACACAATTTCTTCTCCTGAGATGCAGCACTCTCTCTCAGAGTTTAGACGTGAATTTTTTGGAGGTCAGTCCTTTTATTTCCATGAAAACATCAGCATAATTTATGAAAACCCTGAGAAGACAATTCAGTTTGCAAAATGTTTAGTGCTGCCAGTGCATGTTTTGGGCTAAGTTTCTGAGTAGCTCTGAGCTCCATTGGCAAGGTTCAAATTGTTTCCAAACCTCCCCATGATCTAGGAAGTTTGGATCCAATAGCACAGATTTAGGTCAATCTATAATTCTGATATTGCAAATATGCTTCAGGCTCTGTAGCCTTTAAAGTCTGTTGGATGTATCTGAATTACTGATTTTACTATCTAATCAATTAGAGAAAAGTAATTGAAATACAGCCCTAAATATGGACTTCATTTCTGCTATCACATTTTGACAGTGATTTTTCATTCTAATCTAGCAGTCTAGTAATTCTGGTTAGCTGATGCTGGACATATTTAAAATTTGCCCTGTTGTTTTTTATTTATTGTACCGTTGAATATACAGTGACAAAAATGGGTAAGAGTTTAAGGCAGCAATTAATATTTTAAAAGCAACAGAAAATGGACAAAAAAGTTGAGGTGTGATGCCAGAGAGCAACTTGGAAGAAATAATTTGATTTTTGCCAGCTACCTGAATCTGTACTCAATTTTTAATTCTGATCCTATGAAATACCAGACAAACAACACAGATACTGCTGGAGCAACGCTAGTTATTTTGCAATGCTTTACTTGGCTGTGTGAAAAGCAGACAGGCTGAGGTTATAAGAACTGTTTAGAATTTGAAATATTTTTGTTCAGAAATCTGACATGATTTGCTAGTTGTGACAACTGGTTTGACAATGACCAGTGATTTAGGTCTACCTGTAATAAGTGAATTAATCTGAGTTAAAACATAGTGATCTGTCATGTTTAGAGATACTTCAACAGCTGGCTGACTTGTCCTCCGTCAAGCTAGTTTGTCCTGTGCAAATCTTCTGTCAAATACAGAAAAGAACTGTTGAGAGAAAATTACATGGCAGTTTCAGACTTAGTGATGAATTTTTCTCCCAACATACCAGCTGTACCAGCAACACTATTTTTTGCAGCTTTAATCAAATATCTTGCCTGAAGCACCTTCTCTTTTCCAAAGGCTAGAAGATGAATCTGTCAAAAAATTCACTGGGATTTGCCAAGAGCTTTTTTTAAGCTCGGGTACTAGTCCATGCACCTCAAAAGTTTGAATAATGTTTTCAGTGATGTTGTTCTGAGAATTAAAAGTCCTGCAGTGTACTTTTACTGTATACAGAAATTCAAAGCCATTGTTACAGTAAACATAACAAAATTAGGAGTTCCCATAAGGTCACGTACTCAAGGTCTCCACTTGCCGACTTCCAACCCTGTTAATTTTTAGTCATAGTTCTGCAATTAGCAAAGCATAAGAGCAATTGAAGGCCACAGAGTGATCCAGACACTTTTTCTGCAGACGGAGGAAATTCAGACAAGGTTGGTAAACACAAATATTTATTCTATTATTTTATGAATATAGTACAAATTTTCATTAAATGTATAAACTGTAGGAAATTTCAGATTACAGATTTTCATAAATAAGGCAATTTTATTTTAAGGAACACTGAAGTATATTTTTATTATTCCCCCTTGTTTTAGTACTGAAATTTTGACTAAAAATTAGTAGAATATTTCTTATATGAACATTAGGGGACAAATGCAGCAATTAAGATAAACAATAGATTCCAACTCAATGGAGAGGACAAATATTCTTTTACCTTTAATTTATGTGCGTGTATACCATTACATATGCCTAGTGACACGAAATGTGTGTTAAATTATTTCATAGCTTAAAGGCTGACAGCAAAGTTAGGCTTACCTAGCATTTAAAACTTGCAAAATACAGACATGTAGCACTGCACAGTAGGTAGGATATTTAACTCCTTCCTGAAGGCACTCTGTCTGGGAGAAAAAAGGTTAAAGAAAATAATTCTGATTTTCTTTCTGAGTAGTGCTGAGAAATTAAAGAGGTGCATTCAACTTAATAAATGAAGTATCCTTCGCTGGAGCAAGTCCGTGCCTTGTGATCACGTCTAGTTCCTGAGATTGCTTTCCTTTTCCGACTTCCATTGGTTCTTCTATTCCTAGATTGGTGTTCCCATTACTCCTCTTCCAGATAGTTCTTACAGATACTGAAACATGTACTTCATGTGGTATTGAAGAGGAAAGAGCAGAATCAATTTAGTTCAACTCCTGCTGGAGACCCCATCTAGACTCTGGTTATGTGAAAGGCCTCTAATAAATGTAATGGTTAAAGCATGGCACAAGGGTACATAACCCTTGTGAGGGAAGTCATTCATCAGCAAGCCAACATTATCCCTTTGTCATGCTAAGGTCTGGAATCAGATTTGAAAGGACCAAGGCTGTGTCTTTGTCTGATTATCACTCCATTGCACAGGGAGTTTGAAGAGGCATTGGCCTTGGCTAAGAAGACTTTCTAAACTTTTCTCTGCTCCTGATTTTATTAGTCCCAGCTAAAGCCCCTGGAAGGACTCTTGAGACTGATTTTCATTCATGACATCTTGAAGTTCACAAGCCCGTCAAGTACATTATCGATACTATAGTTTCAACAAACAAGTTCTAAGGGGATTTTGATTCTGCTTCCTTCCTACAATGAACACTGGACACAGAAAGCATTATGCATCTCTGAGGAAGATTTGAAAATGGAGTTTGCTTCAGAATTTTGAATTTGTAAACTTTCTTCTGCACAAAGTAGAGGCAATTTTAGAGATGCACAGAAACAATGCTTAAAAGGTAAACAACATTAAAAAGCATGGACTCTAGCTGCAGTTGTATTTTCAATTTCTCTGTGTTTCTTCATGCTCTGTGTCATAATGATTACAGTCTTCTTACATACTGAGGAAAGCTAAGCCAGTGTTTTAAAAGCTGGCAACAGAGACTATATCCAAAGTACAGAAACTACCTGCATTTTTTACTATACCAAGTCTTAAGAAATTTTGAAATGGTCTTACCAAAACTTCTGTGTCCATAACCACTTGTAAATGATATCATTTGTTTCTTTAATACATTAACAAATTAAAATCAGGCCCAAATCATTATCATTAACATTGATAATAGAGTTCAAAACACCAGCATGGATAGCTGAACACATTCCTAATTCAGTATCAAATGCATTTGTTTTCTGATACCTGAATATTTTGTTGATTTGCAACACATTATACTTCATTAGCAAAGGCATTTTCATGAGCCTAACTAATATTGGAGAAATATGTACGTATTACTTCACTGTTTTGAATATGTTAAGAATCTGTATGAAAGATTACTCCACAGCAATATGAAAGGTTATTGTAATTGAAGTTATTTTACAGTTATTCAAATAATTTTTTTATAATGGGTTAAAAGAGGAATTTAGTTGTCTTAGATAGGCTGCAGTAATAGAACTACAGTTCTAGGTAACATTTGACATGTCTGTCTGCCAGCCTTCCTATCTTTCTACCTGTCTGTCTTTTCTCAAGTATTTCTGCCTGCAGAAGTACTTTTAAAATTGCAACAAAAAAAACAGAGTGAGAGGTTTCTTAAATCACGGATTGGATATCCAAAAAGGTATATTATTTTGGATGTGATGTATATTACAATTTGACAAGTTGGAACTTTGTAAACTGACAATTGGGCACAGACAAAGGTATCCATTTATCTCATATATGTCTTGTTGAAGCAAAGCTGTCAGAGAAAATCTTATCACATGGTGCCCCATTTGTTTTCTGTAGTGATTTATGATGGTTTTGAAAAGGTCTTGTGATCCCATAGGCTGCCACGAATCTCTGACTCTTCTCTGTCAATGGATCAGATTTTTGACATTTTCTGAGAGCATTCAGAAAAGATTTGATAAATCAGCTTGTGGTGTTTATTTTAATTGATCTGAAGCCCATTCCTTCAAGAATTCATCAAACATTGTGACAGGGTCTGGGTGTGCTGCAGTGAAATGAAAGAACTGGGTTGGCCATGCTTCTGTGATGGTAATATAGATATTTTGTTGAAAGTTTATGCTCACAGACGAGAAGATGCCATAACTAATTTAGAATGCTGTAAATCTTTTGACGCAGATTCTAATTCATAAATCTCATCCATCACATGTGATTCATGAAACGATAGACAACCCTTGATGAGAAGGTACTTTTGTGTTCCAAGTTCTTTGCATTTTTTTCCTCTTCAGAAATAAATCACTCCAGAACAACTGAATTCTGTTATGAAAGTGGCACTGTAAGGGTCTCTCATTCTTTTTGCATCTGTTCTTCTTCTCAAAAGGGATAACATTTCTTCTTTTTAAGATGCAAATGAATAAAACTCTGTGTGTGCATGCACTCACTTTAAAACAGGGAGAAAAATGTAACTGATTGCACTGGTTCTGGTTGAGGAGTCATCACACTTGGCTGGTATAACCTGGGTCTCTTTTCTTCTCTCACAGGAACCTCCACCTGTTGAAAACATCACCACAAACACCTGTCCTGATCAACCACAGTCAGTGTCTTTGATCTCTTCACTCATTCCTGTTGTGTTTGGTTTGTAAACCTGTAAGAAGACCATTGCAGAATCTGAGCCTCTCTCTTATCAGCCAATCCACTGTTTTTCCTGCTACATTGAGGCATTGCTGCTGAGTGGTGGCTGTGGATGGTCAAGGAGGGAATTTGTGGTGGTGTATTTGATCTCTTTAATAAAGGGAAAGGAGCATGGGATGACTGATAAGCAGGCTGGCCTATCAGGCAATGAACGATAATAAATAAATAAATGAATGTCGCTCAACAGTGTTACCAAGAAAACTGCTGAGGACTGGTATCAATCAATGTCTATTTATCTGTCTAGGACTCTGTCTTCAGATATAAAGCTTAGGTAACACCATACGTTATTAGAATAATAAAGTAACAAAACCAAGCATTTAAAAGGTAGCTAGTCTTAGAATTAAGTTTACCACTGCAATATTCATTTACCATCCTTCTGAATACATGTTTTGACATTCTTCCTCAGTGTCATACTTGTGGTAAAACTAAACAGAGAATTGAGTGAACAATTATTCATGGTTTTTAGCTCAGGTACAGAACCCGGGTGACCATGTATTCTCTTCTTGAAATAATCTGTTTCACTTGCATTTTAACTTCTGCATGGAGTGAGCCTAGTGCCACTTTTCAAAATGGTAAGGTGCTACTTCTGTGCATTGGTTGTTTACTCGGAAGTGCTAGATGTGTGGCCCATGGAAGAGAGTGATCAAGTTTGTGCTCAACATAGTTGGTGTAGCAGATCAGAAAACAATCACAGAATATTCTGAGTTGGAAGAGACTCACGAGGATAATTGAGTCCAACTGTTAAGTGAGTGGCAGGGATCAAACCCACAACCTTGGCATTATTAGCACCTGGCTCTAACCAACTGAGATAATCTCAGGGTCACACAATAATACAGGAGGATCTTTAATGAAGATTTTAATGTTGAGTCTTTACTGAGTTCTTGAGAGTATGTGCAAATGACATTTCCAACATCTTATAACTCAGTCCCATATTCATTTGAAGAGATAATACATGCTTTTCTGAAATGAAGACATACTATTTGAAGATCCTGCTCCAGAGGAATAAAACTGGATCTCTTCAGTGAAACAATTAGTATTTTATGGAAATATATGCTTATATCAGTAAGTCTATTTCTCCTAGCTATCTTCGGGTTTTTCAAAACAGGCTGAAGGAAACAACAATCAAAGAAAATGCAGCTTGAAAAACTGGCTAAATAACTTTTTGTGGGACAGCAAGTAACCATCACAAACTGAAGAATGGAATCTAAAATGTTGACCATCCACTCAGTGCAGGGCGTTATGGGTTACTAATTTCTTTTTGTGATTTATTGCAGGCCTCACTGTTGGTTACTGGAAAGGTCAACAGTTTCTCCTGCCATACATGGGTCAAGGAATTTGGACTTATCTTTTATTGCCTGGAAACTTTCTGAATTTTATTTCCCTTACCTATGGCTTCTTTTACATACACTTAAGCAAAGATACATCTGCTCACATGGTTATGGGTAGACCTGCAAAGCCATTTTGAAGACTTTTTTTAAACTGAGAGAGGAGCTATCAGGATGGCATGTTTTTCAATGCACTGTCCTCCTCCACACAAAGAACAAAAGCTTAAATTTTCTGCAACACTGCAGTATTCCAGGTGCCATCAACAGGGAAGATTGAGGGCAAGTGGGCATAATTCAAGGTGAAGGCTTGAACATTAGGTCTCTGTGCTTTTCTCCTCCTCAGACTTCTCCTGTGTCTTCCATCCTACCTGTCTTTACCTCTCATTATTGGTTTTTTTTCTTTATAGTAACAGTAGCATAAAAGCAGTTGTCTGTGTGCCTGATTCTCAGCCCTGCCTTCTCACAGGCATCTTTCTTTAAAGAGATATTGAGATCCTAACTTAGTCTTATATTAGGCCTAGACTCAGCAGACAGATTCAACTTTCATAGCAAGCTGTTTAAAGATACGCTGGACTCTCTAAGAGGGCAATTTTAAAAATATTGGCATCTCTCAGCACAGTTTTTAAAAGCACAGCATATTACCAACAGGTAAAGCTTTCCACTATGTCTGTAATTCACTGTTTCAATAAATTGGTTTTTATTTGACCAACTGCCAATCTAATCAGTTGATAATGGACTTGATGTTTAGCTGTGAGCTAAAGCAAGGAAGCAAGAGACCTCTCAAAGTCTGCAACAGCAGGATCAACAGATTTTTCAGTGTTACTTCTCCATCAAAGAAGCAAATTATTTGGAATTTAAATGAATGGTAGAATCAACCAGTTTTTCAAATTCTTCCAAGGGTGTTTGAGCTTCTGGTCTCAGGTTTTTTTCACTCAAGATGGCTGAAAAAGAAATATTCTTGGACCAATTTTTAATCTCCTACAATGTTCTCTGTTTCCTGCCACCAACACTACCAAACTATTGAGTAGTTTTCACTCTTCCCAAAATGTACTCTTTTTTAAGTCATCATTGTAAATAAGTAATGTTTAATAAATTGCATTCTGGAGTAAACAGATCTGTTGCTGTGTAGCATCTTTTTAATGTCATTCATGGGAACCCAGAACTCAATAATTAGCTAATATGAATTTTCATGCCTGTTTTGAAAACAATGAAGCTAGACCAATTTATTCCAGCTAGGGTCTGCTACTTATTTTAAAAACAAAATTATTCTGAGTGCATATTAGAAATATGCACTTTTAGTGTTTTTGTAGACATTTTGCAACAGTGGGCAGTTCTCAGTTGTTTCTTTTTTGCTCTACTGAAAGTCTCATCAAATGATCCTTCTCAATACAGGAGCCCTGGCAGTTTATATTAGTGGAAGATGCCAGTTTATGTGTTGAGTGAGTTAAGAAAGCATATCGATGCTAATTAATTTATTTTCCATATTGGCCTGTGTTGGGTACAGATGCTTTCAACCAACCTGAAAGGTACCATGGCAAGCAGGTGTTACAACAATTTTAGCCCAGAGGTATCCAAGTCTTTTTGCCTGGAAGCATTCCAGCTACAGGCTGGAGCTAGCTTTTGGAGAAGTTGTCAGTGAGATTGATTGTATTTTGGAATTTCCATTGATTAATTATCTCTCCAATTCTTCACCATAGGCAACATCCTGAGTTTTGAGACTGTAGTAAAACTTATTGCGCTTGTGTTCATCTGTTTGAAACACTTTGGGATTTTTGTAGGTCATATGTTACAGGAAGGGAGGTAGAGGTGGCTAGACGTAGCTGTGCTGCTGCACTTCTTCACAGACTGCAGAAAATAGAGAAAACCATCCATGCAGGGTTTTTTTACTGAATTTGCCTCTAGCCTTCATAATTGTCAGCAGTCACGTAAGTGATCTTACTTCGAGAACAATGACAGTTCACAGAGTTATGGCTGGTTGGTCTACTAAGAACCAGTTTATTTTTGATTTTTTGTGAAGGGATAAAGAATTCAGTTTTTATTTAGTTAGTTTTCTTTCCTGTATACAAAGATTAACACAGCTTGGTGTAAAGGAATAACACAATACTTCTTATTAATAGTATGCTATTGCTTACAAATATAAATATGGAAAGATTCAGATAGAAAGGTCACTCTTATACATTTAGCATTTTAACCCGACTAAGAGATACTTATTTCAAAAGGCATTTGTAAAAATCTCTTTTTAACGTAAATCTTGTTTCTTAAATGAGTGGAGCAATAGACTAACCAGCTTAATAAAAAGAGAGAGATGATATGCAACTAGTGGACAGGGCATTTCAACCAGGTGTTATCAAATCACTCATTGCACTAAGTGCACTATCAAGTTCTGTTGTAAAAACAATTAAAGTACTGATGGCAGGCTTAAGTTACTTCAAATCATTTGGCAGAATTGATCCACAATTATCTTTGTAATCCCTGAAGCCCCAACCACTAAGTCCTCCATCCACTTTATATTTCCTACACACAGTTCTCATACGTATCAGCTGCCATGCTCAATATCCATTGGAACCAGCAACTTCACTGGACCTAAGAATTCCAAACTCTAAATATGCTTGTGCTCTGAATACTCAAGTTCAAGTGTATGAAACACCTGTATGACAGTATACACAGCAGTTTTTGAAGAGTTTGTAGTCACGTTTGCTTGTATATATGAATATATGTGATTAGAGAATAAGTGAGACATTAATTTAGATGCTCTCTGTGGATACTTATTTAGTATTTGAAAGGGTGTTGTCTTCTGTTTAGTGTCGCAAGGCTGTAGACATTCTACATTTTAGGAAACATTATGCTTCTCTCTAATACAAATCCCAAAAAGAAATAGAAAAATGCCTTTAGTAGAGTTTTGTATGAGTTCTCTGAAATGTAATACAGACATTATCATGTCAGATGAGTAATTCATATGGCATGGCACCTTTCCTCTGGCAGTTTGGAAATGCAACTCCCCTTGGCAGAGAAAATGTCAGTCCAAATGATTAGAGTTTAGCAGAGTAACATGTACTGGAGCACAAAATTGGACAACGCCAAGTGTTAGACAGCCTGAATTAGAGGCAGTGATTTTTGTGATACCCATAATAATTTGGAGATTTGTGCCTCTCACATAATCATTGTAAAACCTAGAAGCCAGATTTTCCTCTGTGGCTAATGACATGAAGGAAGAGGCATGAGAGCCGGAGAAGAAATTTTGCCTGACTTTTACCCTGTGGATGTTAGACCAGTATGTGCCCACAGTAGGTAGTAATGGAAAAAATGCCAGACAGAATTTTGAGCTATGAAGTTAAACCAGAATAGTCCTACTGGAGTCTTCACTGTGGGAATCCCTGGCTGAAAAGATTTTTTCTTGTGCAGCCCCTGTGCAGTGTAAAGAGAACAAAGTAAGGCCAAGAACACACCCCTGTTTTCTGCAGAATTAATACAGGCATCCATTTCACTATCACCAGCTTTATATTTCAGATAGACCCTCAGATAGAAAGGATTTTCAATTGCCTTCCTACTGTTAAACCTTATCCCCGACTTGTTTAGTCTCCCCAGTTCAGGCATTGTGCATCAATGTGCTTTCGTTTGTTTTAATGCCAACATATTGAACCATTAGAACAGAAGGCACCACTTAGTCCATTACCCAGTCAATTTTCAGTTTAAATACCATTCTCATAGGCTCGTGAGGGAATAGAATTGGTTTGAGTGGTGCAGTGAGCTTTTTTATCTCTGTTGCACAAAACAGGGAGTTATTCTATCTCCTTGATAATAACTTGCTCAGAGTAAGGGAAGAAAACAGAATTTCAGTTATTGAATATTTAATTCTGGACAGCAGTTTAATCAGAAGTGGGATTTGGGCAATAGCTCTAGCCCCCACCTAACATACTCCAGTTTCAGTTCTTAGTATTCCTTAATTATCCCACTGAGATGTTTGAGGAGCAACTAGTAGTAAATGAACTTGGCAAATCAGCTATTACTCAAGTAATGAAATACAAATACATATGTTTGACAATTCTGCAGGGAAACTGTTGAAGCTAGGATTCTCCATGGATCGTATTGGCCAAGAGAGGAAAAACAGGTGTTGTTATAAAAATTTGTATACAAATAATTTGACTAGAGTTTTAAAATAATGCGAAGCTTTTTTCACCTCCAGCTGATTCCAAGCATGTTGGTTATTGTATGGAAAGCACGGATTGTCAAATAATGAATCTGTAACAGCTGTGGATTCACACAGTGACGTAGTTCTAAATATTCAAGGATTTTACATTAACATTATATCTAAGGATGCGTATCAACTTTGCATCTAACCTTAAACAAAAGAGAGTTCAGCTCTACTGAGGAAATTGATTTTATTCAACAGTAAGGCAGGGGAAATTAGTACATTCAATATTTGTAGAAAGAAAATAGCAAAGCCCACAAGTCTGGGTGGATTGAGATTGTTCTTTGTTTTAGTAATTATACCTTTATACATTAGATCTCATATTTGCACTTTCAGAAGTATTCTAAATGGTTTATGCATCAATTATGTCCTGGACCTGCTGGATTTCTACACAATTTTACAATAAACCTACAGCCAACCTAATTCAAAGTGAAACTGAGTTTTAACTTTACAGCTGTAGCTATCTCATTCTGTCTGTCTGGGACATTAGAACAATTTAATTAGTAACCAAATGTCAGTTTCCTCTAGTTCATTTGCATGATATCTCAATGTGCTAATTTTTCAAATTAACATAATTTATTATTTAAGCTGTCTTTGATTTCAGGGACAAAGTTGTTTGAGTTATTTCTTCTGAGGCCTGTTATTGATTTGCAAGAGGACACAAATAGGAATTTTTTATAATGATGCATTTACTAGTATTTACTGTAGAATGATAAGCCAATGTAAAGCTAGGAAAGCCTCCCCAAGCCTCATAGATCTCCATTTTGCCATTAGCTGTACCAGTTTAAATAGTGTGCTGCAAGAAATATCGACAGGTCAAGTACAGCAGAGAAGAGTGTGTGTCCCAGTGGCTTTTACACTGACAGTTTCTCCCACATTAAAGAGTTAACTAGCAGCCTACCAGCTCAGAGTGGAAGCTAATGAATGAAATGGAGATTGATATAGACTCTCTTTGGAGGTGCATCGATCTGTATCTTCTGAACTCAGCTTAGGAATTCTGCAGGCAGCATTGCATGAGTAACCCTGGCATGGTGCCCATTAGCAAATAACTCTTTTAATACTTGTCTTCAATTGATTCACTTGTTGTTGTACTGAGTACTATGTCATATTGCAAACTTTCTTGTATTTTGCCACTGTAGTAACAAGTTATGTAAAGGAATTTGATTTTGGAAACAAATTCTCAAGAAAATTCTCGAGCACCTTCCTCAATTCTGCTAATTTCCTACTCCTGCTCCCTGTCCCTCAACCAAATAGCATCATATATTTATTCAACTCAGATGGATGCTACCTCATACACCCTAAAACTGCAAATTTCAGTGGTTTTATAAGTCATATCATTGTTCTGTCTAAGCTGATATTTCAGCCAGAGCAAGCGAAAGTGACATGCTCTTAAATGTGAAGTATTTTCATTTATTGCTTTAAATTGATACTGAATTACAGAAGTGCATGTAGGAAGTAATTTTTTTTCTGTGGTCTCTTGCATGGAATTTACCTACAAAGACAAGTTTCAGCAGGAAGGCCTTCCACATTTTCTTCTTAGCAGGTCAGTAAAGGTTGAACCATTGTTGAACAGCAGAGAGAGAATTTACCTCTCAACTCCAGCTGTCTGAAGAGTAGTCACTTGGTTCAAGTCTAAGTCTAAATTGCTATGCAGTCAAAGAGGGAGGGCAATTCATTCCTCTTGTCTTGAGCAGTTGTGAATAGTTGTCTCTAGTATCCCCCCATCAAGCAGGTACAACTAACCTTGGCCATGTCTCATTTTATGCTATGAAACCTAAACAATATCTATAAATTGAATACTTAACCCTGTAAGCAAATTTATGTATGCAAACAAGCTAGTATAAACAATCAGAAATTATGACATAATATTGATGAAGCAATGAAAATCTCAAAACCCCACACAACCCGCAAAATCTCAGTAGAGGTTTTTGACTGTAGACTAATCACATACAAAATTCAAATCTAAATAATGGCTCTGCACATTTTAGGTATGTAGATAGCCATTTTCAAAGCATAGAAAAATATAAAACTATTAACTCTAAAAAGTTAGAAGCATTCAGAGGTGATTTTTCTGTCTGCAACTGAGTTGTCATCAGGAGAGGTAGACAGAAGTCACTTAGTGACATTTTACAGAAAAGTTTAACCCAAACACATTTAAGAATAAGCTATATTGTTCCATCTGTTCTCTTTTTCTGTCAAAATTATTCTGCCTGTCTTTCGTTTGTCTTTCCCACTTTTGTTTTTCTACCTGCAGTATAGGAAAGAGAGATTCTTTCATGATAAAATAATTGTTTTGATTATAGGCTTGAATCAAGCATCTGTAAATCAAGGGGGAACCTGATGTAAAATTATTTGTACCTTTGAAATATTTTTTTAATTGAAAATCAAAACAGAAAAAAATTTATGTAAGAATTTAAAATCATATAATGGGAATTTTTAATAGAAAATTATTGAGAATTTGTGTTTGTTATTTTGATGGCTTTTCATCATTGACAGCGGTAATTGCTATCAAGCTACTTTTTTCTTAATCATCTGTATCTTCTGAAAGTGTCTTTCTTATGTGTCTACGAAGAGTTATAAGTATTGTACTTTGTTAATTTAGGAAGTATTAAGTAAAACCATATTCTTGCAATCTACGCACATAATTTATTACAGTGATTATTGTTTAATTTCATTCCTGGAACTGCCTATTTTGCTTAAGATGTTGACATGATAGAAAAGTCAGGAAATTCTAATTCATACGAAAGTGCAGGTCTTCTTGTTCATTTTAATTTAATTCACACCTTACAGTAAAATGTGCTTTGATTTTAATCCTTATGCTTATAAATCCATTTTGGGGAGTTTTGGAAAATTGTTTTTGACTTACATCATGGCAAATGAGAATCAGAATTAGGTCTGATACCAGCATATTTCTAAAGGTGGAAGCAAAAGAGTATTTGTAAGTAATTTTTACCTTGTATTTATAAGTGGTTTTGCCTTCTGAACCTAATGGATTGTCAGGCATGCTTGACATTATTCTATAGGCAAGACCACAGAAAATCAATATATCTTAAGCAAGGTTTAATTTATTTGTAGGTTCTTACAACTAATGACTCCTTTTCTGTTTGTTGATTTTCTTTTTAGCTTTTGTTCTCATTAATTGCTACAATTTTATCCTCCCTTTGTAACACAAACCACAAGACCTGTGATGTCATTATAATTTTTTTAAAAGACTAGGTGCATGAATGAACAAAAATGGAAACTGTACCTTAAAGTAATTTGACACAATAGAATCAAGCTTCTCTGACTCCCACCTTGGATGACACAAAGTATTTTCTATCATTATTTTTTGGTTTATTTTCCAACAGCACCTGTAGCCTCCAAATAGTCTTGGGCATCTTCATGCCAGACCCTATACCATCACGTTCTAACTGAAAATCTCTCCTGTGATAATTTTGTCACCTGAATAGATTAAACAGAAGTAGTATGAAGGAAAGTAATGCCATGATTTTTCATAAGGAAATGAGTAACTGAGAAATTAGGCAAAATACCCAGACGTTAAAAAAATTGCAATTAATAAATTATTTAGAATTACTTAGGATAGATACAAATACCAAGACAAAACTTTGAGTCTTATACTGAGTGGTTTTCTTGTTGAGAATAGTTTCAATTGCACCAGAATTCAAGTGTGCCCATTCTGTAAATAGCATTGCATTAAGCTAGCTTTCATGTGCTGGATGCTACTGTTCAGAGGTGCATAAATGTGAAAAGGAGGGTAGTCTTTTTGCAAGTATTAACTGGAAATGTAGATGGAACTTGCTTTTTTGTTGTATTGGGAAAGGCTGTGTTTAACTTAGCAGTAAAATCTCTATGCTTCTACTGGAATTTAGTGTATTACAAGATCCCTTTTCTTCCACTTAATCGTCCTCATCTTTTTATTCATGCGTAGTCTACTGTAATTCAGGGCATTAACTCCAGCACCATTTCAGTTAGTTAACACTGACAAACAGATAAGCTACTCTCAGACCTAAATGGGATTTTAACTTGTTCTAGAATCATAAACATTCATGACTTCATGGTCAACTTCTAACAAAATTTTGTAGCTAGGAATCACCACATCACTGTCTTCCTTACCAACACAAAGACATTTTGGCTCAAAAGTGGAACTGTGCTAGGCTTAAGTGAGGAAGTAGAGTGTATGACAGTGAGATCAAGCGTTTCAAAGCAATTCATTAGACTGGAAATAGATATGGCAAATGTATGGATTTTGTTAGGATTCTTCTGGCAGCTGTGGACACAGATATATTTTTCAGTAATGTAACTGTCCTAAATCCGTGGAAGGGAATACAATGATTTCTAATACTATTTTTCACCACACTGGCTACACCAAAGAAGCCATATTTTATTAATTTCTTGAAGCTATTTGACCTTTTTAAAAGACAACAATAACCATTTGACCTTGGTTTAGTTCAAGTTTTTCAACCAATGTTATACCTGATCTCTGACCCAGGAGACCAGGTTAAAGGAATGTTGGAAGAAAGACTTTCCCTTGGTCAATGAGGTTTTGGGTTAGAGAACACCTAGGCAAACTCAACATCCACGAGTGATGGAGCGCCTCATTCTGGAGGCCATATCTATCCACATGGAAGAAGGTGATCAGGAGTAGTCAGTATGGATTCACTAAAGTTTGACCAAACTGATTGCCTTCTGTGATGAACCAACTACCTGGATGGATGAGGGGAGAGCAGAGGATATTGTCTATCTTAACTTCAGCAAAGCTTTTGACACTGTCACAGCATCCTCATAGGCAAACACAGAGTGTGAGGACTGAATGAGTGGACAGTGAGGAGCATTCAGAATTGTCTGAACAGTCCCCCAAAGTTCAATACAGGGCGCATATTATTTACCTTATTCTTCAGTGACTTGGATGGAGGGGCAGATGCCTCCTCAGCAAGTTCACTGAGGACACAAAGCTGGAGGAGTGGTTGATACCCCAGAGGGCTGTGCAGCCCTTCAGAAGGACCTCAACAGGTTGGAGAGACAGGCAGAGAGGAACAGATCGAAATTCAGCAAAGGCAAATGCAGGGTCCTGCACCTGGAGAAGAATAACCCTGGGCACCAGTACAGGCTGGGGGCTGAACTGCTGGGAAGCAGCTCTGCAGAGAAGGCCCTGGGGGTCCTGGTGGACAGCAAGGTGTCCATGAGCCAGCAGTGAGTCATATGGCCAAGAAGGTCAATGATATCCTGGGGTGCAGCAGGAAGAGCATTGCCAGCAGGTCGAGGGAGGTGATCATGCCCCTCTACTCAGCCCCGGTGAGGCCACATCTGGAGTGGTGTGTTCCACTCCAGGCTCCACAGTACAAGAGCTCCTGAAACTGGTCCAGTGGAGGGCTACAAAGATGATTAAGGGACCGGAGCATCTCTCTTACAAGGAAAGGCTGAGAGAGTTGGGCCTGTTCAGCCTCGAGGAGAGACAACTGAGAGGGGACCTCATCAATGACTGTAAGTACTTGCAGGGAGGGTGTCGAGAGGATGAAGCCAGGTTCTTCTTGGTAGTGCCAAGCAATAATACAAGAGACGATGGACCGAAACTGATGCAGAGAAAGTTCCACCTGAATATGAGAAAGAACATCTTTACTGTGCAGGTGACCATGTACTGGAACACATTGCCCGGAGAGGTTGTGGAGTCTCCCTCACTAGAGATATTCAAGAACCATCTGGATGCAATCTTGTGCCATGTGCTCTGGGATGACCCTGCTTGAACAGGGAGGCTGGACCATATGACCCACTGTGGTCCCTTCCAACATTACCCAGTCTGTGAGTCTGTGATCTGAAAAAAAATCAGATACCTGGACAAATTACAGAAACAGACACAAAGGGTGGTTTATATGTACATCACAATATTTGCTATAGGATAGGCCTGTAAGAATATAACTCCAGGATTTGGGGCTATGTTTTTTTTTTATTTAATTGTATCTAGGTTTTTCTGTGTACGTTTATGTCAAGAGTGAAGGGAAATTGTAGCAGACCTTTTATCTTTATCTCATATACTTAGGTAAATCAGTCAAGACATCCTAAATAATGTCTTCATATGTTTTTGAAATAGTATATTTTGACTGAAATTTTGCCATGTTTGACCTTTGCCTAGGGTTCAAACATGAAAGCAAATTTCTTCACAGCTACTTTTTAGTGACTCAATGGCAGGGGAAGATAAAAACTTGTCATCTGTTGTCAGTAAATTATTAAATCTTTCAACTTAAAAAAAAAAATTCATCTTGATAACCTTGCTGATCAGTGTAATAACTCAGTAGACTAAACTCATTCTCTCAAATCTTACTCTCAAACATTCTCTGCCTGTTAGCAAAGGTTGTATCTTCATGTAGTTGTAAGCACAGAATCAGCAAAGGCACACAGAACGAAAACAAGGGTGTGGGAGGAGCTTTATTAGCCTCATTGAGGAAAGGGCTGTATTTTCTCTCTTCGTCATCTCTGAAATATGAGACACCTATTCTTGTCCAGTACCTTCAATTACTACTTCTGATCTATAAACATTAGTCAGCATTGGTCATCTTTATTCTAACTCAGAGTTTGACAACTTTTCCCCAACCCTCCAGATTTTTCTCATCCTGGCACTGCGAGACCAGATGTAGCATGGTGAGTGCATACAATCTCCCCTTTTAAGCTGTTATGGTTCGTGAGCCATGTCAGATCTTTCAATTACATTTTATTCTGGCAGCTCATTGCGTTGAGCCTCATGTTTGCACTGGACACCAGAGGCTGGTATTTTAATAAAATATACATATACTTTGACTTCTAAATTATTGACTTTTTCATTGTTAGTGTAAAACTGAGATTTCAGCATGGAGGAAGGCAAAATCCATCAGAAAACTTCAGATATATATTCAGAAAAGAAAAATCTTAAAGAACATACAGCATTCTGGAAATGTATTTTGAACTACACTTCAGTTGTAGGGTAGAGAGTGCATAAGATCCTCTGTCCCTAAGAAGCCCTAATATTGTAAGTCAATGAAGATATGTTACAATGCTCATATACCTAAGTTATGACTGCTTATAACATGTAACAGGTACAACTTGTTACAACTGGAATTCTTTTTTTAAGGTCAGATTACACTTTGGCCTTCATGAAGGCTTTTTGTATGGGACACTAATATGCTGACAAACAAAATGAGTACACCCAATACAGTTCAGGATAGGGAGGGCAAGAGGGACTGCATGGCCATTCACATTCCATAAATAGGACTGCATGCTATGTACTAGGGCAACACCAAAGGATGGGAGGTTTCCCTTCCTGCTCAGTCTATCCACAGATGATAAAAGCTTTTCTGCTCTGAGCTACTTTTTATACCATAGGTCTACTTAGACTGTGAAACTAAAAGAGATTATTTTTATCTATTAGTGAATAAAAATAGTATCCTTTGCGTGTAAATACTGAGGGACACACAAGACACAAATGCAACAGTATTTTGTGTATGTTATGTAAGCACGTATCTGCAGTCTCTCAATCACTTTCAAACCTATTTGTTTTTTTAAATAGGTAGTATCTATTTATTATCTTACATGTGTAATGAAGTAAATCCATTCAAGACACTTGCTGATAAACCATTATACTGGTTTCCTGTGTGTATCTGCTCTCTTAGATGCTGCAGCACATGCAGTGATGAAGCCACGTGGGGAAGGGAATCTTAACTAGAACTAGGCTCGGTCACACCTCCGTAGTGATGGTTCTGCCTGCATTTTGTAATTTCCTTAATCCTTTCATTTTCCTTCGTTTTGTTGAAATGCATTAATTTAGTTTAAAAAGAGTGTGATATGGAGCACTGATTTGCTTTGGTTTTACTGGATAAAGGTTCAAGTTTACTTGCTCTTCTTGGAAAATTGTCTTTGATACAAAAGTTTCATACTGGTCCCTGTGGGAAATTATCCATCATATAAATCCATATAGTTCAACACCCCTGGTGATGTTGCTCAGAATTCAGCTGGCTATCAAGGGGACTGATTCACCTCTCTCCCAACAGGGGACAGTGAGTGCAGAGGTTGTTATTATCTTACCATTGCAGGAAAACTTCCATTGCATTTTGCTGCCCTGTGCTGTGACACTAACCAAATATACTAGAGGCTTCCAACTGTCCTTCATTTGGACTCCACAAGCACAAATTAGAAATGGACAGTGTGGAATTTTTTCCTGCATAGTATTTGCTCAGTTATTGCTATCTGAATTACACTCACATGCATGATTATAATTTACTATAATGTTTACAACCAAGGTTTTCATGTGGTTTTAATTTACATTGCAATTAAATGAGGAGAGCACCAGGCATCAGGGGTTGAGAGGTACCTTATCTACAAATCATAAAAATTTGTTAGCATTTGAAAACATCAAATTTATTTTAAGAGTTTGTTTATTTAAATAAAGATAGCAAAAAAAAAAAAAGTAGGAATTTTTATACTTGCTCATCTTTCACTATAAAGCTATGTTTTGCAGAAAGTTTTACCCCAAGAAAATTTCTCATTTGTTTTTTTAGTGTTTGTGTTCAATAATGCATCGATTCCCAGCAGCAGGGAAGAGTGAGAGATTTATGGTGTATGATTGTGTCATGTCTTGTTTTATCATGTCGATAGATAGAAAATTGACCACAACTACAAAAGCCTATTTATAATTCTATTTGATCACCATGGGAACTCATCAAAACAGAGGGCAGCACCGAAGTTTCATT